>NW_021621338.1:4989268-4989464 GCF_004785775.1 Grammomys surdaster
TCCCTCCCTCCCTCCCTCCCTCCCAGCCATCCCAGCAAGCTTTCTCTAATCCCTTGCTTGTGTGTCTGAGATACCATGTTGACTACTTCTGGCAGATGTGCTGTTACCTCCTTCTGAGCCATGGGACTTCCTTGTCCCAGGGAGCTGGGGAGAGAGAGAGAGAGAGAGAGAGAGAGAGAGAGAGAGAGAGAGAGAG
>NW_021621338.1:4989474-5111318 GCF_004785775.1 Grammomys surdaster
GAGAGAGAGAGAGAGAGAGAGAGAGAGAGAGAGAGAGAGAGAGAGAGAGAGAGATGTGCAGCTGTCATGGGTCATTTAAAGGTGGTCTGAGGGGGACCCCAGTCAGCAGGCTTTAGAAGGTGACAGGTCTGGCCTTCTGAATGGACATGCCAGCTCAGGATAGCCTCTGTGCCTATCCCCATAGCTGCTGTGCCTGTGGGCCATTCTCCCTGCTGCAACAGGTGCCTTTGTGTTGCAGACTCCCTGGGTGGGGGCTCTGAGGGCCCATGCTTCTGCCCTACACCCTGCAACCTGACTCGTTACGGCAAAGAGATCTCCATGGTCAAGATCCCCAACAGGGGCTCAGCCAGGTACCTGGCGAGGAAGTACAACCGCAATGAGACCTACATAAGGTGAGCCATGCCCACAGACGAGCTTTGTGGAGAGAGCCCTTTAGCAGGGTGAGCCATGCCCACAGATGGGCTTTGTGGAAAGAGCCCTTTAGCAGGGTGAGCCATGCCCACATACGAGCTTTGTGGAGAGAGCCCTTTAGCAGGGTGAGCCATGCCCACAGACGAGCTTTGTGGAGAGAGCCCTTTAGCAGGCCTGGGGCACAGAAGAGACTGGGAAGGAGCTGCTGTCTTTGTGTATATTGGGTCTCCTTCCAGGAGTGTCATCCAAAATCTTTCTAAGTTACATCCTGGTCCTCTTCCAGAAAAGCCCGTCCCAGTCCAAGTCTGAGCTGCCATAGTTCCTAGTACCCCTGCCACTGCACAGACCTTACTTAGATGATGTATCATTTAGACCCATTTATATTTCTCCTCAGATACATAGGGAGTTCAAGGCCAGGGCTATATGAAACCCTTTCTCAGAAAAACAAAGCAAAACAACCACCACAACAAAAACCATGAAGCTAACACAGCTGGGCCTACTAGCTCCCTTTGGGAGCTGGAGGTTGCCAACTTCACAGCACACAGAGGTCTTAGATGAGGATCAGCTGGGGATGACCTTGCCAGCTGCCTCAAGAAAACCAGCAGCCCAACACAGGTGTCATTTCATGTCTCCCAGGGAGAACTTCTTGGTCCTGGATGTCTTTTTTGAGGCCCTAACTTCTGAAGCCATGGAACAACGAGCCGCCTATGGCCTGTCAGCCCTGCTGGGTAAGCCCTGACCCTGGCCCCACTCCTGTGTGGCTCAGCCCAGCCTGTTCCCACTGACCCTTCCCTCTCTCCTCAGGGGACCTTGGGGGACAGATGGGGCTGTTCATTGGGGCTAGCATCCTCACCTTGCTGGAGATTCTTGACTACATCTATGAGGTAAACAAAGGCAAAGAGTGGTGCAGGTTCTCGGGTGGACAGTGGACTCGGGGGTTCTAGAAGTGCCTGAGGGCCTGGGTCTGAAGAGGTTAGGTTGAGGAATAGGGAGCCCTACTGGTGCCCTGTTAGGCACCAAGTCCTATAACAGGCCTTTCTTGACACCTCCACCTTGACCTGCAAGGTCTCCTGGGATCGACTCAAGAGGGTGTGGCGACGGCCCAAGACCCCACTGCGGACATCTACTGGGGGCATCTCCACTTTGGGGCTGCAGGAGCTGAAGGAACAGGTTGGTGACCTCTCCCCAGAACCACTTCCTGAAATTTCCAAGACACCCCAGGAGAGAGGGCAAACTTGAGTCACAATTTGACCACTGTCCCATCTGTCCCCTTTCTGTTTTACAGAGTCCCTGTCCAAGCCGGGGCCGTGCTGAGGGTGGGGGGGCTAGCAGCCTGCTTCCCAACCATCACCACCCCCACGGCCCCCCAGGAAGCCTTTTTGAAGACTTTGCTTGCTAGGGTGGTGCTGTGTGGGGAAAGTACCCATGAAACTGGGACTCTAGGAAGACCCCACACACCTCCTACTCCTGGGACAGACGGTCTGGGGCAGCCCAGGGCTAAGGGAAGGGGCGGTGCTCACTGAGAGGCCAGGACTAGGGTCCTGCTCTCCCTGACCCAGGCTCAGCTGCCTCACACAAGGGTCCTTCTTGTCCCCCTGCTCCCAGGCAGGTGTCCAGGCAGGGGTGGAGACCAGACTAGAGGCCCTGAGGGGAGGGAGGAAGAGAGGGAGGAAGGTAGAACCCTGGCAGAGCCCCTCTGTACATTTGTATATATTTAGGGACTGGGTGGGGGTGGGACGCAGACATAGAAGGGTGGGGCTACAGGGGAGGGTGACACAGGATAGTCAGGGTCCCAGCCCTAATGGCAGAAGGCAACTCCTTGGGACCCAGGCATGCTGGGCTGGTTCTACTTCCCTCTTTTCAGACCCAGCTCCCTCTTGGCAGGGGGAGTGGGTGGCCCAGCAGGCCTGGCCCAGATCCCAGTTCCCCCTGTACCAGCCCCACCACAAGTTCCCTTCACCGGGAGTGGGTGGAAAGACCTTTCAGACCTTGGCTGAGCTTAGGGGGAGGGGTGGCGGCCTTCTCAGGCCTTGCTCCCTAGAGACTGGTTTTATAAAGTCTGGTAAAATTAGGAATAAAGAGGCACAAATAATTCTGTGTCTGTGTCTGTGTGTGTCTGTGTGTGTGTGTGTCTGTGTCTGTGTGTGTGTGTGTGTGTGTGAGAGAGAGAGAGAGAGAGAGAGAGAGAAGGGGAGGAAACATGGAGGGAGAGTAAAAGAGAGAGAGCTCGTTCACATGCACTTGCTGGGGGCTGGGCATCTATATGACTTGATCCCTGAAGAAGGAAAAGAAGGCGCCCACAGACCCAGGGCTCCTCCATCCTCAGTCAGTTCTTCTCCTGTGCCTACCTTGCCAAAACTGAATTACCAGTCTTCACTCATTAGTCCACACTTAGCCAGTTTATTAAAGCCAGGGCTTCATCCTGGATCCAGAAGGGAGAAGGTAGTAGATACCATACGCTTCCTTTCTCAGCTCCACCTTCTCCGAAAACTCATCTACAGCCCAGCCCCCAGGACAGGAGCCCAGGAAGCATGGCTGGCGTTAGGCATAAACAGAGGCCACAGCCTGAAATCAGCAGCGTCAAAGGGGCAGGGGGACTGGACAAGGATGGCTCTAGGGCACCTGTCTCAGGGCTTGTCCTGAGCCCATAGGTCCAACAAAGCAAGAGACAAGGGACCAGTGGACTGCCCTAGGGTCTGAGGCTACAGCCAGCCCTGTCCAGCGAGGCTGGCATGTGGCTCCAGGTTACTGGGGAAGAGCAGGGACAGGTGCAGAGGCTTAGGTGCTGTTACCCTGTTCCTGCTCAAAGAGCAGCATGGCAAGCTGGGTGCGGGAGCCAAGGCCCTCAAGTACGCTCTGGCGGCAGCGATGGTAAAGGTCCTCACTGAGCCGCGCACTACACAGCTGGGCCCGGTAGCGCTGCAGCAAGGCTGGTTCCACGGCCCTCAGCACGTGCAAGCTGGAGAAGCGCAGGAACAGCTCATACACATCCAGGCTCTCCAGCAGCTCCTCCTCCTGCTCGGAGGCTGCCGCCAGCCGTCCACGGGCCGCCACGTAGTCAGAGTTGTAGAAGCAGGCCTCACTGGCAGCCTGACGATCAAAGTGGCCAGTGTCACGGCCCAGTTCTGGTGGCCCAGGCCCCTGAGGTGGAGCCACAGCAGGGTGGAAGGCCTGGAAGTGCATAGGAAAGAAGGCCTGCCAGCCAGAGATGGCATGCATGCGGCAGCGGTTCAGGAAGTCAGGTGTGAGTACTGTGTCTGGCCCGGCCAGCAGGAACAGAGTGTCTAGTGGATGCTTCTTGGAGAGCAGATCCATGAGACGCAGTGGAGAGGGCGCAGCTGTCTGCACACTGAGCCAGGGTACCCGGGCACCAGGGAAACGCCGCTCTAGCTCCGCCACATGGGCTTTGACGGGTGCGAAGACGTCTGCGTGGGCTGCCCGCTGGGCCTGGCGGGGCTCGTACAGTAGCAGCAGGGTCAAGGCTGCCGCGTCACCAGGTTCCAGTGCTGCGGTGGCAAAGGCTTCCAGGAAGCCAGACGCCAGGTCGCGCTCTGCTGCAGCCAGAGGCAGCAGCACAGTAAGCCGAGAAGCCTCAGTGACATAGGGTACGGGCAAGATCTCCACTCGGCTCAAGGGCCGCAGGAGCTGCACCCTGCGAGTGAGGGGCCAGCGGCCACCCTGGGGCGTCAGCGCTTCCAGCTGCAAGTCTAGTGTGTACTCCATGCCTCGGGCTGGATCAAAACGCCGGTAGCCATTCAGCAGCTGTTGCTTCTGGAGCCGCAGCGCGGGCTGGTAACGACGGTTGAGCTCCTCTAAGGCTGTCCCCAGGACATCAGCCACATCAGCCTGGTCGGCCCCACGCAGCGGGCAGCGAGGCGAGCCATCAGCACAGGAGAAAGCATACTGTTCCGTGAAGTAGTCCCAGCGCAGAACCTCAAAGCGTGAGGCAGGGCGAGACGGTGCTGGAATGCCCACTGGCCAGGTAGAGGCTCTCTCCCCATCAGCAGCCAGTCTGCTGGTATTCTGGATCTCCCACTGGGCCGGAAAAATAAGCCATGAGCAAAGCACGGGGTCACATAGCCAGCACACATCTAGAGGCTGTGTGGACAGTCAGTGATACTCAGGGAGGACCTGCAGTTTACTGTAAACCTCTGCCCCGTAAACCCAAGGGCCCCACGCAGTTTCCCCACAGATTGAGACAGTTTAAAAGTTAAAAGGGGAGTTTCCTGGAGGTTTCACACAGGTCATTGACCTGGCAGTGTGCTTGCTCTGCGACTTTATCACTGACTTTTTATTCCCCCGAGGTCTCTCAGGACCTGTTTCCCTTCATTCCTGGGCTCCTCTACCCTCGAGCCCAGGGTATACCTGCAGTTCTTGAATCTCCTGGTATGTGCGGTCCAGCTCAGCTCGGGCAAAAGCTTTGTGCAGCTGGTACATATGCACTGGGTCACGCACAGGGTGGGCTGTCAAGGTGCTGCGGAAACGAGGGTCTCCCTCCTGCACAGGTTCCCCGGGGCTCAGTTCCAGATAGTTGTAGTGCATTCCCTGGGGAGAGGAAGGGAAGCATTCAAAACAGGAACGGCAGAGCTGTCTTTCCTCTGTCTCTTAGCTAGTGTCTCATCTTCTAATCCTATAACCAGTTACGGACTTGGAAGTCAGAGTTCTGTGGAAGTCTATTTGACCAGCTGATGTCAGGCCTGATCAGGTCTCTGTGAGCTCCTCTGTGAAAGCTGCCTCAGAGGTGTCCACAGAGCTAAATAAAACAGCTAACACTGAATATATATTATGTGCAAAGATCTCTTACTTTCCCCTAATCCCTATACAGATCTGCCTAATAATTGTTTCCATTAGCACACATGAGGCTACTGAAGCTCAGATCTAGTAATTTACATAGAGCCACTGGGATTTTTTTTTTTAATGATAGATTAACAGAGAAAATCCAGACGTCTATCTCCACTCCTCCATACCTCTCCTGGGTATGCAAGCTCTGAGAGGAGACACTAATTGGGAGGCTTATTTTCCTACCTCATGGTCACCAGTACAGCCAATGCCTGTGGCATCTAGGATGCACCGGCCCAACCACTCATCGGGGCGAGCACTGACGATGTCATTGCGGCAGCTTTCCAGATGGGGGCGCAGTTGCTGTAGTAGTGTGCGAGACAGCAACACTCCAAAGCCTCCGTGGCAGTAGCGGCCTGGGGTAGTTTCTCCGCCGATGAAGTCCTGCGGCCGGCCAAGATACAGATGAGTTGCGGAAGCAAGGCTGAGGTGGCCAGCTAGGCGGTCCAATTCATGCGCCTCAGTGTAGGTGGCATCAGGCACTAGGAAAAACCAGTCAAAGTCATCGCCGTGTTGCTCCAGCAGGTGGCGCAGCGCCAGGTGCAGGTGTCCGATGGGCCTCTCTTCGCCCAGTGCCACCACCGCCATGCCTGATGGTGTCCGGCGGCCCCTCGCACCGGTCAGAAACACTACATGCTCCAATCGGTGTCCCAGAGTTCGGTTTACAGCCACACCCAGAGTAGGCAACGTGGCCTGTGAGGTCAGCACTGCCACCAGCAGCTTCTGCCTGATGCCCAGCTCCGTGCTGATATACCGAGTTCTGGGAAAAGACAGTTATGAACAAGATAGCATACAGCTTCACTTGTTACTTCTTCTCTGGACCTGGTTTGCACCCATGAACAGGACTAAGAATGTCTCTCACGAGACATTATTTAAATGATATACTGGTCTTACAGAAAGTGTTGCATTTAGGAGATAGCAATTCCAATGCAAATGTAGGTAACAGATACATTAGATTTAATTCCAGATTTCACAACCTAGTAGTTGTGTCCCTGAGAATGTTACTTAATTGTGCCATCTGTAAAATGGGACAGGCTGCACTTAAACAGTAAAATGCTTGGCACACCGTGCAGATGCTCCCTGCTACATGAATATGCCGTCATCCCCGCCCCCCAAATATGTCCTATAAATGATGTGTAAATGCACAGTGGTGTAGAGAATGTCTTTTGGAGAGGGGGCAAACTAAGACAGTGACTCACCTTCCTAAAGTAGAAGGTAAGTTGTACAACTGGAATTCACTGTTACTTAGAAGAAATTACTTCAATTCGTGGGCAGAGACATCAATGTGATGAGTACATTCCTCCCTCTCCCATCTCATCCCAAGGTGGCCCTTGAAACCCATCTAGGAATGAAATACAGGTAAATTCCAGTTCCCTCCTTTTTCTTTCCCCCTCTTTATAACACGTATCCTCCTTAACACTAATTTCTCTAATCCTAAACAGACCAGTGGAGGGCTAAGAGGGTCTTTGGAGTACTATTGGGTGGAGTCTGTTTAGCTCAGCTCAGATCCGGACGGGATCCAGAAAAGGCTTCAAACTGGCCCTCTGTCTCCCTGGAAGGCAGGGTCATAGGAAGTAATCGAGACCCAAGGACTTCCTGGCCGGCCGGCCCCTTCCTTCCGGAGCCTGACCCGGCCTCTGGCGGCCTCCCTAGCGCGCGCATCCTGGCTGGTGCCTTGGGGGGTAGGGCGGACGGAGCGGATCAGTACCTGACGGCCTTCTTGGTGGCCTGGCCTGGCTGTGCGGGATGGTAGGGCAAGACACGAGGCTCCCAGCTCTCACCGGCGCCTGCGCCGGCCCCGGGCCTCTCGCGCTCCGCTCCGGGCTGCACCGAGTTGGGCCGGCGCGCCGCGTTGGTGTTGCCGCGCAGCGGCAGCTCAGAGTCTCCGGGTTGGGGTGGCCCGGGTCCGCAAGGCTCCTCTACCCAGGTGACGCTGAGCAGGCTCAGGGTGAAGCCCAGAGAGATGCCCACGGCCACGGGCCCCGCGGGCCGCAGCACGGACAGCAGCAACGACGCCCGCATGGCGTCCCGACAGCGGGTCCCGGGCCCCCGCGTAGCCCGAGGCGGCTCCGAGGGGGCGGGACCGGGGAGGGGGCGGATCCGGAGGGCCCGGGCCCAGCAGGCGGGCCCGCTCCCTCCCCACCGAGAAGAGCTAGTAGCTCAAGCCGGGAACTCCCGGGCGGATCGGCAGCCCTTGGAGAACACTGCGCGCCCGGGCCTCCCAGGCAGCTGCTGTCCGACGTGTCACGGAGAGGGCCCCGCCCCCGAGGTGGGGTCTCAGCCGTCAGTTACAGCAGAGGGACGAGGGGGAGGAGGTTAAAGGGGAAGGACCCCCGGAAGTGCCCCCTCCTCAGCGCCGGAGAGGCAGACGCCGGGGGCGGAGTCCCTTGTCTCCCCCTGCGTGGTTGGTGCGTCCCGGATGACGTCAGAAGCAGCCCGCCCCTGCCAGGATGGTGCACCCTGAGTGACGTCAGGAGCAGAGGCCGGAGCTGTCCATCAGCACCAAAGGCCGCCGGCGGGCTCAGGGCATGGGGCCGCGGCTCCGGGACAGCCCGAGCTCCTGCTCCTTTCCTTTCCCCGGGCCGGGCCTGAGTCCCCGGGCTGTGGGACTGCAGTGCCAGTCGGTGTTGGAGGTGGGGCGACGACGCCGTCGCACAGAGACCTGTCTCTCCGGCCCAGCAGCCCCCTTCGCACGGTGGACTTTGCCCGGACCCCAGTCAGTCGGAGCCTCTGGTGTCCTACAACCCCGTCTCCTCCGGCCCCTGAACACCCTTCTTTGCTCGGAAGCTCGGGTCACCTCCAGCCCAGGTAGATCTTGGACAATTCCAAATTGATCCTCCCACAGACGATGCTCAGGCTGCCTCTTTTTGCCAGCAGCGCCCTCCCTCTCCTCGTCTAGCCCCATCTAGTCCCTCTTTTAAGTGTATCCCAACCGCCTCTAGCCAGGCACTTGTTTCCCTTTGCCTTTGCTCCCCGTTGCAGAGACGCTTCTAGAGCTTCCTGATGTGAGCATCATTCCTTTGTCCACTGTGCCCTTGCTGAATTCCTCCACTGTTATACTGGTGGAGACCCACGACTGACTCTTGATACCAATTTCCTCCCTATCAGGTTGTCCTGGGAGGGTGACCCTCTTCCATTCCCAGCATTATGCCGGGTACTATGGAAACTCTGCGATTTCAGCTGCTGCCCCCGGAGCCGGATGATACCTTCTGGGGTGCACCTTGTGAACAGCCTCTGGAGCGCAGGTATCAGGCACTGCCAGCCCTCGTCTGCATCATGTGCTGTTTGTTTGGAGTCGTCTACTGCTTCTTTGGTGAGATCCCCCTCATCCTTCACCTGTGGCCCTCTACCGTTTCCCTAAGGTTCCTTTCTCTGTTGTCTCCAAAATCACTTCCAGCCTGTCCCACCTCCATGGGTATATCTTTCTCTTGCTGATTTCAAATATATTTGTAGATCATTGACTCTAGATTCTACAGAGAACAGGTTTTGAATTAGGCTCTTTGAGTTTGAACCTGACTTTGTATGTTAGTCACTGTGATGTAATGGACACGTTAACCTGGGTCTCAGCTTTTTCACCTGGACAAAGACAACAACGTTTGTCTTATATAGACAAGAATTAGTGGGTACTCAGAGAATAATAGCTATTGTAGCAAAGATATGTTTGGATCACTAGGATAAGCAGACACTTTTAAAAAAAACCCTCTTAGCATGGTGATTAAACTTGGTCCCTTACAACAGGGCATATTGTATGGTGGGGGCGAGACCTGGAATATTCACACTTGTGATACAGATTAGAGTGGGCTGGACGGTAGTCATACACATGGAGATCGCCTACAAGGCAGATTCCCATAAGGATGGTTATTGTGAAGAGTCATATGGGGGAGGGCGTGGTATGCCTGTAATCCCAGCATTCAGGAAGCTGAAGCGAGGGAACGGAAGCTCAAGGCCAACATGGATTACATAGCTCAGTGAGGTTGGGTGGGTGAGCAGTAACTGCAGTTCAGTTGAACAGGTGTGTGTGGGTTCGTTTGACAACTCTCAAAGTCTTGGCCCAAGGCTACCTTCTCTACAGAAAAGTATACTTTTTTCTCATTTTCACAAAAGTAACCTATGGGCCAGTGTCAGCTTTCAGTAAATAAATGCCCAGTGGATTCTTCAGGAAGTTATAGAACTTCACAGTGGGGAGAGTGCCTTCTATGAGTAGGGACCCAAAGGAGGCCTTCAAGAAGACTCTATGTATCAGAACCAGTTTGGGCAGAAAGGCTGGCATGGTTGGCCAGAAGTGTGTTAGAATAAATAGTTGGGAATATAAGGTATGAAATATAGGACCTGAGGGTCTGTCTTGTACGTTTTGCAGGGTGGGCAGGAAAAATGCCCACACAGGGTTTAGGACATGTATTGGATCTCCAAATATCCTGCCCGCTCTGCTCTGGGTACCTGCTCCCTCTGCATGGTGCTCTGGATAACCTCATTCCTTACCCACAGCTCCATATCATCCTACCCATCTTGGATGTCCCTACCATCTGCTCCTCTCTGACTTCAGAACCTTCTGGGGTCTGATTCCCTCACTCTTGGAACCAAGTCTTCTTTTCCTCTTTATCATCTTCCTCTTTGGTTCTCCCTGCCTCTCCTTGACCCCCACCTCCGACGTCTACCTTCATAACTGCTCATGACCTACACCCCGTTCCTCTGCCAAGTACCACTAATGGCTCTCAAGTCCCTGTCACCCCTGTTCTCCATGTAGTCCTCTTGGACTTACTGCAACCCTGCGTAGTTCCTAGTACCCACCCACTGGTTCTCTTTGATCACCATAACTCCAATCAGTAGATTGATCCTCCACATGGTGCTCTCTGGTACTCCCATTTCTCTGGCCTCAGTGTTCCCCTTTGTCTTCAATAATCTTAATGACTCTACTCTTGTCCAACCCCCTGACCTGCAAAGACCTCATCTCCCCAAACCAATTTCTGTCCTCTCCATAACTTTTCAGCACTGCTTTATCTCTGAAGCCCTGTGACCACACAAGAATCTTCTTTCTAAACCTATGTGACCTCACCCCTATGCATTTTTTTTCTGATTTTTAGATTCTTCATCTCTGAATAGTCCAGCTCAGAGGCCCCAGAGACTCCACTGCTGATCCCCTTGGGACTCCAGTGATCTCTCTGGACCCTGTGATCCTAAAGACCCTATTGCCCCATGGCTGATTTATTCAACTCCAGTGACTCTTAACTTCACCCTTCAAAGGCTTATATCATTATTTTCATAATTACGTGTCTTCCCAGTGATTCCCAGCAAACATCTACATGATCTCCCCTGACCTCCATAGCTCCACCCTGAGCTCTCAGGACTTCTAATTCTTCTTTTAGCACCCATGTCTCTGATGCCCTTGTGCCTCCATGTCCCCAACCCCTCTGACTTCTAGTCTGGTAACCTCATTTTGGCCCCTCACTGGCCCTGTTCCCCTCCAGGTTACCGCTGCTTCAAGGCAGTACTCTTCCTCACTGGGTTGCTGTTTGGCTCAGTGGTCATCTTCCTGCTGTGCTACCGAGAGCGGGTTCTGGAGACGCAGCTGAGTGCTGGAGCAAGCGCGGGCATCGCACTGGGCATCGGGCTGCTCTGCGGGCTGGTAGCCATGCTGGTACGCAGTGTGGGCCTCTTCCTAGTGGGGCTGTTGCTCGGTCTGCTGCTCGCTGCTGCTGCCCTACTAGGCTCTGCACCCTATTACCAGCCTGGCTCCGTATGGGGCCCACTGGGGCTGCTGTTGGGAGGCGGCCTGCTCTGTGCCCTGCTCACGCTGCGCTGGCCGCGACCACTCACCACCCTTGCCACTGCTGTGACGGGTGCTGCCCTCATCGCCACTGCAGCAGACTATTTTGCTGAACTGCTACTGCTGGGGCGCTACGTGGTGGAGCGACTGCGGGCCGCGCCTGTGCCTCCCCTCTGCTGGCGGAGCTGGGCCCTGCTGGCACTCTGGCCTCTACTTAGCCTGATGGGCGTTCTGGTGCAGTGGAGGGTGACAACGGAGAGGGACTCCCACACAGAAGGTGAGAGGACATAGGCTAGGGTGGGCATGGGAAGAAGGGGTGGACGGAGATGGGTGGTGAAATGGAGGGGTTAGTGAGAAGGGACAGAAACTACACATGAAAAATCGGGGCCTCGATGGGTTAGAAAGTTGACTTGGTCAGGGTCTAGGAGAACAGGGCTAAGTAACAATATTCATCCCAAAAGAATGTGTGGGGCACTGGTTCTAGGTCAAATTCATTCCAGGCACTGGAGTAATATAGCAGCAATGAAACAAAAGCAGGGTAGTGGATGTAGCTCAGTGGTAGCATGCTTGCCCAACATGCGCTGGGCTCTGAGCTTGACTGCAGGACCACAAATAAACTAAGGCCGCCAGAGAAGGTTCATGCTCTTATGAAGGGTGTGCATTTAAGGTAGCCAAGAAACAGGTAATAGATGTGCAAACAAATAAGTTAACTTCTCTTATGTAGAGTGGTATGGGGAGGCACAAGGGGATTTGACACAGTAACTTTGTGGAGTCCACTGTACTTAGGGTGGTCAAGGGAGGCTGCCTGGTGCAGGTGCAGGTGCAGTTAATGAGATCTGCTGATAGTATAGACCCTCTAGGATGAAATCTGTTACAAGGACAGCGAGATGCCTATGGAGGACTTAGCGTAGGAGAGGAAAGGACACAGGTTAATGTTTGGGAATGTAGAATGACGTCGAGCAGCGGTTCTCAACCTTCCTGACGCTGCACCCCTTTAATACAGCTCCTCGTGTAGCGGGGACCCCCAACCATAACACTATTCTCGTTGCTACATCATAATTGTAATTTGCTGCTGTTACGAATCTTAATGTAAATATTGGTATTTTCTGGCGGTCTTAGGCGACCCCAAAGAGGTTGGAACCTGTAGGTTGAGAACTGCTGTGGTAGACAGAGACAAGTGGGTGGAGAAAGGAAAGAGTGAAGAAGGAGCTGTCCGGTTAAAAGATGATGGCATGGTGTCTGGCCTGGGGAGGGGGGCTGGAACAGCAGCAACAGTTGGGGAGGTGATGCTGCGCATATAGACCTTTGCAAGAAGAGAAAAACTGTGGGAAGTCCTGTCTTGGAGGTGGGAAATAAGGAAAGGAAATAACAGGGTGGAAAGGGGTGATGGTTGTGGGCAAGGGACTGTGGAAGCCTAAAGCCTGTGAGGGGAAGAGAGGCAGAGGACTCCATGAAGAGCTATGTGGACTTGAGTCTCTTCTGTGCCTATTCCTCTACAGTGGTCATCAGCCGGCAGCGAAGGCGAGTGCAGCTGATGAGGATCCGGCAGCAGGAAGAACGCAAGGAGAAGCGGAGGAAGAAGAGACCCCCTCGGGCTCCTCCCAGAGGTCCTCGGGCACCTCCAAGGCCTGGTCCCCCTGACCCTGCTTATAGACGCAGGCCAGTGCCCATCAAACGCTTCAATGGAGATGTCCTCTCCCCGGTGAGGCCCCAGAACCCCTCCAGCCCTGGGGTGGGAAGAATGTGTAGACTGACCATTTAGGACTGAGTCTCCTTAGGGGACTTGATGTATTTTTCTATCCATCAGAACCTCAATACCTGGACTCTGATAGATCCAGCTTTGGAGGTAGGGACAGGTGTCCCAAGTACTGACATTAAATGAATATGTATATGGTGGTGGGTTTTAGGGCTGTGGGCTCAGTTTGGAGATGGCTTGAGTTAGTGCAGGCCAAGAGAGTCTCAGGCCTGGATGGTACAGGGAGACGTGGTTCTGCAGCAGGACTCAGACCTGTTCTTACTTCCCCACAGAGTTACATCCAGAGCTTCCGGGACCGGCAGACTGGGAGCTCTCTGAGTTCCTTCATGGCCTCACCTACAGACACAGACTATGAGTATGGGTCACGGGGACCGCTGACAGCCTGCTCGGGCCCCCCTGTACGGGTGTAGTCATGTTCCCACTGTCTGGACTCTGCAGTCACCAGCTCTGCCAGCTTCGAGACTCCTGCCAGGCCACTACTGAGGCTGCAAGGCCCTGTGGCCTTTGGCTGTCTCGCCTCCTTGGAGAGGGTTGGCCAGCCACCAGAAGGGAGGCTGTGTCTCAGGCTAGGTAGGCCTGGCCTGAGGGAGAAGTTCCGTCCAAGCTCCCAAGGGACTCGGGGTGTGAGCCCCACTGGGATGTGCTCAGGGTTGTGTGTTGCCCATACATGCGTGTGAAGGGGTAGGCTTGGAGGGGACACTGGGACCCTTGCCTTAGATTTGATTGGCAGGGCTTCTTCAGGGCCAGCCCTGCCTCCTGTCCCCGCTGCTGGGGTCCCATGGGCCACTCTCCTGCATGTCTGTGTGGAGGAGGCCTGCCTGCCTCCCCTATTGCTCTACCTTTCAACCATTCATCTAAGGGTTCTTGTTATTGTCCATGGAACTAATGGCAGCACCCCTCACCCTGGTCCCCTGGCCTCTGCAAAGCCACCAGCCTGAGGGCAGTGGCAGAGGATGGGGGTGGGGGGTGCTGTCCTGGGTTGGGTTTGGGAGGAGGGTGGAGGGAAAAGGGCTTAAATGCACGGTGCATGTCTGGTGTCTGCTATGTCATCTTAGACACCTCATGCTTCTGTCTCCTCCCGCCCTGTTTTACATCTTTTATAAATGTGCCAAACTATACTGCCTCTGCCAGAAGTCTTCAGTAACTTCCATCAACCAAGTTGGAAACACTGCAGCCTCTGAGCTGTGACACTTACTACTACAAGGGGCCCCAAGCATGGTCTGCCCTCCCATGGCACACAGACAGGTGTGGGCATGAACAGTAGCATCTTTATTGTCACCTGATACCTCTGGCTCCTCCCTCCCCACCCTGCCCAGTATAAGGTATGCTCCTTCCAATAGTCCGAGGGCACCTGCTTGGTGTGTTTCAGTCCTCTAGTCACCTGTAGAGGGATGACTTCATGTGGGACTGGGGTCGGGGAGAGTAGGGCCAAGCCAGTTGCCTCCCCTAGCAGAGTCTGGATACCCACAGGAAGAGCTGGGTCCCACCCTTTCATAGCCTCTGTCAAGGATGTCTTTAGGGCCAAGAAGGCAGGTAGAGTGGAACACACAGCAAAATGTGTGAAAGATACAGAAAGATTTGGAGTAGAGTGGGCACCTTCTACATCAAAGAGAGAAAGAATGGAAGGAACTGCCCAGGCTGCTGTGGAACCCACTGAGGTGACCAGAAGCCAGCTGGAAAGAGGGCAAGAGGAGGTGAAGAACAGGTGCCAGCAGATAGTGGGGGAATTGCAACTGGTAGCAATTGGATATTCTGGGGAGACAAGCAAGCGCCAGAAGCAGAGGAAAGTGAGAAGCCCTAGCAGGAAAGGCCCTAAGAAGGTCAGGGAAGCTTCTTTTGAGACTCAGGGTTCCCTCTCTTCTTCAACCTTGAATGTGATCTTTCCCACCCTTCCCCCAACCCCCACATGCATCAGAATCCACTTCCAAGAGTCCTTCCCTGAGTCCTGGAAAACCTCCCATAGGTATAGCTCAGCACTGCAGCTTCCAGGTAGCCCCTCCTTCCTGTCAGCCTCCTGTTGTGATTCTGCCCAGTGGGTTCTACTCACCCTCTACCAGCAGCTGTGTGTCAGCACTGTCCTGGCCTGCTTGGCAGCTGTAGGTGCCCTGGTCCTCAGGTCGGACGTCATGGATGACTAGGCTGTGGGTGGTGCCGTGGCTACGCATCTCATACTTGTTTCCCGGGCACAATTCGACCCCTTCCCGCATCCAACACACGTGGCCCCCAGGGCGGGACACGGTCACCTCCAACACCGCTCTGCGGTTGACCAGAACCGTCTTCTCGCGAGGTGGGCGGCGGCACATCTGGAGAGGCAACGCTGCGGTTGGGGGACAGGGGCTTAATAAGGACACGCACGGCCCCTAGAGGAGAGATGCATCTTCCCTGCCTACAACCTTCACTCCTGGTACAAGCCCTCCGTGCCACCAGTCCGTTTCCCTGCGTGCCCAGTTTAAAGTCTCTTCCTCTCCGTCTCCTCCTGAGGAAATGAGCTGCTCTCTGTGACCTGCCCCAAGAGAGCCTCTCAACGAGGAGTGATGAAGACAGCATCTCTAGGACCAGCGGCTAGTCAGTCAGTCCTAGGACGGGAGATGAGGACCTTCCCTGTCGCCTTCGCCTCAGAAGCTTACCCTCCACCTCCAGCCGAGCCAAGGACTGGGCAGGTCCCGCCTGGAAGCAGACTTCTCCGGTGTCCTCGGTTCGCAGCTCGCTCAGCACCAGAATGTATTTCTTCCCTGGGGGTGGGGGTGGGGAGGTATTGAGGCCTCAGCCGCTTCCCGGGAGAATTTGAGAATGAAAGTGGCACCCGAGCAAGTCCCGGGGAGGTTCCGAAACGCGCGGAATTGGAGAGAGGACACGAAGAGGAGCTAGGCAGGACTCAGCTGGCGGCGGAGAAAGTCCGGGAGACACCAGCAGTGGGGATGGTGGGCGTGGCCTGCTCGAGCTAGAGGCGGAGCTTATCTGAATGGGGCGGAGTCTGCCTGAACCCTGGGCAAAGTAACAAGGGGTCACAGAGGGTAGAAAGGCCACACCTTCCTGTCGGATGCGGACGCGACCTCCGGGTCTCAGCGCGCGGCCTCCGAGCTCCCAGCGCCCGGTGGTCTCGGTCTCCGACACGGTGCACTCGAACGTGGCGCTGTCTCCTTCGCGGGCGCTAACCGACCGGAGTTCTCGGAGCACAGACACCTCTCGTTCTGGGGCGGAGCCGGGAGCGTGAGGCGGGGGGGGGGGCGGGGGGAGGGCGGAACCAGTACACATCCGCCACGCCCCCTCCCTAGAATTGGGTAAGCTGTAAGGGGCGCCCGAAGTAGTACCCTGGCTTCTCTGGGTACCCACCGCGCACGGTCAAGCGTGCAGGCCCGGAGCGAGCTGTCCCTACAACGCAGTTGTAGGTTCCGGCGTCCGTGGAGCAGCAACGCCGCAGAAGCAGAAGGCGGCGCGTGCCAAGAGCCTGGAGCCGGAGGCGCTGGCTGAGTGGCAGCGCCTGCCCATCCTAAGGGCGGGATTCGCAATAGGTCAGACCGAGCCCAGTAGGATTCTGGAGGCTGCGACCCTGTAAGGTGGCACTGTCCTCTGTGGATGTCGAGCTAGCTAGAAGCGCACTAGTGGATCCCTTGTTCCCCAGCTAGTTAGGGTTGGAATCCCACGTCTTCCCTTTCTGGTCACTTTTCTGAGAAGGTGCCATCCCTTGGGGACTTTAGAGCTGAGAATTGGCACCAATGGTACAAAAAGCCCAAAGCTCTGCACGGACCCACCGAGTGTGGATTTTAAAATTGGTTTTCGACATAGACTCTACTATTGACTGCCCTTAAACAACTAACTCTGTTCATCCCACAGAATGTATTTCTTAGCCCAGTGATGACAAGGTGTACCCTCACAGGGTGTTGTAAGGATTAAAAATGATTAAATGTGACATCAATCTCAGTTCAGTACCAGTCTCACAGGTCCAGTGAGTGTTAGTTTCTTGCCCGAATTATTGTTATGTCAATAGGTCTGCACTAGGGCCATGCTCTGACCTTCTCCCATATTACGTCAGCCAAAGTCTGGGAAAGCTCGCACTCGAACGTGGCTGTGTCACCTTCAGTCACTTCTAGGTCCTGTGGCCCCTGCACAATAGTCACTGGGACCTCTGAGAGTGGGTAAGAGAGAACAATGCCAAGGGTCAGGGGGGTGAGAAATGAGAGTCCAGCTTGTACAACACACAGACATAGCAGGTCAGTGACAGACACATGCAGGTGGTCGGTGGAGGCCACTAGTGAGTGTATGATGTTTGAGGACAGGAAATTTAAGGGAGTGGAGACAAGGCAGGGACAGAGAGCCAATGTGGTAGGTGTCACATTTTGAGGTGGTCAGCAGAGGACATGCTGGGACTGGAGGGCAATGGCAGAGGTGGAAGAAGAGATACCAAAAGGATCACTCACATACAGACAGCAGTGACCACATGGCTAGAGTTGACAGCCAAAGACACTGGGCTTTGGGGGGGGCATAAAAGTGTTCCACAGAGCATTGAGGGTCCCTAGAGGTATGGCTAATGGGGAACTCATTAGGGCTGAAAAAGAGGGCCTCAGGCAGAATTGGTACTAGAGCTTTCTCTGGTACTTCCTCAGGGGGCACACTTGGGCAGCCAAGAGAGCCACGGAGTCATAGTTAGAGTAGCCAGTGAGGACATGTCCAGGTATGCAAACAAGAGACCATACAGACATGGGATTGTTCGAGGTAGCACTGGATGCAGGGCCACAGACAACAGGAGCAGCTGTACTCGAGCAAGGCAGTCACTGGGGGCCCACACAGATCCAAAGGGCCCAGAGATTCCTCACTCTGGCAGGATGGTCAGTAGAAGCCACATGGTTACATCAGTAGTCACACACAGGGATTTAGCAGGCAGGGGCCCAGAGGCCACACCTCTCACTGTGAGCCGAGCAGCACACCGAAGGGTATCCGCAGTGAAGGAGACACAGCCTGAGTCAGCCAGACCCAGGCTGCTTAGCACCAAGCGGTGAGTACGGCCTTCTGAGTGAATGTGGCACTTGGGCCCTGGGTGCAGCCGGACTCCACCATGGGTCCACTCTCCAGTCACACCCTCCTGGGACAGCTCCAGCTGGAAGGTGGCACTGCCCCCCTCATGGACAGTCACATCCTCCAGAGGCCGAAGTTCCCTCAGCTGCCGGGCTAGTGTGGGGAGATGAGAGAAGGATGCCAGCTCTGGGCAGGGTTCAGGGGCTCACTCACCCCTAGCATGCTGTGCACCACCCCCAGCACCCAATCGAAGGCCTTGGCTATGCAAGTTCAGACTGGGTGGGAGAGAGGGAGGGAGGAAAGGACAGACACAATTGGCTAGATTTGGTCAGGGGAGAGGTGTACTGTGGTTAGGAAAACATGGGAGTGTTAGAGTTTGGGGGCTGAGGAGTCTCAGTGGGGGGTGGTGTGACATTGGAAGGAACAATACAACCACTGGGATCAGAGCCATTATTTAACATATGACTCGTCTATGTCTATGCACCATGGGATCTTTGACAAGCTGCTCTGGCTTTTTCTAAGCCTAATTTTCCCTACTGCACTAAATCAGTACATCTCAACCTTCCTAATGAGGTGACCCCTTAATATAGTCCCTCATTGGTGGTGACCCCAACCATAAAACTATTTTCATTCCTACTTCATAACTGTGCTCCTGCTCTGGTCATGAATTGTAATGTTAATATCTGGTATATAGGGTATCTGATAGGGGACCCCTGTTGTTCAGCTAGCAAAGGGGTCACGACCCACAGGTTAAGAACCACTTCACTAACGAGCAGTGCCACTCTGGGTTATACTATGATGAACACACATCACCCAAGACAGCCAATCACCAAGGTCTGATACCTCAGCTAACTTCCTCAAAGACTCTGGACCTAGAGATCAACCCTATTTTTTTTTTTGTTTGTTTTTGTTTTTGTTTTTCAAGACAGGGTTTCTCTGTGTAGTCCTGGCTGTCCTGGAACTCACTCTGTAGACCAGGCTGGCCTCGAACTCAGAAATCCGCCTGCCTCTGCCTTCCAAGTGCTGGGATTAAAGGAGTGTGCCACCACCGCCCGGCTGATCAACCCTATTTTTAAGGAGGTTTGTTTCAGAGAAATTGCATGAGGTTACCCAGGTAGCTAACAGAGTGCTCCAGCATGGGGTAGTGGGTGAGAAATACTATTTGCCAGCCATTTTTTCAAAAAATAAATACAGAGTCTTTCTGGAGTATAACATTTATGTTGCTAGAAAAGACATCTTGGAAATTGGGAGTAAAAAACAAAGTCCATTTGGACTTCTGAGGTAACTAGAAAACATTAGTAAGAGGTTTTTGGTTTGAGCAGGAGCCTTCTGGCTCTAACCCCAGATTGGGACAGCCAGGGCAGACCTTCCTCAGCAGAAAGGAGCACTTTGGTGGGAGGGTCTCGGGGACTCTGGGCCAGCCCAGTAAGTGATGATTTAGATGAAGATTGGACACTCACGCCTCACACTGAGCCTGGCCAAGGTGCGGTCGTGGTGGCTCTCACAGCCGTAGGTACCCTGGTCGGTAAGTAGGACACCATGGATAGAGAGACGGTGGACATGGCCATCCTGGGCTGTGGTCAAGCGAGAGTCCAGGGGAAGAGGTTCCCCACCTCGTATCCAGCGAACAGCTCCAGCGGCACCTACTCGGCCTGTCTCTACCTCAAGGTACACATCCTGACCTTCCTCGGCCCGCACATCCTGCAACCGCCGCAAGAACAGCAGCTCTGTCTCTGGAAGGGAAGACAAGAGATCATGGAGCCTGGATGTTGAAGGCTATCTCACTTCTAGGCCACGGTTGTGAGGGGTTACAGGGAACAGAGGATTTTATGCTCAGTTGCACTAAACCTCGAACATGGAGCCTGGCACTCGTGTCAGTGGCTCCAGCTCGCGCAGTCACAGTCCCTGCATCTTTGAGTTGGCAGCCTCGGATGATCAGGGTGCGGCTTGAACCATTCAGGACCATTTCCAGCTGTGGCCCTGGTGTGACAACAGCTCCATTGCGTAGCCAGGTGACTTCGACATCTGGTGGTGAAACCTCACACTGGAATGTGGCATCGTCACCCTCGTGGACTGTCAGGGGCGTCAGTTCAGAGACCAGCTTCACTGGTGGGAGCTCTGGAGGGAGGGGTGAGACAGTGACCTGGATACCTTTCTCCCTTTGTCCTTCTCCACCTTCCCTCAGGACGCAAGCTCTCCTTCTCCCACCAATTACCACAGCTTGAGTGAGGCTTTACTGTGTGTTGGTTGCGGGGGGGGGGGGTCTCCCAAAGACTAGGATGCCAATTCCTGGCCACATTTAGTAAGCTCCTTGAAATCCCAGCCTGGCACCTATTCCCAAATCTCTAGTACCAATACACTATTTACTATGTGCCCTGTTACAGCATGTAGTAGTCATAGCAACCTATCTGCTATCCCATTTCAGAGCTTGGGCTCAGAGGAGTAAAAAGGCCCTGCAAATATCACACAAGTCCCAAAGAGCAGAGTCTGAGTTGCACCATGGGCAAATTGATTCTAGAAGCCTTCCCTCCCACCCTCGCACTGGGCCATGCTAGGAATTTGCCTTCTTACAGTGATAGTCATGAACGCATTGGTGGGAACCATAGGGAGCAGTTGGGTGAGGTGTCAGAGATGCAAAGGGCCCAGAGGACAGGAGGTGGTCTTTGTGGGTGCCAGAGACAGATGGGTGTGAGGGGTGCATTGTTACCTTCCACACTGACGATGAAGATGCGACTGTCCTGGGGTGCGTCGCACAGGTATTCCCCAGCATCCCCTCTCCGTGCCCCCCGCACCCGCAGCACCTGCCTCGCCCCGGCTTGTTCCAGCTGCACCCGCCCCTGGCTTGCCAGGCGTTCCCCGTCCTTGTACCAGCGCACAGGGGCCCCTGGCCTGGAGAGGTGCACCACCAGCTCTAGGTCCCCGCCTGGGGTGCTTCGAACCCTCGTCTGGGCTGCCTCGGGGGCCACTACCCGCACCGGGAGCTCTGTGGGGTCAGAGCTAGGGGTCACTGGGAGGGCAATGAGAAGGGCAGGGAGACAAGCTGAGGGAACAGGGCAAGGGAAAGATGTGATGTCTTAGGAAAGTAGGGGAGCCCTGGATATGGGGGACTACTAAGGCTTTCTGCCCAGACTGTACTCACCAGCCACCTGGACATTGAAGCTGATGCTTGGGGCGCCAGGGGATGCACCGGATTGGCAGGTGTAGACACCTGCGTGAGCCAGGTCTGCAGCCTGGATGCAGAGGATTCGGCGAGGACCCTCAGCTCGCAGCTCTAGTCCTCCGCCTTGCCGCACAGGGCTCCCATTGTGGCTCCAGAACACTTGTGCGCTTGCTCGGGACAGCTCACAGCTCAGCACCACTGGCTCCCCAGGAACCACGCAGAGCGGGTTTGGAGCTGCCTCTGGAGCCAGAAACTGCACTGGAAGCTCTACACAAAGAAAGGGAGTTGTAAGCCCAAGCCAGCCCCTGCCACCCCACCCCAGGCTGGCCCGGCACACCCACCAGCCAGGCTGACGTTGAAGGTGACAGCCTCATCTCGGGTTTCACATACATACTCCCCGGCATCCTCAGGCTGGGCGTGGGGCAGGGTGAGAGTGCGGGCAGGCCCCTCGGCACCCAGTTGCAGCGCATCTGACACCTCTACCTCTAGCCCATCCTTGTACCAGCGCACCTGAGACCCAGCCGGGGCCACTTCGCAGCGTAGCTCCACGTGTCCTGGAGCCCCAAACTGCAAATCCAGGGATCGGGCTGCTGGGTGCACAATCCTCTCTGGTGGAGCTGGTGGACGGGCAGAGAAAAGGGCACATGGTTTTGATCGATGGTCTCTCCCTGCCTCTCCAATACACCTTATAGTAAGGACCTGAGGGCTCATATGAAGAAAAGGACTTGCCCAAGTTCATTCAGACACAAGAGGCAAGTCAGAATCATACCCAAATCTATCAGTCCACTTCTCCTTAGATCCATCCCCATTTCCTTCTCTTCTAAGCTTTGCCTCTGACACACTTAGCTATTGCTCTTTGATAAACCATTTATTTTGCCTTTTTTTTTATGCCTGACTACCACTTCCCAGCGTGAGTTCCATGAACACTGAAACTCGTAGCTCACCGGTTCACTTTGTACCCCAGCATCTAGGATGGTGCCGAGCAAATGCTAGTTGTTTGATAAGCATTTGTAGAATGAGAATGAATGAATGAATGAATGATGCTAACTGCTGGGCTACCTCTCAGCAGGCCTATGGACACTGTCCCAGCTTAAATTGAGTCTCTGATGACTAAGACTGAGGAGTTTGGGAAACAGAGACATGAGGGAAGGGAAACAGGGGGAGTAGGGACAGTGGATGTCTGTCCCATAGCACCCTGTCTCTCTACCTCCCTGGAGGTGTCCACAGAAACTACCCACCTGTGACAGTGACAGTGAAGAAGGCTGAATCATCCCCAGCATCACACACAAACTCGCCCCCGTCCTCTGGCTGGGCAGCAGGCAACACCAGACGGCGACGAGGCCCATCACTTTGGAGCACCAGGGCCTCACTCTCCTCCACCTCTAACCCATCCTTGTACCAGCATACAGGAGCATCCTCTCGAGACAGCTCACATGTGAGCACCACACATTCCAAACTCACAGCATTTAAGGTCACCTCATCCTGGGGGTATATGATCCGCACAGGGGGCTCTGCAGAAGAGGGCAAACACAACTGTCACTAACTAGCACGACCTGGAAGCACATGGGCCCCATTGCCCATGTGTTAAAAATAGCCCTGAGTTCTGAATAGCACAGTAGTAACAATGTGTCCCTGATCTGTCCTTGAAATCCTCAAGGCCAGACACAGAATCCAGAATCTTCCGGACTTTAAAAGGATGCAGTTCTCATCCGGTAGCTCTCTTCAGGTCCTGCCTCTGCCCCTTGTAACTATTCCCACTAACATGTAATGTATTTACTCTCAGCAAGATGTACTAAAAGACACAGTCAAATCTCACAAAGATACAGATATATCCTAGCCCTATCAGGTAATTAAATAATTAAGTATGCATCAGTTAAACTCAGTTTAAATAAAATAAACTTGACTGCTAAACTTCTGATCTTACTACATAGCCCTGGCTAGTCTAAAACTTACTATGTAGCCCAGAATGGCCTGGAAAACACACAGAATCACCTGCCTCTGCCTCCTGAGTGCTGGGGTTAAAGGCATACACCACCATACCAGATGACTGCTGAACTTTTAACAAGCCTTTTGGCTTTGAGGGATTGGGGGCTTTCAAAATTGTGCAGGGGTGGGATCAGGATCTGTAAAAAAACGAACACTTCCTAATGCTCCAGTCATAGCGCTGAGCACTCTGAGCGTTTAGCCTTACACTGACGTCTGGAGGAAAGGGCTATGCGGTCTCCATTTTCTAGATGAAAGGAGGCTCGCAATGATTAAGCAGAGTTGCCCTTAAGGTCCCAGACAGCTATAACTCCTAGGACAGGAGGAAGCATTCTGTTCTAGGCAGGCTCTTTTGCTGCAGGCAATGGGAGGGAACCCAAGCCTCCCACTTGGAGCAACTAGGGACTGAATCTTTGTATACCAAAGTTAATACCTGTCTAAAAGTTTTCCAGGAATGCTACACTCTGTTTCAGGGAGCTCATCCTCAAACACAGGCCACTCTTCCATAGAAAAGGAGCTAAGTTAATACTATTGACCGTCAGCAAGCCCAAGTTTGCCCATAATAACCATGCAGTCTTGCTCTCTAATGGACTAAGCTTCCAGAAGACTAAAGTATATCTGGCCCCCTTGTGGTAGGGGTAGGGAACTGCTGCCTTCCCTGCCTAGGACTTTCCAACTCTCTGCCAGACCCAGCCACAGGACACTGCCGAATTGAGCACATGTGCTCATGTGACAGCATCTTGTGGAGACAAGATGGACAGGACACTGCCGAATTGAGCTCATGTGCTCATGTGACAGCATCTTGTGGAGACCAGATGGAATTCTTTTCCCAAAATGTCGATCCAGTCATGACAAGGTCAGGAGATTACAGAAGGCAGCTTCTGTATGAAATGGCGATGGAAGAGGATGAGGTAGTGAGCTGGGGGTAACGATATATCTACAGAAGCCATTTGGTAGAGGACTTGATCCACTCTGGCCTGGAGGTGAGGTGGCATTTGTGTGAACTTTACTGGGAGGCGTACAGTGCTTTGTGATTGTGGCTGTTATGTCTGGCCAGGGCTGGGAACAAGAGAATGAAGGAAGGTAGCTGTAAAATTGTGTGCACAGCTTTGTTGCAGTTGTGGAATCTATCTAGGGTATAGTGAGTGAAGTCCCTAAGCAACTCAGCCTGGGCATGATTCCTTGGGCAAGTCAGGGAAGAAGGCAACAGGGCTATGAAGAATAGGGTGTTGTCCTTGTGCTGCCACTGGGGTCCTTCTGTGATGCCCAGAACTGCCTCAATGTCCCCCACTACCATGCACACTGGGGATGGTGCTGTGGGCTGCAGTCCTGAGGTGGCTGGCATAAACCACCACCATTTCTAGCCATCCTCTACTTCGCCGTACCTAGAATATTCTCTGCCCACTCCTGAACTCAACTTAGCTCCAGTACAAGTAGGTAAACATCTTCATTACCCTGACCAGGATAGCAGCCACCCGCCCAGGGATTCCTACGCTGTCCTTGACAGCCTACGCTCTGACATGTGTCTGGCTTTCTTACTAGGCCGTGCTCTTTGAGGAGGAAATACACGTCTGTTCATATGCTGCTGAATACACGGAGCCCAGCCTATATTACAGTGACCCTGAGAGACTTCCTCCCAGGTCCTCCCTGCCTGGTGTTTTGTGGAGCCCTGGACACTAATTGAACTTACTTATCATGAGGTTTCTTGGAATGTTTATTGGTGCGTTTATTGGTTTAACACAGGGGTTGCAAACTGCGAGGGCCAAGTAGGCTAAGCTAATGGCTCAAGAAGTCTGGGATAGGCAGGAGGAATGGCAGGGAGGGTGGGACAGAGAAATGGGGGCCCCATACTATGGGGCAGCTGCTACTCAGTGCCAGCCGTTCGTCGCCATGGGGGTAAACGAGACCAGAACCGCTGGGTCTTCGGCTTTTTCAAGAGGACGCATAACTCCGGGTTGTTATTTGGACTGTCCTGACTTTGGTATGACTCTGCAGGCCAAACAAAACACATCTGTGGACTGCACAGAGTCAGAGTCCAACGGTCTCCCCATTTGTGACCCCTGGTTAGCAACTGCCTTCCCAGCTAGTCTGGAGGCTAACTGACCACCAGCCAGGCACCTGGCCTAGATGGCGTTCAGTCAGTGAGCTGGTTGAACACAGCTAGGCCACCTGGCCTAGATGGCGTTCAGTCAGTGAGCTGGTTGAACACAGCTAGGCCACCTGGCCTAGATGGCGTTCAGTCAGTGAGCTGGTTGAACACAGCTAGGCCTGGCCTTGTTGATACCAGAGAAGGGCTTGTTGATTCCAGCTGAGATTCCAGGCTCTTTCCAGCAGGGACCCTGGTGCATGCACCCTCAACCCACACTTTCCTCCCTGGCACCAGCAAGCTTGCATGTGGAGAAACATTCACTCAACACCCCTCAGGCTCAGGGTTGTCCTCTGGTGACTCTGGGGGCTGGGGTGGGCCCACACCTGTGACGGTGATAGTGAAGGAAGCCGACTCATCATGGATTTCACACAGGTACTCGCCAGAATCCTCAAGCTGGACAGAGGGCAGCACCAGGCGGCGGATGGTCTCTTCCTTCTCCAGGAGCAATGCTGGGCTCTCCACTACCTCCTCCCCATCTTTGGTCCAGCGCACCTCAGCCCAGGGTCGGCACAGCTCACAGGTCAGCACCACACGTTCTTGGCGTACAGCTGCCACATACACTTTGCCATTGGGGTACACGATCCATGAAGAGACATCTAAAGGACAGAGACATGTGATTCTAGGCAAGAGGGGATGGGACTGGGGTGTCTTGCTATCTTCCTAATGCAGGCCTATCTCTTATGCTTTGAAAATCAGCCACGTGTTGAAGACGTCATTCACTAGGCAGTCGCTCACAGCTAGCACCACACAAGCCCGAGAGTAACCATCATGGCCACAGAGATCCAACCACGATCTCCAAAGTACAGAAAGCTTTGTGTGGAAACTGTGTAATGGGGAGTGTGGAGTCAATGTTAACTGTAGAAACAGTTTACATTCTCTGGGGTGGGACAAACATTGGAGGGGGTCACGATGGCTCAGCAGTTAAGAGTACTGATTGCTCTTCCAGAGGTCCCAAGTTCAATTCCCACCAACCACATGGAGGCTCACAACCATCTGTAATGGGATCCAGTGCCCTCTTCAGGTGTGTCAGAAGACAGCTACAGTGTACTCATATCCATAAAATACATAATTAAAAAAAAAATAACAGGGGGCTGGGTCTCAGATGAACTGGGGTCCCATACAGGCCTCTGAGACTTTCTGACCCCTTCCACACCTGATACCACCTGCTCTGTAACAGAACTACTGTCCCCAAGGAACCATCTTAGCAGGGGACTCCTGGAAGATGGGAAAGGCGGGGCTCCCTGGTGATGAGTAACCAGGACTAATGTGCTCAGGACTCGACAATACAGGGAGGAGAGAGGGGGCAAGAAGAGCAACACACAGGAGCATGTGTGCCAGCTGCTCTCACCTGTGATGGTAACTGTGAAGTAGGCACGTTTGTCTCCTGCAACACACTGAAACTCGCCTCCGTCGGAGGGCCGGGCTGCAGGTAGCACCAGGTGGTGATGGGGCCCTTCATTTTCCAATACGATGACATCACTCTCCTCCACCTCCTGCCCATCCTTGTACCAGTGCACAGTTGCGTCCTCTCGGTCTACCTCACAGGTCAGCCTGACACACTCAGAGGTGATGGCATGGACAAACACGTGCTCTTGGGGGTCCACGATGTGCACTGGGGAATCTTGATGGGGAAAGAGATGGATCATAAACACCCCTTACACAGCAGACTCCAGGGCGGCAGAAGGTCATCCTTCTGGTGGTCGGTAATTAAAGCCATGCTATGCAGGAGTTTGGGGGCATGTTGGCATAGAAGCTTAGGTATGATGAAGATGACACAGATCCCCAAAGGCAGCTGAGTGGGAACACAGAGGGTAGAAGGCATCCAGGGGTCATACAGTGACAGTCAACATTGACATAGGCAGAAAGGAGAACCCAACCACAAGACACCTGACCAAGTTTACTGTTCAAGGACAGGGCAGAAAGTAAAGGCCTGGAGGATGACTTAGTCAGCATCAAGCAACCACTCCACTGGGCAGTGGTGTGCTTTGTACACAGGCAGTAACTTGAAGGCCCAGATGTTAAGGGCTTGCACGCCAGGCTGGTGTTGTCATGGTGCTATGGAATGGCTTGATGGGAAAACCTTAGGTCACTGGGGTCTATCTTCAAAGGTGGTACCCCAGCCTCTTCCCCTTACTTCCTAGCCATGAAGATGAGCAGTGTGTTCTGCCACATGCAACCCGACCTTTGACATCCAGCAGCTCCACCATAATTTCAAAACAGTGGTCTTGGGTTTGAATGCCCAGAACAACCCTTTCTCATTATCAATGAGTATCGCAGGTATTTCCCTACAATGGCATGTTCCCTGTCATGGGACATACTCAGGATGGGGTCACAGGGTTTCCTGAGTTGAAGCAGGATTTCGGCTCAAAGGGATCAGCAGCTCCTATGCTGACTTCCTTGAGAGTCAGCTTGAGTCAGCGTCTCACACAGCTGGGGACAGCCTCAAATCTGCATGTGTCACTCAGCTGAGTTACTGTCATTGTCAGCTTTCTAAAAAAGATCCCTCAGGCTCAGTCCTGAATGTTTCCCCAAGGAGACCTGGGAACATGCATTCTAACAGGCTTCTAGTGTACTCCTGTCTTATGTGAACCCCTGGACCAATACACGTAACACTTCTGCCTACTTCAGCCATCATGAGTAGCAGGAAAAAGCCAGGCCTGCGTGTGACTCCAGCCCGCCATCTGTGCTGGCTGCCGGACAACAAGGAAGTCACAGTACTTTTTTGGGCCTCAGTGTGGACTGGAGATGATGCATTATTGAGTTGTGAAAGCTGAACAAAACAGCATACCTGCAAATGGCCTAGCACAGCTCTAGTCCCGGAGTAGGTTCTCATTAAGTGGCAGCCCCGCCTCTTTTCTTCTATCAATTGCATTCAGCCCCTCACGCAATCCAGCAGAGGGTGTATACGCATAGGTGGGCAAGTGAGATAGATGATGTGGGAACATGAGAGATTTAAGGTGCAAATGTAGGTCTAGGGACGCATCTCGACAATAGAGTGCTTACCTAGCCCCACAAGGCCTTAGGCCCCAGCCCCAAATCACAAAACAAAACACCCTCCATAAAAGGGGCCACCCACCAAGCCTACAGACCACAAGGGCAGGGTTTACAAAGCTCCCCAAATCAGCCTCAGCCAGAAGCAGCCAGCAAGGTTCCTGACCTTGAACAGTGACAACGAAGAAGGCCGAGACCCCTTCTGTTCTGCATTCAAATTCACCACTGTCTCGGACTTGAGCCTCAGGCAGGATCAGTCGGTGTTTCCGCCCATCCATCTTTACTACGAGCAACTCGCTCTCCTCCACCTTCTGCCCATCCTTGTACCAGGTTGCTGGAAAATCCACTCTTGAGAGCTCACAGGTCAGCACTACCCGTTCAGAGGTCATGAAGGTCAGTGACACCTTTTCCCGAGGACTCAGGATGTGCACTGGGCTTTCTGCATGGGGAGAAACCTGGTCACTTGCAATGTCTCTATCTATTCCGCTCCTCAGCTATGCAGCCCTTTCTCCAGCCTGTGTGCTGGTATAGGGGTGAATACATTAACAAGACAACTGTAGTCAGTGACTAAAGCCAGGATGTCGGTTAGAGTTTAAAGCAGGTTTGAGGGTCAAGGGGGAAGAGAACGGCGGCATCTACTGAGTAGGCACGTAAAGTGCTAGGTTCAATTTCCTGACTTAAAAAAAAAAAAAAGAAAAAGGACTGTGCATTGCTATGGTTTGGTTTGGATATGATCTGAGTTATTCCCGGAAAGATATTCATGTCATGGGACTATAGTCCTCAGGGTGGCAGTGTCTGGAACCTCTAAGACGGGAGGCCTAGGGAATGAGGAGGAGGAAGAAGTATTTGTAATGGTGAGACTTAGTGGGAGGTAGTTCTCAAAGGAACCCAGTCAGTTCTTGAGTATGCTGCTACAAAGCAAGTTCATCCTATGTACTTGGTTCCTTCTGATCCTGACTGCCCTTCTATTTCTTTGTCATGGTCTGACTTAGTGAAAAGCTGGGATAGGGGTCACTAAAGACTGGGTTGACCAACTTTGGACTTTGAGTTTCCGGAACTGTGAGCTAAACCAATTGTTTTCCTTATAAAGTACCCAGCATCAGCTACTGTTATAGCAACCGAAAAAGGGCTAACTTAGGTTTTTAGGCCACTGCTTAAGAGTAGTGGTTTTACTATACTCTAGAATTCTTTAAGAGCCTGTCTCTCCTGGTGCCTCTGGTGTTAGTGGTCTTTGGTTACACTTGGAAATGCTACTTTTGAAATTTTCTGTCTTTGCTCTCTACCGCTGCTGATGTTGGAAGCTACCACTGTAAGACCCCAGATTCTCTAGCAATAGCAAGAAAGCTAAGCACTAGGATGGCCCTTGAATTTTTAACATCTGCCTCCCCAGGCTTGAGTAATGCTACATTCCCTTTCCTTCCTTTTTAAAAAGGAAGTAAGTATTAGGGGTAGGGTGCAGTCCTGGACCCAAATGACTTGGATTCACAATCCAGTATATCACTCATTAACTGTAACTCTGAGCAGGCCATTTAACTTCTCTGTGCCTGTCTTCCTACAGGTACAGTGGAAATAACTAAGAACTTGTTTTATGAGGCTATCGGGAGGACTGTGCTAATAACTAAATCAAGTGATTACGGCTGTGTCTGGTTCAAGCTGAAGACACAGGAGACAGGGTTTCATTAGGTAATTAGACAAGAGGACAGAAACCAGGCAGGGACTAGGGCCAGAATCTGTATCTTTCAAATGAGTGGTCAAGTATAATTATTTTTTGGTAGTTTTGAGTTGAACCCATGCTGGGCAAAGTGCTCTACCACTGAGCTATACCCAACTGCAAAGGAAAACAATCCACAGAATGGGGATGACCATTCTCAAGAGAAGCTCTCTACGCTGGGAGTTGAAACTGCCCTTCTGTGTGTCTGAGCTCTCAATCTGTGCCCATCACGAACGCCCCTTATTCTTCCAGCCCAGCTATGAGAAACAGGTACAGCATCCGCCTCATTCCACAAACAAGACTTCTGTGCTTTGAACCTATCTGCCTAGGCGTCCATCTGTTACGAACCTTGGATACTGAGGGCAGCAGAGTCTTGCACACCAGGGCAGCTGAAGCCTACCAGGGCCCCACTGTCCTGGTGCTTGACAGCTTTCAGGATAAGTCTGTGCTGGAGGCCCTTCTGCTCTATTCGGTATCGTAGGGCTCCAGGCTCCACCTGGCCCTCCGGCTCATTACTCTTGAGCTGCTCTCCATTCAGGAACCAAGAGCCCTGGATGATGGTGGACAGATCAAGGGAGAAGACAGCATCTTCCCCATCATACACCTGCACATCTTCCAGGCCTGACACCAGGCGAGCTGTGGGCACTGGGACAGAGACAGGACACTGCTGTTAGAACCAGAAAGGGCAAGAGAAGGCAAAAGCTAGAGATGGGAGAACACAAGGACTAAGAGGCAGAGAAGGACTGGGCCACAAATGAGCAAGTGGCAAATGATTAACTCACCAAGGTGAGCAGAACCATTGAACACAACATGGGGACTGCGGCCATGTTCACTGACTGTGCAGATGCGAAAACGGTAGTCGCCTTCAGTGGGTACACAATCCCCAGGCACCTCTACAGCTCCCGACTTCTCAATGCTGAAGCACTGGATCCAATCCTCAGACCCGACTTCCTGCCGCTCTAGGCGGTAGATAAAGGAGGTCTCTGGAGGTGGCTCTGGCGGCTTCCAGGTCAGCAGGACCGTGTTCTTTTGGCCTTTGAACATCTCAACCAATACGGGGGGCCCAGGAGGACTGTGCTTGACACCTAAGGTAAAGGTGGGATGAACCTTGTAGAAGCCCCCAACAATACCCCTGCTTTAAATCTACTTTCCCAGCCCAGGCACTGGCAACCGGCAACGCCCCTGCCCTGGCCCTCCTGTTCACAAGCATCCACGCTCTCACATTTGACTCTGAGCAGAGTGGTAGTACGGGAGTTGCCCAGGCTGAAGGTGACCTCGCCAGCATCTTCTCGGGTCACCCCTGGAAGGACTAGGGCATGCATATGACCACAACTGCTCTGGCAGATGTCTGGTAGCTCCTCCCCATCACGGCTCCAGCACCCCTGAACCCCAGCTTCCTGAGTTTCCACCAGCAGCACTGCATTCTCTCCTTCCAGGACATCAAGCTTCCGGGGCAAGCGCTTCAGGATGGGTCCTGAGACGTGGATGGGAGTCCGTCAGCCCAGGAACGAGACACCACCAGCCTCAGCCTCCTCCCACTGGCCAGCTGACCTTTGACCGTCACATTGGCCACAGTGCGCACTCGGCCCCGCATCTCACACAGGTAGACACCATCGTCATCTGCCTTCAGCTTGTGGATGACGAGGCGTCTCACAGCGCCTTCCTCAATCTGCTCGTACTTGCGGCAGGGTAACAGTCGTTGGTCCTCTCGGAACCAGGCGGTGGGAATTCGAGAGTTGGGTACTTTACACTCCAGCACTGCGATCCCATGCTCTCGGCCCTCCACATCCTGCAGGGGCCGTGTGAAGCGTAGGCGGGGTTCTGTAGAAAGAGAACAAGATAAGGCTCAGGAGCCTAGCTGAGGAGGAGAACACATACCAGACATTACTTGCTCTTCCCAGCAGGTTAGGAATGGCAGCAGAGTTCCCAGCTAGGTTAGTTGGCCTAATTCCAGCCTGACCTGCTCAGCAGCGGTATCTCCTTGAACCTTATAACATTTATGTGTCTCAATTTGCTCAAGTGTGAAATGGGGAGGGAGGGCAAGCACTGAACCAGAACAGTGATTTTCAGACTGTCCCCTAACTCTACAGCTCTTCCCTAATTCTGCGAGGGTCTCTATTAAGTTTCATTTTAATACAGCATTCTAAGCATTTCAAAACCATGTTTCAGAAATAGGAAACCACTAAGAGAGTTAACTTGCTGGGGAAAACAAGGTTTGGTTCCACTTGGAGAAGTTTCTTTACTTTCTTGAGGACGGTCCAGTTTCTCACTGGCCTAGCAAGTTTGGGCACACTGAGTTGGGACTCTCGAGGACACTGCCACAGCTCAGGTACCACATACTTGGTTAAGTGCCAGGCAGTACTCAAGGGAACTTCCCAACATGTTCTCCTTGGAAGGAGAAAGTTGGGCAATCACTAGTGAAAATGTAATTCCTCAAACCGTGATCAAGTCCTATTAAGGGGAACTTTAGCTTCTTCCAGTGTGACTTAGAGTGTCTTGTTTTCTCTGGATTTTCTGCTCACGAGTACTGAAAAACATGTAAGGTCATTTTCCCCCCTCATCTCTTTTGCCTTCATCTTCTTTGAAACTTAAAAAGAATACAGACTGCCTGGCATTTTTCCTCCAGCACAACCACTTCTCCTGTGAATGAGCAGTGGCTCCGGGGAGGTTTGCACCAGCCTTCCTAACAGATTTGGAGCCCCGAAGCTGTGAACACAGCCTCCACTCCAAATGTGTGTTTTCAATACTGCAGTCCTCTTGTTCTCACTGCTTAGCATATAAACTTAGCCTTAGTTATTTACACTCACAAAATGGTCCTATTATTTTACAGATATTGCTACCGATGGGAATCCAGTTGGGAAAGGAGGCCTAAAAGAAAGAATAAAGGATAAGAATGTTCTGGAATTGGAAAGGTTTACAGTCATCTACTCCTTTGCTTAGTGGTTCTCATCATCTGCCTTGAAATCACCTGGATAGTTTGCTAAGAAATTCACCAGTGTACTGGTGGCATCTAAACCCGCATCCCTGAAAGTGGGAGGCAGGCTGGAAATGGGAATTCAATATTGATCTGGACGTGGGGGTGGACATGAGCAAAGAGGACCTCTGAAGGCACTGGAGGCACAGCGCTCTACCTTTCACGTGCAGCTGGACCGCGCTTAGTGTCTGGCCCGCCGAGTTGCGCGCCGCACACACGTAGAGCCCACGGTCCTTGGCCTGGCAGTAGAGCACCTTAAGTACAAAGCCACCGTCGCGGTCGCGGTACATGAGGCGGCGGCGATCGGGAAGCAGAGGGCGGCCCTCCAAGTGCCATTCGATCTCGGGCTCAGGCTTGCCCATCACGTAGCAGCGGAACTTGGCGTGCTTGCCCTCGTTCACCCAGAAGGTCTTGGGCGCGCATTTGAGCGACTCCATCACAGGTCTGGGAGTCTCATAGGGATCCTGGGGCGGGTTCTCGTGGGGCTGGTGCACCTGGAGCAGCGCGCCCGCCTGCGCGTGGCCGTGCGCGTTCCGGGCGTGACACACGTACACCCCGGAATCGGGCAGCCGCGCCGCAAGGATGCGCAACGTCAGGCTTGCGCCCTCGTCACTCGCGCCGCGGCCCGGCTCCAGCTTGAAGTGACTGCTGTCCCACACTTCGTCCAAGGCCATCCCATCCTTCTCCCAGTAGAGCTCGGGCTCGGGGAGGCCTCCCACCTGGCACGTCAGCACCACCTCCTCCCCTCGCAGCACCCACTGGGACTGGGGCCCCGTCAGGAACACCGGAGCGCCCTCTCCGGTGCCCGGCGGCGGCAGCGGACACTCGGAGGACTGGGGCTCGGGCTCTGGGGCTGGGGGTTCCAGCACGGTGACGGCGGCCGCCGCGTAGGCCTCTCCAGCCGCATTACGGGCGCGGCACACGTAGACCCCGGCGTCGGTGGGCAGCGCGCCGCTCAGCAGCAGGCCGTGCTCGGCGCCGTCCTCCGGAAAGCTCAGGCGCTCGGAGGCCACCAACTGCTGCCCGCCTTTCTCCCACAAGACGGTGGGCGGCGGCTCTCCCAGGACCACGCATTTGAGCTCGGCCTCCGCGCCACTTACCACCCGCACGGGCCGCGGGAAGCGTAGGAAGCACGGGGGACTCCCCTGATCCCCTGAGCCGGCCTTCATTGCGGCCGATGCAGATGGCCCGCCTGAGCGCGCGGGAAGGCCGGGAGCCGAGACCAGGGCGTGGCGGAGCGGGAGTTGGGACCGGTGGGACTCCTGTGATCACTGGTGCTCGCTCGCCTCCTTACTCTGGACCTAGGCTGCAGCCCTGCTTCGCGGCAATTCCTGGGCCCCGAGCCCAGAGCTCAGGGGGCAGTCCTTCCTGTTTGCCTGCTCAGCAAGGGGCCCTACAGCCTAGACTGCCCGCAGCCTGGCTTCCTGCTCTTAGGAGCTTCTTTTCCCAGCCCCCTCCCACAGCCTGGGCCTCTTTCCCCTCCTCCCTCCCACCTCCGACCGCCAGGTCTCCAACTGCCGGCCAGGCCTGGGCCTGAGTAACTTTGTCGCCTGCAGCTGCCAATCCCAAAAATATTCTCTGATGACACAGCTGGAGGACAAGAGCCCAGACTGGCTCCTCCAGGCTAAGTATAGAACAGGCGGGACCACCTGCCCAGAGTCTCAACCCTAGGTCTTCCCTCCCACACTGGCCTAGCAGCTGCTATGGTTGAAAAGAGCCCCAGAAAGTCTGAGGGGGTTGGTGCATTCTGTCCTCCTGACAAATGATTTGATGACTGGCCAACCTTAAGCACCCAGGCACTTGCGGTACCTGATGTAGACTCAGGTGTGTGTGTGTGTGTGTGTGTGTGTGTGTGTGTGTGTGTGTGTTTGAGGAGTGGGTTGTATGCTTGCCTGAATGGGTCAGGTCACTTGGGGTGAGTACCCATCACAGCCCCTTCCCCCACATTCTTGGCGGGAGTGGGAGATAAGGCTCAGGGCCACAGACATCTGCGTCAGAGATAGGAGGTCTCAATGCCATGGGCAGGGGCAACTGAGACTGTAGGGCGTGGGAAGGACTGGGGGAGACTGGGGTGAGAAGGGTAGAAGAAGGCCGGCAGTGGGATGGGGAGGGGAGAGTGGGGAGGTCCCAGACAGAAAGGGCACAAGGCAGAGTGGGTTCCCTGTCGTCAGGGCAAGTGAACTATGATGATCCAGCCGTCCCTGCTGCTCCTTTTACTGTTGACCCTACAGGATGTAGACAGCTGCCAGGGGCCCGAACTTGTCCGGGAGCTTGTCCTGGCCAAGGTGAAGGCTCTATTCCTAGATGCCTTGGGGCCCCCAGCAATGGATGGGGAAAGTGGGGGTCCTGGAATAAGGCGGATGCCTCGAAGACATGCCCTTGCGGGCTCCATGCACAGAACCTCTGAACCAGAGGAGGAAGATGTGTCTCAGGCCATCCTTTTCCCAGCCACAGGTAATGAAGTTGGGGATTGGCAGGTCAACTTTGAAAAGTAGCCAGGGGCTGGGCGGTGGTGGCGCACGCCTTTAATCCCAGCACTTGGGAGGCAGAGGCAGGCGGATTTCTGAGTTCGAGGCCAGCCTGGTCTATAGAGTGAGTTCCAGGACAGCCAGGGCTACACAGAGAAACCCTGTCTCGAAAAACCAAAAAAAAAAAAAAAAAAAAAAAGAAAAGAAAAGAAAAGTAGCCAGGACCTATTTCATGGGCTTGGGAATCTGGCAGCGCTGGGTGTGAATGGCAGCCCCATTCCTCAGCTGACTTTGTGGCAAGGGGCCGGTTCCTAAGCTCCTCTGGCCAATGTCAAATAGGTGGCAGCCTCTACTTCTCAAGCTGGACTGATCCAGTGAGCCTAGCACACCTGGAATTACGAAAGGGAAGCTAAGGCTCTGTAGAGACAGGGCTCAGGTTGCTATCTACTGTTTGTCCTGCATGCCCTCTGCACACCCCCCCCCCCACACACACATACCCTGTTTCATTAGCTTTAGGTAGTTGGGACTTGAGAGGGTCTCAGATGCAGCAGAGTGCTTAGTTGGGGGAACCTGTCTGTGTTTCCAGGAGTCTCTTTCTCATCCTTGCATGTGTTTTCCATATCCAGATGGATGACTAGATGGGTGCTGGGCTCTTCCGGTCTAGCCCACTCTAAGGTCTCCTTGCTTCCCTGCCTTCAGCCCCTGGCAACATAATAGCAGGAAGTATGGATTTCAGATCAAATAGAATCCTGGTCTTGCCACTTCTAGCTGACTGTCAGTCTCTTTAATGTCTTGTCTTGAGAATGGATCAATTGTTAGAATTTATAATGAGAGAGACTGTGTTCTAGTCCAGCCCCAATCGCCAGTCTTGACGACAGCTGGCCCATGATATTTACTATAGTCTGTGTGTACACTGGAACAGGAATGACAGCTGTCCTTCCCTGGGAAGGACTGACCTCTTCTCTTCTCCTTTGCCTACCATTCTTTCTCTTTTCCTCTTCCTCCTCTGTCTATGTTAGTTTATGCATAATGCCTGTACGTGTGTGGAGGTCAGAGGTCAGAGGTTGACACTGAACATCTTCCTTAGTCACTCTCCACCTTTGTTTTTGAGACAGTCTCTCACTGAAGTAGGACCTCACTAATTCGTTAGACTGACTGGCCAGCAGAGCCGGAGTGTCTGTCTCCTCAGGACTGTGAGAGTACACCCTGCTCTTTATGTGGGTACTGGGATTGACCTCTGGTCTTAATGCTGAAACAACAAGCATTTTACCAACTGAGCAGTCTCCCTACCCTGTAACCTGTCTTTAAAAACACAGAAATTTGTCGTTTAAAGTTTCTGACATGCAGAGGTAAAGCAAAAGTAACAAAACACACTCATGCACCCAAGACGTAGGAATCACTTCATGGTCTCTGATAAACACTACCGGAATCTTCACAGCTTCCGGTACCTGAGGATGAAGTAGAGAGTGGAATGGATTCTTACACATTGCCCTTTGTATTAACTGGTGAAACCGCTTAGGAGACAATTTACCAATGTCATGTTTCGATGATGAATAGAAAATTGGGGAGCCTCCGTCAGTTTTCCCAAGACTCCAGGGGATGTCTGGGTCTAAGTGGCACTCGATGTTTGACACTGGGGGATGGCACCCACATTCTTCTCAGGTGGATGTGTTTCAGGTACCACAGATCAAGGCTACCCTCTCTTTCTCTTTTCTGTCCCTTGCAGGTGCCACCTGTGAGGACCAGGCAGCTACTGGAGGGCTCGCCCACGAGACTGAGGATGGTCTCTTCACTTATGTATTCCGACCATCCCAGCACATACGCAGCCACCGGGTGACTTCAGCCCAGCTGTGGTTCCACACAGGGCTAGACAGGAAGAGCACGGCAGCCTCCAATAGCTCTGGGCCCCTGCTAGATCTTCTGGTGCTATCCTCTGGGGGGCCCATGGCTGTGCCTGTGTCCTTGGGACAGGGCCCTCCACGGTGGGCTGTACTGCATCTGGCAGCCTCTGCTTTCCCTCTGCTGACCCACCCCATCCTAGTGCTGCTACTGCGATGCCCACTCTGTTCCTGCTCAGGCCGGCCTGAGACCACTCCTTTCCTGGTAGCCCACACTAGGGCTAGAACACCCAGTGCGGGGGAGAGGGCCCGGCGTTCAACTCCCTCAATGCCTTGGCCTTGGTCTCCTTCAGCTTTGCGTTTGCTGCAGAGGCCTCCAGAGGAACCTGCTGCCCACGCCTTCTGCCACCGAGCTGCCCTCAACATCTCCTTCCAGGAGCTGGGCTGGGACCGCTGGATCGTACACCCTCCCAGTTTCATATTCCACTACTGCCATGGTAGCTGCGGGATGCCCACATCTGACCTGCCTCTGCCAGTCCCTGGGGTTCCCCCTACCCCGGTTCAGCCCCTGTTTTTGGTGCCAGGGGCTAAGCCCTGCTGTGCTGCTCTACCAGGGAGCATGAGGTCCCTACGTGTCAGAACCACCTCAGATGGAGGTTACTCTTTCAAGTATGAGATGGTACCCAACCTTATTACACAACACTGTGCTTGTATCTAAAAACACCTTGTGTCCGCCCACAGCGGATGGCCACCATCCCAGGTCGTTTGTCAGCTAGGAAGAAGGTGGGTGTGGAAAGTAGACAGTTTCCACCTCCTTTCCTCTACGTCTATCTTTGTGAGGGTTCCATATCCCGCTCCACCCAGGTCCTGTGGATAACAATAAAGAAGGAAGTGTGTGTGACTTTGTATGCATTCCCAGCTGTCTTTGATAACGGAGTTGGGGAGGTCTGGGGTCAGAGAGAATTGCATTGTGGAATTTTGAGTTAACTGCTTTTGGCTTTAGAGATCGATAGTCTAAGAGGTAAAATTAGATGTGAATTTGTTGGGAATTTTGTGGACACCTAGTGTCCCAGAGCTTCGGACACCCACTCTAAGGACACATTGTCCCCTTACAAGCTGAACTTGACATGTCACACAGTCTGTCTGTCTTGTCACACCTAAAAGAAAGTTACTATCAGTGTGGTTTCATCTAAGGATGCCATACCCCAACCACCCCACCCCCCACACACGCAGCCATTCTCTGGTCTGGCTGACTGGTGTCTAGCTCAAGGTCGGGATTCATAGACATTGCAACCCCACTGGACAGTAGTCCAGAGCAGAGCAGATCTCGATGCCTCCTGAAAGCCTGGGTGGGAAGAAAGGGGCAAATGTCTGAATTGACAGTGTCACAGAGAAACTCAAGGAGAGAGGCAGTGTCCTACTGAAGTCTGATGACCAGAATAAAGAGCCAAGAACTCTCATTGGCTGAGGGTCTCAGGATTGCTAAGAAACTGGTTTTGGACCTCGCATCTATCCCCTAATGACTCCCACCCGTTTTTGAGACAAGGTCTCATCTTACAGCCCAGACTGGTTTTGAACTGAAGGCATGTATCTATCTTGCCTCAACTTCCCAAGCGCTAGGGATTACAGATGGAGCCTCACTAACATGGATGGGACTCAGGCTCTCTTGGTGCTTCCTCTATATCTTTACACAACATTTAGCTTAGTATATGATGTCAGAAAGATAGAAAGATAAGCCACAGCCGGGGAAAAGTGTGCTTTTCGGTGAACTGGTTCATATACTTAGTATGCACACCGAGGAGAGCGGGGCATGGTAATAAACTGTCTGTCTATCTGTCTGTCTGTCTGTCTGTCTGTCTGTCTGTCTGTCTGTGTGTCTTTCTGTCTGCCTTTCTATCCTTTTTATCCCTCATTTGTTTCCTATCAATCCATTTTGCCTCTAGAATGGGGCATTAAGAACTTCCTTCTCTGGATTTTTTTTCACACTTTATTATCCCAGGGTACTGGCTCCAATCTGATTAGTCCTTTCGTAGTATGGTATGTGTGTAGGGGTGGGCTGGGGTATTCAATCCATCAGCACCGGACACAAGAGCACTTTTGGATCTCGACTGAGGACTCTGGTGTGTTTTTGTGCTAACAGAGCCTCGGGCTTGTCAAAGGCTTCCTTCAGGCAGCCCAGCAAAGGGTAGACACAGAGGGAAAGAATCCCAGAGGTCAGAGTCCTTTCAACACCCCTCCTCCACCTGAATAAACCTGAAGGAGCTTCTATTCTTAGCTGCACAAGGGCCCCAGGGTAGGCTCCCCACACAAGACCCAGACTCGGTTCACTCATCCTAGGAGGCTCCGAAGGCATAGGGCAGGCAGGGCTGAGTTTACAGCTGAGTCTTTCCCAGTACCTTCATCTCCACCAGCATTAGAACTGTGTTGTGCTCAGGGTTCCATGGTCCTACTAAGGGGTTGGGGGAGTATAGCGCACAGGCGTAGCCAGTGGGATCCAGGGCTTTTTCTCAAGGTTGCCTATGTCCTCTTGTTCCCTGCCTGGCTTCCTGGCTAGGTCTCTCTGCCCAGACACCAAGGCCTTTCCTTGGGAACATCATCTTCTTAACCCCACCAGCTCTGTATTCTTTGTACAGAGACTCTCTATGTCCCAGTGCTGCTAGAGAGCTTCTGTCACTTGGAGGTAGAAGAGATCTGAGGGCTGGGGACACTGATATAGGGCCACAGGACCCTGCACTAGGCCAGCTGGCAGATGGCCATTGCCAGTAAAAGTTTTTACATGTCCAAGACAAAGCAAGAAAAACAAAGACAGAACAAGAAGTGAATGATCTTCCACAGTGGCAAATACATTCATTTTAAAGAGTCATTATTCATTCTGAAATTATTTTCCATTTCGATCTCCCCTTTTTCTGTCACACACACTTGAACACAGACGGGGTCCACCTATCCCTGCCCCCACCTCCAGTGCTGAGGTTATAGATGTAAGCTGCCACACCAGGCTTTTACACGGATGCGGGGCGTTCAGACTCAGGCCCTCATGTTCACACAGTAAACACTTTTCCTTCCAAGTCATCTCCTCTGCCCCTCCCCCCTCTTCTTTCTGGGTAGGGTCTCACTGTGTAGTCCAAGCTAGTCTTAAACTCAAAATTCTCCTGCCTCATGAATACTGACAATTATAGGTAAGGGACACCAAAAACCCAAACCCCAAACAAAAGCAAATAAATAACAAATCGAGATTACGGAGAGCCCTGTTGGGTTATGGAGGCAGAGCCTTCACGGAAGCGTATTAGAAGCCCTGTAATAGTGTGTGAGGGAGCACACTTCCTTCCATCACAGGAAGATTCCATAACAAGGTACCATCTGGCCAGGGGAGTGTGTGCCTTCACTGGGTCTTGAATCTGTCAGAACCGTGAGCATGCACGTCCAGTCTCTGAAACTGTGAGAGAGCCGTTTCTATTGTTTATCTGATGTGGTCCTGGGACTTTTCACAGGCTAGAAGTGTTCCACCACTCAGCGACATCTCCAGTCCAATCTCTGTTATTTCAAAATCACCCCATATAAGGTATCTTGTTGTTGCAGCAGGAACAAACCAAGACAGCACCCAATCACAGCCCTCCAGACTTCTGGGACACAAACCCCAGTCATTGCTCAATCGCATCAGTTTGTCAAGCCCCAGTGTCTCCTGCAGCTCTCCCGTGCTGAAGCACTGCCGCTGTCAAAACAATGGCTCTGATGTCATCTCTTCCGTGTCTCTCCTAACTCCCAAGTAGCAAAGGTCCTCCGTCTCTTTTTATTGCTTCCCCTTCTTTAATCTCAACTTTCAAAAATTATTACAATGTGTAGATAGATTCTCATGGTAATGATTCCACATGAAAAACAGAGGTGAAATTCACCCGAATCACTGTTACCAGCTCCTTCCACTGAGGCAGCTAGGGGGGTTAGCTCTCCAGTCACACATATTTCATGAATGAACATACACATACCCAGAGAGGGAGAGAGCGAGAGAGCAAGAGAGCGAGAGAGCGAGAGAGCGAGAGAGAGAGAGAGAGAGAGAGATCTATATAAATGGTATTATATCCATATGTATTGAGATGCAACTATTTTATATTCATGAGTTTTCTTTACATTTGTTTATTTTTATTTATTTGTTTATTTATTTATTTATTTTGAGATCAGGTCATGGCTGAGTTCCATGACTGGCCTGGAACTCACTATGTTTTTGTTTGTTTATTTGTTTAAGTTTTTGAAATTTTATTTTGGGGTGAGTGTGTGTGTGTGTGTGTGTGTGTGTGTGAACACATGTCCCGGTACAAATGTGGTTGTCAGAGGACAGCTTGGAGTTGGTTTTCTCCTCCCACCATGTGGGTCTCAGGGATTGAACTCGAGTCATCAGGCTTGGCTCCAGGAATCTTTATCCCATGAACTCACTGGCTCTCTGGAGTTTTCTTTACCTTTATTTTCCAGCTTTTTTCCATTTAAGCGATCACAGTCTCTCCCCCAAGAAATAAACTTGCCTTGCTAATCTTATTTATCCATTGGCCATCTATCCACAGCGCTTCGGTACAATGCAGCTAAAGGCTCAGAACAGCTGTGCACAGCAGGCACTGATGTCATACCCACTGTTCACATGGGCATGAGGCACAAAGAGTCGAGATTCGGACTCCAGAAGTTCACGAGTCTGTGTGTCCCTCTGTACCACTGCCTCTCCTACTTCCTGAGGAGACAAGAGTGTTTGTGTCCATTGATGAGGACATCCTGAACCCAGATAATCACTGTTAATCTCAAATCATCTTGGCCATTTGCATTCCCTGTCTTCCTTTCCCTCCCCCACTCTCCTGCCTGTTTTGTCCGAGCTTGTCTTACGCTCCGGTCTGAACAACCTTATCAGTCCTGTCCGTGTTACTTTTTGCTTCCCACTCTGTCTCATGGGCTCACTCCTGCATGCCAATGTTTCTCTTTGTTTCCCAGTGGGTCTATGGATGATAAGACCTCTGGAGAAGTCTTTTATTTTTGTAGTTAATATGATGTTCCACTAAACAGCAGAAGTTTCTCTTCCCTTGCTTGGTATTTTTTGGGGGGTTTCTTATTACAGACCCTGCGATCACATCACAGTAGACCTATATGCTAATTTTATAAACATCCCGATTGGCCTTTGCTAGGTCCTTTCAAACAGAATTTCTTATGCTTTTGGTTTGAAATTCAGGATATTTTCTTCTTTTATTTGTTTGAATATAATGTCTTCTCACATTTTATTTCTTTCTTTCCTTCCTTTCTTTGAAAAAATTATTTATTTTATGTATGTGAGGTACACTGTCACTCTCTTCATACACACCAGAGGAGGGCATCAGATCCCATTACAGATGGTTTCGAGCCACCATGTGGTTGCTGGGAATTGAACTCAGGACCTTGGGAAGAGCAATCAGTTCTTTTAACCACTAAGCTATCTCTCCAGATCCCTGCCTTCCCCCACCTTTTTTGAGACAGGGTTTTTCTGCCTGTCTTGGAACTTGCTCTGTAGATCAGGCTGGCCTCAAAGTCATAGACATCAGCCTGCCTCTGCCTCCTGAGTGCCTGAATTAAAGGCACCACCACTAACCCCCAGCTCTATTCCAGGTGACATCAAAAATTTTAGTTGATTCTTAGAATTAAGACAAAAAATAGCCGGGTGGTGGTGGCGCACACCTTTAATCCCAGCACTTGGGAGGCAGAGGCAGGCCGATTTCTGAGTTTGAGGCCAGCCTGGTCTACAGAGTAAGTTCCAGGACAGCCAGGGCTACACAGAGAAACCCTGTCTCGAAAAACCAAAAAAAAAAAAAAAAAGACAAAAAATAAAAATGAAGGCTGTGTATGGAAGTGCATTCCGGTACTTGGGAGGCAGAAACTGCAGGGTCTCTGTGAGTTCCAGGTTATCCTGATCTACATAGTAAGTTCCATTTTTTTTTATTACACTTACTTATTTTGTATATGTGTGTTCATTCCAGAGCACATATATGGAAGGAAACTTTTAGGAAACAATTCTTTCTACCATTTGGGGCCCAGGTTTGGAACTCAGGTCTTTAGGCTTGGTAGCAAGAGCCTTGACCTCCTGAGCCATCCTGCCGGCCCTCTCCTTTTAATTTTTAAAACAAACACTGTTCATATTTTGTGTGATGCATGTGCTAAGAAGACGTATGAGCTCCTGATGAATGGGGCCTGCTTCTGCTTTAGTCTTGAAAGCCATCTTAAAGTAAAGTCAAACTAGGTTCATTTCTGTTTATGATTAAATCTCTGTTTCTCGAGGACGAGGCTAGGCCCCACCTGTAACCTTTGTTCCAAATGGTTCTGTCCTATCTGTTCCAGGAAATGGCAAGTATGCCTTGTTTCAAAAAGTTGTGACCACCTTGTGTTAGCATTTTGTCTAAGCTCTGCCCCACAGTTGCCTGGCAATAGCCAGGTATGCCTGACTCACTATGAAAGGGGCTGCTTGTCCCTTCCGCTCTCTCTTGCTCTCTTGCCTTCTTGTTCTCACTCTGTCCCCTCACCCCTTCCCCTCTCTTTCCTCATTCCCCACCCCATCCATGTGCTCATGGCCAGCCTTTACTCCTCTACTCTCTCTCTCTTTCCCACCCACCCCTCATCTTTCTCTGTCTCTACTACCCTCTCAACTCCCCTCCCCATGCCTTGAATACTCTACTCTATACCATCGTGTGGCTGCTCCCTCAGTGGGAAGAGATGCCTCAGCATGGGCTGGTGGAGGCACCCCCTCCCCCATACCTGACTACACATCCACCAAAACATATTCCTTTCTTCCTCCTTTATTTTTTTTATAAACACAACACCTGGCAACCACGTCTTTGTTTTAGGAAGTTTTTATGCTCAACTTGTTATGCTTATTCCCTGCTTCTATATCTCCGCTTATTTGCTACCCAAACCACCCATTTGGAAACCCCTACTCTTGAGCTAAAAACAAACAAACAACAACCAAACAAACAAAACATATTTTCTCCATGGTAATCTCCTGAACCATGCCTTAGAGGGAGACAGCCTGTGTACATGAACAAAAAAAAAAAATCTGCTTTAATTTGGCCATTATGATGACTTGGGTTGGTGGTTTTTCTCCTGGAATCTGTGGGATTAACATTCCACTATCAGGGTCACACACATTCTCAATGTGCCCTCGAGGTCATTGAGTGAATGCTTATTGTTTACTAATCACATGGGTGCTTCTCAGTGAGTGACATTCTTCAAGATTATAGGACACTCTAAAGTCCTCTTCTGTTTGGTTTGGTTTGGTTTAGTTTGGTTTTTTGAGACAGGGTTTCTCTGTGTAGCCCTGGCTGTCCTGGAGCTAGCTCTGTAGACCAGGCTAGGCTTGTATCTCATAGAGATCCACCTGTCTCTGCCTCCTGCCATCATCACCCAGATAATGTCCTATTCTTTATAAGCAATTTTACAAGGGTTCTTTGGTATGTTGAGTCTTTTTATCTGTTTCTTAAAACACCAACTTTCAGTGGGGCTAGAGAGATGGCTCAGTGGTTAAAAGCACTGACTGTTTTTCCAAAAGACCTGAGATTCAACTCCCAGGACCCATATGGCAGCTCACACGTGTCTGTAACTTCAGTTCCAGGGCTTCTGACACTCTCACACAGATATACATGCAGGCAAAACACTAATTCACATTAGATAAAAATAAAAATTATATAAAAACAAAAAACACAGACTTTCAGGAAGTAGAGGCAGGCCAATCTCTGTTAGTTAGAGTATAATGAGTTCCAGTCTAGCCAGGGAAACATAATAAGCCCTGCCTCAAAAAATAAACAAACAAAGACAACAAAATGAAAGATTCTACTCTCTTTTCTTGCAAGTGAGGTGTGCCTGGCGTTTGATGTACCTGCTGTAGTGTCTTGAAAAATCAAGGTCCTGTTGGTGTCTGCAAGAAGCCCTTCTTCTAGTACCTCCATCCCTCAGTGTAAGGATGCTTTCTGCTCTTAGATTGTGTGTGTGTGTGTGTGTGTGTGCGTGCGCGCGAGCATGTGTGTATGCACGCGTGGAGACTTGAACTCATGGCCTTGTATGTTCTAGGCAAGCACGTTACTGCAGTGCTCATCCCCAGCTCATTTACACTCATCAGGGTCATCTCTTGCTATGTGTACTTGAGATGTGGTTTTCTCTGCCATCCATCCTGAAGAGGTTTTTGTAATTTTTAGTGCTCCAAGGGCTCTTTTGGTTCCATAATCATATCCAGCATGATTATAAACTTGTTTATTTTTAGATTTCTTTCCGTTAGTTTGGGATAGTGGGGGTGCGGGCTGGTCTGGGGTTAGAGCTGGTGTGGGGATGGGGTGGGGGATGCTGCAGCACATATTCAATGCACAGCCTTGGACTAGGCCATGTCTCACCATGCTACCTCGACTGTAATGTGCCTCATGTTTGTGGTAGACAGGATGTCTGCATCCTGATCCTTAGTTGCTGTAAATATGTTGTCATGTGGCAAGGAAAAATTAAGATTGCAGTTATAATTCCATTTGTTTATCAGCTGGCCTTAAAATAGGGAGATTACATCCTGGATCATCCAGGCAGGTCCAGTGTAATCGGCAGGGATGTTAAAGAGGGAAGCAGGAGAGTCAAGGTCAGTCGGCTGTGCTGTGAGAGAGACTCTAGCAACCATTGCTGGCTGCGAAGAAGGAAGGGAACCAGGCCAGCGAAGCAAGTGGTCACTTGAATCTGGAAAATACAAGGACAGGAATTCTCCCCAGAGGTTCCATAAAGGATCAAGCCTTGCTGATTCACTAATTTAAACCCAGTGAGATTTGTTTGGGCTTTTACCTTGAGACTCTGTGTTGTTTTAAATTTTGGTAACTAAAGGTCATGTCATTTGACACAGTAGCAATGGTAATAATAATAATAACAGCAATAAATGTAGTAATAAAGTCATTGCAGAGTCTCCTCTACTTTACGGACTGATCTCTGGGGAAAGAGTTGTACCTTTGTGTGCTCTGTTTACCCAGAAACTAGGACCCAGCCCATTGTCAAGGGGTGAGAAAATATTGAACAGACAAAAGAATAGAAGAGCCCTCTTGGCTGTTCTGTAGAGACCCCAGGAAACCTCCCACTTGCTTCCTTTCCACAGACCTAATGTTCTCACCTTTTCCCAGAGTTTCCATTCTCCGTGGCCCATGACTCAGTGTTTCTCCACCTGCTGCCTCCTCCTCTGCTGTGGACTGTTTCTCTCTCAGTCTTTGTGCAGGGAGACTTTCGGTAGAAAATCCATGCCACAAAGGTAACTGACTGCACCAGGCCACTGTGAACTATGCCCCAGGTGGTGTTCGATTGATGTTCTTTACTTTCTCTCCCAGATCCTGAGTTCTTCCTCTTCTTCCTCCTCCTCCTCTTCCTCTCTCTCTCTCTCTCTCTCTCTCTCTCTCTCTCTCTCTCTCTCTCTCTCTCTCTCTGCAGTCTTACTCTGTAGCCCAGGCTGGTTTCAAATTCATGACAAATCCTCCAATCTCAGCCTCTCAAGTGTGGAATTATGTCTGCTTTCTTTCTTTCCTTTTTCCTTTTTTTTTTTCCATGCTGAGGATTGAACAGATACAGGGCAAACACTTTTTCAATTATTTTAAAAAATTATTCATTTTTATTTTATGTGACTCGGTGTTTTGCCAGCATGTATGATCTGCCTGAGGATGTTGTATCATCTGAAACTGGAGTTATAGATAGTTAGTTGTAAGCTACCATGCTGGGAATTGAACCTGGGTCCTCTGGAAGAACAGCCTGCTCCTAGCTGTGGAACTATCTCTCCAGTCTCACACGTCTTCTTCTCAACGCTCCTATGCATGCACAAGCTGTGGTTGTTCTTCTCCAGCCATTCTGACCGACTCCACAGCTACTTCTACTCACGCTTTCTCTCAGGGTTTGCCCCTTTCAGACCAGTCTGAGTGAGTAATACAGCCTTCATTTTTCTTCTCCCTTTCTATGTCTTGAATTAAACATCTCACAGCCTTTCTTTAACTACCTGTGTGGGTTTGTAGGACAGATGAAGTAAGCTGAAACAGTTTTTAGATTATCTTGGGTTATAAGGTCACCGTGGATCCCTCTATTTATTCTACGCAGAATTGCAGAGGCTTCTCAGGCTGGGTGAGTGGTACTGTTCCTGGACCACCAGCATGGGAAAATTTCTATTTTGCCGCTCTCTCATCTCCTGACTATTCTCAGGAGCCAGTTTCTATGAGATTTTTTTTCCATTTATTTACTTACTTATTTATTTTTCTGGGGATCAAACCCAAGGCCTTGCACATGCTGTATCATGAATCGCATGCCCAACCTCAGCTTCTCTGATTCACATACAGCTAGCCTCTGCATCTCTCCCTGGCTTTCCTCTGCATGCTAAGGTCCATCCCAGTCGCCTCAGGAACCAGGTTCAAGGTCTAGTGCAAGTTCTCAGTCCAGACCTCCTCCAGTGCTCCTTTGACTTTGGAGAAACTCATGCAGCACACTCCTTAATCTGCTTTGTGGCCAGGTCTGGTAGCAGAGCCAGGAGACACAACGAGGAAATGAATGGGGCAAGGACTTCTTCTCACCATCCAATTCTGGAGCTGACTGTACTGCGCGCACACACACACACACACACACACACACACACACACTTCTCTTAGTAGAAACTCATTCACCAAAACTATTTGTGGAAGTCAGTTCAGACCTTTCTGTTTTACTTCTTTGGTTCTCTTCCCATCCCAAGCACAGACTATGTGGATAAAAACAAGTAGATGACCCAGTTTCACTCTGTCCATCACTAACCTCTCTGTGAAACTTTCAGTTTTGTAAGAATTCTCAAGTTTTGGCTTCTGATCTTCCATAGTATCAGAAGTAGGGAGGTCAGGACGATAGCATTCATCATAAGGATGAACTATGATGTCACTCCTCTATGGCAGCCATCCTGGGTTTTCCATGCTCCAAGATAACAGAAATAAGCAGGCTTTGGACCAGGTTCTCAGAGCTGTGTTCTCCTGTTCCTGGTTTGTTCTTCTGGTATGAAGATACCCATGGCTTGCAGACTAAGCCAGTAATGGTCACACCCTTTCCTCAATCCTTTTTGTTGCAAGTGTTTGGAGAGGCTATTCCAGAGAATTTAGGGGAGGTAAGAAGCTACCGACAGCAGCTCTCTCCTCCTGTATCCTGGGGGCAAAATCCTAGGGATGTGTGTTAGGAGCTGCGTCCGCCATCGGAAGATGGCGCCGGTTTCCTGCTTCCTGGTTCTTCTTGCGAGCCTTGCTTGAATGTGCGCCTGCGCAAGGCGCGAAAACCAGTATGCTAATTTGGTGACATCATAAGAGCCAATGAGTGTGCGGCACATCTCCTAAAGCGCTATATAAGCCACTAGCTTTTGGGGCTTGGGGTCCCTCGCCTCACTACCATCTAAGAGAGCTGTAACACTAAAAGAGCTGTAATAAAAATGCTGCCAGAAGAATCCTGAAGCGTGGCGTTCTCCTTTTCGGCGAGGCGGCGCCCCGCAGATGTGTCTCCGTGTGTCTTTCAAGTAGCAGTTCCATTGCTATGCTGTGAAGTCTTGGTCACGTGCTTGGCAGGGCCAGCTATACATTTCTGGTTTTAGGCAGTGTGTTACTCCTGGGTACTGAAAGGCAGACACATTTACAAGTTGAGAGTATGATGTCATAGCATTCTTCCAGAAAGCAATTTCATTCATGGTAATAAATCATGTAACATTGCTACTATTCCATGGTTTGGTTTTTTTTGTGTCTTTAAAAACAGTTTTCTTTTTTCAAAGGAAACTCAGATTAGCTTACAAAATAATACAGGGCCTTGGTCGCATCTCCCTGGACCACCTCGCCTGCCATAGCCTTCCGTAACAATTTCCACTTCTCTCCTGCTTTCCCTCTTCTCCCTCAGCCACACAGGCCCCTTTCTAGTTTCTTGGCCTTTACCCATATTTAGTTCCTCTTGGATACACACATTTAACCGTTCGAGGCTGAGAGCTGCGTGTGAGAGCATATGATTCTTGTTTTTCTGAGCCCCTGTGTGTATCTTTTTAATAAAGCTCTGAGTTTTTGTTTTTAAAGTAGTAAGAATTCCATTCAGTGCCTCGTTCATGCTAGGCATGTGCTGTGTTTCCAGTCATTCCCACCTCAACGTTTACTTTTTATTTTACTTAATTTTTTAAAAAAGTTACATATATTTGTGTGTATGCTCTGTGTGTGTGCTATGCTTGTTGTGTTTTTATAAAAAGACAGAGAGAGGGAATATGTTTGGTGGATGTGTAGTCAGGTATGGGGGAAGGGGGTGCCTCTTCAGGCCCATGCTGAGGCATCCCTTCTCCCTGAGGGACCAGCCACAAGAAGGTATAGTATAGAATAGAGTTTATTCAGGGCATGGGGAGAGAACTTCTGGGAATAGAGACAGAGAAAGGCAGAGAGAGAGAGAGAGAGAGAGAGAGAGAGAGAGAGAGAAGAGGAGTAGAGGCCAGCCATGAGCACGTGGAGAGAGAGGGGAGGGGAATGAGGAGAGATGGGTAAGGGGCAAAAGGACAGAGACAGAGCAAGAAAGCAAGATAGAGAGGAGGGGCCAAGCAGCCCCTTGTATATAGTAAGTCAGTGAGTCAGGCACTTCAGGCTCTTGCCAGTAACTGTGGGGCGGTGCTCAGACAAAATGCTAACAATGCTGGCTATGTCAGCTGTCAGAGGTCAACTTGCTTTTTTCCTTCCACCATATGAGGCCTGAGGGTTCAAACTCAGGTTGTTAGGTTTTGTAGGCAATGCTTTTTCTGAGACAGGGCTTCTCTGTGTAGCCTTGGTTGTCCTGGAACTCACCCTGTAGACCAGGCTGCCCTTGAATCCAGAGATCCTCATGCCTCTGCCTCCCAAGTGTTGGGATTAGAAATGTGCACCACCATCGCCCAGCTCATATCTTTATTTTTAACATTTTATTTTTATTTTATGTATATGGGTATTTTGCCTGCATGTATGCCTGTGTAATACTTTTGTAGTTGGTGCCCACAGGGACCAGAAGTGGGGCACTGGGCTCCCTAGCAGTGGAGTTACAGGCGGTTATGAGGACCCACCGTGGATCCTGTGGGAGAACAACTGTTTTTAACCACTGAGCCATCTCTCCAGGTTCCCTACTTATAATTTTGGAGATAGCCCCTCTTGCTAACCTGGGCTAAGCTGGCCCCAAAGTGATCTTCCTCCTTCCTCCTTTCTAGTAACTGGGATTTCACGTTTGTACTACTTGGGCCAGTTAAGGTAAGTCTTTGGGAGGTACTTTTAAATGTCAAACTTAGAAGAAGTCAGTCTCTGTTTTTCTTTCTCCTTCTCTTCTCTCTTCCTTTTCTTCTACCTTTTCTTCTCCATCTTTCTTTAGGTCTAGAGCCCAGACTGGCCAGGAACTCTAAATCTCTGCCTTAGTCTCTAAGTTCTGGGACTACAAAGATGTGCCAATACACTCAGATCTATGTATTATGTATGTATGTATGTATGTATGTATGTATGTATGTATTATTTTAGCATTTTTACATTTCTGGAATCTCTTGCAGAATGCAAGGAACGTAATTTGGCTTTTTCCAGATCGACAGCACTTCTACGACTGTTGAATTACTAATTATTCTGCTCTGTGTCCGTCGACCTATTAATGTTTATCCCTTTGCTATTATCACCAGCTTTGGTCGCCTTGACTTTGGAGGACACTGTTGTCTGGTAGGGCAAGGCCTCTGTTAGTGTTTCTTGGGTTTTGTTTTCACTGTTTTCTTTTCAAGGTTTCTTGGCTCTGCATGTATTTAGTCTCCTAGATAAATTTTAGAATCAACTTGTCCGTTTCTAAAATCTTTCTGTTGGGACTGGGATTCAAACTGTATTGAATTGACATTATTACAATCCTAATTTTTCTCATCAGAAGCATGAAATTGTTTTCATCTGGCCAGGTCACTTTAAGGGCTGCCCAGTTCTTGCTTTCTTCTATGGATCTGATGAACTCTCAAAATGTGTGCAGGTTTTTTTTGTAGCTTTGGTTACACAGGATTTTCTTTTCTCCTTTGATTAAGAAAAATTTTTTTTAAAGTAACAATTTACAGAAGAACATAACTTAGGCAAGAGAGAGAGAGAGAGAGAGAGAAAAAAAGAGAGAGAATTCTTTGGAAGGCAGCCAAGGCTTTAACTGCAAGCCAAGGACAGAAAGGGGAGTGGGCCTCTCAGGGAGGACAGGAATGGACTGTTTACTCTCTTGCTGCTTCTTTAGCTTAGTTTTTCTCTCCTCGATAGTTTCATTTTCTTTGATTTTTCTCTCTTTCACTTATCTGGAAGCTCGACCCATATAGACCAAACCTGAATATAGGGGCTACCCACATGAATGGAGGGTTTCACACAATAGCTGTGGGTTGGGGAGGCCAGGCTAAGAAGCTAACGTTTCAAGGCACCACATCAGAATATCAAAAGAATGGTTTTTTTGTTGTTTTTTTTGTTTGTTTGTTTTTTTGTTCTGTTTTTTGCCTAAGAGAATTTGACTTGATAAAGTTGACTTGATTGTTATGGCTCCTCTCCCATGGCCAGCTTCAGGTGATCAATAAACAGGGACTGACAGTTGCCATGTAATGGGATTATCAATTGCACAAAATGTCCTGGATCCATGAGATTGTATGTAGGAAGTCTGTTTCTGTGAGAGAAGCCTTCTGCCACCTCTAGTCCCAAACTTGACAACTTGAGATAAAGGTGACTCACCCCAATCCCCTTTTTCTAGACTTTTCACTAAAAGCAAACACTTGCGTGTGTGGACGTTCGCCTGAATGCCTCTACATCATGTGTGTGTGGTGCCCATGGAAACGAGAAGAGATTGTACGGCGACCTGCAACTGGAGTTACAGATGGCTGTGGGCCGCCATGTGGGTGCTGGGAACTGAGCCCTTTCCTCTGGAAGACTAGCCGGTGCTCTTAATCACTGAGCTATCTCTTCAATCTCACATTCATTTTAACGTTCTTGTATTGGAAAGGGGGTGTTTCATAAAAGACATTCCCCTCCCAATCCTTAGGCATTCCATCCAAAGAAATTCATAATTTAGTCCAGATTCAAAGATTTCATAATGTAGTCCAGAAGTTGATGTCAACTGCCAGACCAGGAGCCAGGGTAAAAAGCCACAATGGCAATTTGGACCTAGAAAAGTCAACAGTCTTGCTTTTGTTATTCATTGACTGATCTTTGCAGGTAAATAACCTAACCTCTGTTCATACATTTTATTTTCAAACTTAAGAAAACCACTTTTAGTCTCAGATATACTGAACTGTACATAAAGTTAAAAAAAAAAAAACAGGGTTCAGGTCATTATCAGCAACTAATTTTTGTTTTTTTGAGACAGGATCTCACTATGTAGCCCTGGATAGCTTGAAGTTTACTATTTAGAACAGACTGGTCTCGAACTCATTGAGATCCTCCTGCCTCTGCTTCCAGAGCTCTGAAATCAGAGACCAAGGACCAATTTGAGAGTGTGCTAAACCTTAAGGAAAAATATAAGTCTAGAGACTGAGAACTATGACAGCAAAGAGGATTTGAGAGGTGGCATCCCTGCCAGCCTTAGCCCTTCTGGCTGAAATAGAACTTTGCAAGGAGGACAGGACAGCTGTTTAACTGGAAAAACAGTATTTGTTTTGGATGAGTTCTTTTCCTTCTAACACAAAATCCCATTTCTCCAAACTTTGCTTCCCCGCCCAGTCTGCAAACAAGGAGTCAGGTTTCTCTCTCCGCCGAAGGGGCCACCCAGAGCCGAGCTAGACCTGGGGCCCAGCTCGGGGCATAATCCTGGCTAGTTCTGTCCGGCTGACACATCCGCTCGCCTAGGGCGTGGCTTCCGGTAGGGAAGACAGGCTTTCCGGTAGGTCCTTTGCTTCCGGGGCGGGACTTCCTGCCCTAAAGGAGTCCGGCTGCCAAAGTGATTGGAGTGCGGTTTACACAGGCCCATGGGCTCCCGAGGCCCTATGTTTTTGGAAAGCGGGTCAGAGAGGACGTTCTTTATAGTTGCTGCTTACGTTTTACATTGCGCGACGCCTCCATTTGCCCGAAAGCTCTTGGCTTTTGTCGACACCGCCCACCTGAGGCTCTTCCGCTTCCCCCTTTCCCAAGCTCCGCCCCCAGCGTCCCGTGGCTATGACGACCGCTCCGCGGGATTCAGTAGTGTGGAAACTCGCGGGACTTTTGCGGGAGTCGGGTGAGTTGACTTCTGGCTTATCTAGTTGGGAGTCTTGGGTGTGTTCGATACTGTCCAGAAACGCTGGGAATCACCGAGTCACTGCCGGCGGGGTCACGAGGTGCCAGCGTCTTCTCTTTTGGGTGTGTTCCTAGTGACGCGTTGTTTACAGTCATGTCTTTGACAGTCTAAACTCTATCCGTCTCTCATACCACTTAACTCTCCAGAGTGAAGGGATCATTAATAGATTAAATATTTGGCGACAAGAGCAGAAAGCACCTTTAAAACACCTTAGATTTGGAGTGAGATCCACATAGGTTAGTCTCAACTCTCTATCAGACTTGGATAAGTTTTTAAAGCCTCAATATTCTTCGCAGATAGGTTAACGTAATGATTGTACTGAACGCAAAATATATCGGGATTTTAGTTAGCTTATTTAGTGCAGTGCATGCGTGCATGCATAATAAGTGTTCAAAAGACAGTGCTACTATAGTTGCTTCTCCCGGTGCCTAGACATGGTGCTCACCATGTCATTTGTTACGCGATTGGCATCAGTTGTAGAAACAAGCTTTGACTCGATATCAGAAATATATCAGTTATCAGCTAGATGATCACAATGAAGATGATTCTTTGAGGGCTGGGGATATCATTCGGTAGCAGAGCATATGCTGAGCATGTGCAAACGTTGACTTACAATCTAGTACCCTCCCCCACCAAAAAAAGAGAGATTCTTCTTTGAGCCTCAGTTTCTCTATCTGTAAGGTAGAGTCAATAGTTGTCTTTAGGAGATAATGATTAGATTCAGATGAGGCAGCAGAGTCATTTGTCATGTGTTGTCTCGATGACATTAGTGCTGGATATCCCACCATGGCATCCCTTGAGTCTCTTGATGGTAGTTCATTTTCTGGTTTGTGTTAATAATTACTCCCATGCTGTGTCTTTTCTAGACTTCCAAGGGACACCTTGAATCATGTCTATACTCAGTGTCTAGTGCATAGAAAATCACTTTTTTAGGTTGTAAGATTTATTACTCAGCAAAAATCTGACTTGGCTCCCAGGCTAGGAATCATGGAGTGTGTGAATATGATTGTGGGGATGGAATCGTTTTGTGTCTTGATTATGGTGGTGGTTGTCATAAGCTACACCAACAGAATAGAACTGACACTGTAACTATTACACCAACATTTTCTGGTTTTGATAATTGTACTATAATTCCGTAAGTGTATTTGGGGGAAGCTGAGTGAAGGGTGTGTGAGGTCTCTGTTAACTCTTGGTATCCCGAGCTGGCCTTGAAATTATGATCTTGACTTCTTGGTCCAACCCTACTCCCGCCCCAAGACAGAGGCTCACTGTGTTGCACTGGTCTGGAATTCACAGGGATCCACCTGCCTCTGTCTCCCACATTCTGAGATTAAAGGTGTGCACCAGTATACCTGGTTTCAGAATATATTAAAAAAATTCCCACAGTTATTGTAACTGTACTTTCCTGATAGAGTGATAAGTGGAAAATATCTGAGAGACGACCTCACAGGGCTCATAGTCTCATTAGGTAGAGCAACTTTATAGAAATAACTGCTGTAATGGACAACATGCATTTCAATGTTTTTTTGAGAATTTCTATAAATGTGCATGTCATTCTTGCAACCAGAAAAAGGTCAATATACAGTTAGCCTTTGTGTAAAGTGGGTGATTGCAGTGTAGAAGTGGGGTACAGGGTGTTATTTCTTTAAATATTTTGATTTTGTGTGTGGAGGGCACCTTTGTATCAAGGCCAGAGGACAGCCAGGGACCTCATGTTTCAGAAGCTGTCTACCTTGTTCTCTGAGAAGGGGTCTCCCACTGAGACCTGGGGCTTGCTGATTAAGTAGGCTGGCTAACCTTTGAGCCCCAGGGATCTTTCTATGTCTGCCTCTTCAGTTCCCACCACTTTGTGGGTGGTGGAGGTCAGATTCAGATTCGCTGGTTTTCTCAGCAAGTCCTTTACTGAGTCATCTCCACAGCCCCAGAGGTATTATTTTGTGAAGGCTTGCTGAGTGAAGGTGATCTTCAGCATGGCGGTGGAAAGGGATGTATTGAAATGAGAGCGTGTAAGCCGAGCCGAGCCGGCTGTGTTTCCAGCTCTGTAAGTAGCCTGGGCTACTTTCTACAGAGTAGAAACCGAAAGCGTTTGGAAAATGTTCCCTGGAGTCTTGTAGTAAAACAGGTTTCTGTATCAGGGTGAAAAGCTAGGATTTTTTTTGTGTGTGGTTGTGTGTGTGTGTGTGTGTGTGTGTTTTCGAGACAGGGTTTCTCTGTGTAGCCCTGGCTGTCCTGGAACTCACTCTGTAGACCAGGCTGGCCTCGAACTCAGAAATCCGCCTGCCTCTGCCTCCCGAGTGCTGGGATTGAAGGTGTGTGCCACCACCGCCCGGCTGTTTGTTTTTTAAATGGGGAGCTGTAAAAGACGTTTGAGCTGGGGAGGAGGTAGACAGTTTGATCTCTCAGTGGAATATCTTCAGTACAGAGAAGAGTGGTACATTTTGGGGGCCCAGAAGGAAAGACCTTTCATTTTGTCCTCCTTCCCATTTGCCCTTCTTCCTGCAGGGGATGCGGTTCTCTCTGGCTGTAGCACACTGAGCCTGCTAACAGCCACACTGCAACAGCTGAACAGAGTGTTTGAACTGTACCTGGGGCCATGGGGCCCAGGCCAGACAGGCTTTGTGGCTCTTCCCTCCCACCCTGCAGACTCACCCGTCATCCTCCAGCTTCAGTTCCTCTTCGATGTGCTTCAGAAAACACTGTCACTCAAGGTCCTAGGAGGAGCATGGGGGCAGGACGCGCAGAGAGCCTTGGGGAACGATGGAGGCAGGGATGGGGTAGGGTGTGAGAAGGCTTCGAGGCTGAGATCCAGATGATGTCAGTGATCCTTACTGGTGCTTATGCCGAGGAAGTGGTGTGGATAAAAGGGAAGGTGCTCTGCCTCAGTAACCTGAATACTCCTTTTTCAGCTGGTCCACATCCCTGGTGTTGGCCTTCCAGGGCCTATCAAGATTTTCCCCTTCAAGTCTCTTCGGCAGCTGGAGGTGAGAACATGTGTGTGGGCAGAAACTAGTGCAAAGGAGCTTCTTGGGGTGAGGACAAAGAGATGGCCTCTTTTGGTGGGAGGTCATGTCTGAAGGCACCATTGCTCCTCGGTAATGTCTTTTCCGTGAACACTTCCTTAAACTGTAGCTGGGCTTTGGGTCTTTTCCCTCCTCCCCAGCAGAAAAGGTAGGGATGAGGCCTTTGTCTTCTTTGAAGCTTTGCTTACCTTCCTCCTTTTCTTCTCTTACACTAGCTTCGAGGAGTCCCCATCCACAGCCTGTGCGGCCTTCGCGGCATCTACTCACAGTTGGAGTCCCTGGTTTGCAACAGAAGCATCCAGGCACTAGAGGTAAGGGGAGTGAGCGGTGGACCCTGATGCCTTACCCCGAGAGATACAGAAGATCCAGCTTTGTGGTTTTCCCCCGTGTTCCCCCTCCCTCTGTCCTGTGTGACACCACAGCCCCGTCCAACCTGTCTGTGTGTTTACAGTCACACCAAGCCGTTTATCTGTCTCCCTATGGTCTGCATATGGTCCCCGTAGTCTGCTCTTTAGGGACAGAGACTTGAGCTTTCTTCAGAGCTGTGGAGTGTCCAGGTAGAGCCTGGTCTATATGAACGGGAGACTAGAAGGTAGAGCATGCCAGGGGAGAAGACAGAGAATGAAGCTGTAGTTATGCCTGTCCCCTAACCAGGACCTCTTGTCGGCCTGCGGTGGGGACCTCTGTTCTGCTCTCCCCTGGCTAGCCTTGCTTTCTGCTGACTTCAGCTACAATGCACTCAGCAACTTAGACAGCTCCCTGGTGAGTGTCCCCCAAGGGAAGGTGCCTTTGAGAATGGAAAGGAGGGTCCTTTGGGGGGAATGCTAGCTGTTTGGCAGGCATCCTTCTGTGAAGAACCTTTCTGTGCTTCCTTTTCCTATCTCCTTCAGCGTCTCCTGTCGGCTCTCCGCTTCCTCAACCTGAGCCACAATCATATCCAGGACTGCAAAGGCTTCCTGATGGTAAGACTGGGCTGCCTGGTTGCTGATGGACTTGACCCTTAGATGGCTCCACTCTCACTGACTGTCAGATTAGCTTGTGCTCCACATGGCTCTTGGGCCTAGGTGGAGGCGCATCCTGAGAATCAGTACTGTGTGTGGGTTTCCCCTCTAGCATACAACAAAGCGCTTCCTAGCTTGGAATACCTGGATGACTGGGGGCAAGTCAGTTACTTCTTGCTTTGTTCACCTGTAAGGTATACATCATGGCAGTACCTGTGAAGAGGACCTGTATCACTTATCCTAGTGTGTAGCCCAGAAGTGATAGATTCCATGATGGTGACAAACCCTTTCCTTGTGACCTTTCTGTCCTCCATTAAAGATAAAGGGGACTGAATACTGGTTAAAGTGGTAAGGGCATACTTCAATGAGAAGTAACGTCCTAAAATGAGGAGGATTCAAAGTGAACTGACTGGAGAATGAGGGAGTGGGAAGGGCATGGACCTCAGCAGCACTCAGAATGGGGAATTCACAAATCAGGAAGTGGTGCTGGGTCCACACTGAAGTGCATGGCTTTTCTCACTGACTGCACTAACTGGCTGGATAGCTCCCCATTGTCCCTCAGAGACTGTGAGACAGAGCCTATGGCTGAAACAGAGGAACTCTTTGGTTGCTCTGAGTGTCTTCTACCAGGTGGGAACTTAAAGGTTGGAGGTAGCATCCAGGGGTGTACCTGGAACTGTTAGGAACCAGCTAGTGTTTGTTCAGGTCTTTCAGTGCAAGGTAGAGGAAGTCGTCTGTGTTGACACTGCAGTTTTTGTAGGCCGGTGTGGATTTGAGAGGATGGCACGGAGGACCCTGCCTAGAGCTTTGTTGAGTTGAGGACCTTTGTCTCCTCACCCACCACCAGGACTTATCTGAGCTGTACCATTTGGACATCTCCTATAACCACCTGAACTTGGTGCCGAGAATGGGACCGTCAGGGGCTGCTCTGGGGACCTTGATACTGAGGGCCAATGAGCTCCGGAGCCTTCAGGGTGAGTAGGAAGTGTACTGGGGTGGCATCAGCTGGAAGGGAATCAGATGGGTGTGGCTCAGGTTGACTGTCTAGAGCTTCATGAGGACTTAGAGGAAGGACTGTGGTGCAAAGATTTCTCCTCCTGCCTCTGTCCAGGGCACACAGAACACCATACCCATTACCCACAACACGCCTCCACAAGGCCTCTTCCTTCCCTCCACTGCCCTAGGCCTGGAGCAGCTGAAGAACCTGCGACATCTCGATGTGGCTTATAACCTTCTAGAAGGACACACAGAGCTGGCACCACTGTGGCTGCTGGCTGAGCTCCGTAAGGTGAGACGCCAGTGTCTAATGGCCTGGGAGCCACCTTTAGGTCTGACTCCTTGTTCCTTCACATAGTGGGATCCGTTGCCTATGCCGTCTCCTTTCTGCCCTCAGCTTTATCTGGAAGGTAACCCTCTGTGGTTCCACCCTGCACATCGTGCAGCCACTGCTCAGTACTTGTCACCGCGGGCCAGAAATGCTGCTCATGGCGTGAGTGAATATCTCATGTCTGTCCCTGATTGAGGCCAAAGTCCCAGTCACCGTGTGGTGCTGTGAGTTCTTGGAGTCACTGGTGATGGGCTCCATCTCCAGCACTGTCCTCTCCTTTGTCTTGCACAGTTCCTGCTTGATGGCAAGGTTTTGTCCCTGAAGGATCTTCAGGTTAGTCAGGTGGGGGTGGGATGAAGGAGGACACATGGGATGACATGAAGGGGGATGGTAGTAGCTTGGGAGACAGGGTAGGAGAGTCTTCCTGGTCAGCAGAAAGTGGGGTCCTCCTCTTGGTTAGCTCCAGCAGGCAGAGGTGCTCCTTTGATTCTGACTCCTTCCTGTCATCACACAGCAAACTTCAGAATCTTCAGGGCTTGTTTCTGTGACCCAACCCCTGCCCTGGACAGTAGGAAGTACCACTGAAACCTCAGGTGGCCCTGAGTTGAGTGATAGCCTCTCCTCAGGGGGCATTGTGGCCCAGGCCCCGCTTCGTAAGGTTAAGGTAAGTAGCTTCTTCTGCTGGTTTGTCCCTGGGCTTGCGTGATGTCTTTACTGGTGCTGTGGGTAACTCGGTAGACTAGCCACAGGAAGGCCTTGTCCTTGTTAGGACTTGGTATTTTCTGGTGAGTTAGGTAGGCAGCTATGGATGGCCAGGCTGGCTTTCATAGAATTCCATCTCTCTATCCAAACCAGAGCCGAGTCCGTGTGAGGCGGGCTAGCATCTCTGAGCCCAGTGACACAGACCCGGAGCTCCGAACTCTGGACCCCTCCCCAGCTGGTAAGTTGACCGTACTTGCTCACTCCATTTCAGACCTCTCGAATCTTGATGTCGCCTTACATGTAGGTGTCAGAGGAGAAACTTGATTTTGAGGTGGTACAGATTATTGTGGAGGGCCCCTCAATCTGTTGTCTTTATAGTTTAACCCTAAGAGAGAGATCTGCTTCCAGGCAGCATTCTCCTAAGAACATGGATTTTATAGGTGCTAAAGATTCTATAAGAAAGAGACTTTATGGCCACCACCATTTGGGAAACACAAGCTGAAACAACGTGAAACAGGTTTCTTCCCTACAAGTCATCTCAGAGTCTGAGATGTGTGGCCATGTTTGTGAATCTCCACAAATTTTGTTTTGTGTGTGGTCCAGGATTGCTTATAGTCACAGTATTCCATAGGACATGCCTGAGGACATTCTGCTGAGGGGAGGCCTATTGAAGAGGCTGGGGTCAGCCGCCATGGTCTTGGGGGGGGGCGCTCAGCTCTCCGTCCTCCTCTGTCTCAGGGTGGTTTGTGCAGCAGCATCGAGAACTGGAGCTGCTGGCCAGTTTCCGGGAGCGGTTTGGTTGTGACTGGCTGCAGTATAGGAGCCACCTGGAGACCATGGGGAGCCCCCCTCTTACCACCACCAAGACTCCTGCCCTTAGCACCCCTCCTCTGGATGTCCAGAGCCTGGAGACTGCATGCAGCCCTCCAGCCATAGGGGAAGACACTAAGGAATCGCCAGAGAAGGTGTCAGAGGAAGGCAGGGTGGAGCTAGAGGCCCGTGAGGAGAGGGAAGAACAGGATAAAGAAGAGGAGCTGAGAGAAGACCTGGAGGAGGAAGAGGAGCAGAAGGCAGTGGAAGGTGAGAGGCTTGTGACCATAGGGGCTTTGGGGGCACGTGGCATTGGGATGTTAGAGGGGCTGTGGAGAGGCCAGGCTGGGTAGAATACCACTCACGGGATAGCAGAGGACCTGGACACTTTTTTCACTCCAGTTCTCTCTTGGTCTCTCTGCAGCAGAGCTCTGTCGTCCCATGTTGGTGTGTCCCTTGCAGGGAATTGGGGGTGTGCAAGGCAAGGAGTGCTTTCTCCGGGTCACTTCTGCCCACTTGTTTGAAGTGGAACTCCAAGCAGCTCGGACCCTGGAGCGGCTGGAGCTACAGAGCCTGGTGGCAGCTGAGCTAGAGTCAGAGACTGGAACCCAAGGTGAACCAGTGTCTGAGGTGAGTTATTGGGTCAGGTTCTGGGGAAGGGATTCTTGGCATTTCCAGAGTCATCTTTGAGAACCTGTTGGCTCTTGTGTGTCAGGCCTGCTGGGCTTGCCAGGGCAGGCTCACAATAGACAATGACACAAGGGTCTTTTTCTATCTTCTCTGATGAGAACTCGGTGCCAAGGAGGGGTGCTGAGTGTGTGTGGGGCTGATGTGTGTGACTTGGGAGACTAAAGGATGGACTCTGTGCAAGGACTTAGTGTCAGCACCAGCATTGTGGGGTCCAGAGTTTCTGTTTTCCTCCACTCTCCATGTAGCCCTGACCCCTTTCCTCTGCTCACTGCTGTGTTCTCCTTTCTTCCTGCACAGGGCTCAGGTCCACCCCCTGGGGCTCCAGTTCTTGTCCTGCGCTTTTCCTACATCTGTCCTGACAGGCAGTTACGTCGATATGTTGTGCTGGAGCCAGAGGCCCATGAAGCCATCCAGGTGATGGAATCCAGAGGCGGGTGGGAAGTGGGGAGGGAGCAGGTGCAGGCTGGAGGGTTAGAGGTATGCCAGGCAGGTCCACCTGCTCACAGCTAGCTTCCTTCTGCCCTATCTCCCTCAGGAGCTACTCGCTGTACTGACCCCATTCACCAGTGTGAAAGAGCAGCAACCTGGGGAGGCCAAGGACCCACAGGGGGCCAGATTCCAGTGTCTACGTTGTAGCTGTGAGTTCAAGCCAGAGGAGCCCAGGTTGCAACTGGAGAGTGATGAAGGCTGGAAGCCTCTGTTTCAAAATACAGGTACCAGCTGTGCCCTTGGCCTCGCTGGCTACCTAGCTATCCCATTGCAGGGAACGTGTCTCTGAGAGGAGTGTGGAGAGGGAGCCCAAGGGAGAAAGGCATACGACTGCCTGCCTCCTGCATTAAGCAGCAGAAATGTCCCCGTCAGAGTTGGGAAGTGCTGTTCTGTGAGTATACTTAAACATACACTTCAAATCTCCTCACTTGATGGCTTTTGGCAGTTTGTGGGTGACATCTCAGGAATGGCATAAAGCCTAGTTGAGTCCTCAGTGCTGCTCCGGGTTGTCATGTGCCCTCTGTGCAGTGGCTGGTGAGTGAGCTGCTTTGGTGTTTGGCACAAGTTCCTTCCTTGACTGACCTTGTTAGCACTTGGTAGGATGCAGCACCTTGTGGTTTCTCTTTGTGTTCTGTTCTGGGAATTTCTCCACTATAGGCTAGTCAAACAAAAGGGCTTTGGAGATGTTGAAGAAGGAAGGGAAATTCTGGATAACAGCTGTGCGAAATGCACAATTTTTATCAGCCACATTTCTTGGCAGCAGACATAGCAGGACTATGTTATTTTTTTTCCAGAAAAATACCCTTGTGTCATTGTCTATTGTGAGCCTGCCCTGCCAAGCCCAGCAGGCCTGGCCACATAAGCAATGGGACATCACAGCTCTTTCTGGGTCCTGGCTGTCTCCCATAGGTACTGTGGCTTCTGCATTAACAGAATTTCTCTTTGAAAAGTTTTGATGTTTCAAGACCAAGTCTTATATAACTAGGCTGGCCTCAAACTTGAATGTACCTGAAGCTGGCTTTGAATTTGTGATAGTCCCCCTGCCTCAGCCTCTTGAATTCTGGGATTACAGTTGTGTGCTACTTTGCCCAGCTTTCTTGTGAGATTTAAATATGACAGTAAAGCACCAAGCATAGCTCCTGGCACAAAACAAAGGTCCTTCAATATATGGTAGCTCCTGTTACTGCCTCCAGCTGCAGAGGTATGGGCAGGATGTGTGAATTAGTTTAGTTCGTTCTTCCTTTCTTTCTTTCTTTCTTTCTTTCTTTCTTTCTTTCTTTCTTTCTTCCTTTCTCTCTCTCTCTCTCTCTCTCTCTCTCTCTCTCTCTCTCTCTCTCTCTCTCTCTCTTTCCTTGCAAAATGGGATATGAGAAGTTTTGATGGAGCCGCCACATAAGAACATTGCCGTGGGTGCTAGCACATGCCTGGGTTGTGTAGCCACTCAGTGTCTCCCCCCTCATTGTTGATCCACATCCTTCATTCTTTACCTGTGTCCACTCACCCTTCCTGCTGACGCCTTGAGGCAGATGTGATTTTTCATTATCTTATGGTGGTCAGGCTCAGAGCACAGATGACTGGTCCACGATTATCCATCCATCTACAGTTAACGAAGCTGGGACTTAAACCTGCCTGGCATGAGAGACCTCCTTGCCTTCCCCAGTCTGTTGGTTTTGCTGTTAGTTGTTGTTATCATTATTATCGTGTGTGTCCATGTGTGTGTGTGTGTGTGTGTGTGTGTGTAAGCCAGAGACCAATCAACTTTGGGTGTCCTCCTCAATCATTTTTCAGTCATTTTCCACCTTAGTTTTTGGCATAATCTCTCATTGAACCTGGAGCACGTCAGTTTGTTTAGGCTGCCTGGCCAGCAAGCTCTAGCGGTAGGCTGTGTCTCCCCAGAACACTGGGAGGCTCACATGGCCCCACATTGCTCTCACTTGGGGCCTGGGCATCTGGACTCTGATCCTCATGCTGTGTAGGAGATACTGTAAGGATTGGACCATCCATCTTCCTAGCTCTTGATTTTGGTTTCTTAGGAATTGCTAGTAAAGCGTTGCAGTGCTTGAGTAAGCCAACGCTATGGGAAGGGGCCAGGGCAGGACCTGGAAATTAGGAGATAGGATGTAGTTTTAGGAGGCTGTTGGCCAAGGGCTAACTTGACCCTTGGATGAGGAGAGGCAGATTAGAGACTATGCTTAGATGTGGGGTTAGGGCTGGGATGTTGGAGATGCTGGCCGTGACTGGAGCTAGAGATAGGATCTGAGGAGGCTGGACAGTGGCAGGGAGTATTGTGAGCATTGTGCCCTTGGGAGGTTGACAGAGTGTCCCTCCCTCCCTCCAGAATCTCCTGTTGTATGTCCCAGCTGTGGGAGTGACCACGTGGTTCTCCTAACTGTGTCTGAGGAAGTCCTGAATAGAGAGCGGAACCAGGAAGACCAATCAGCAGATTCTGTGTGTGACCTTGCTGACCACGGTGGCTATCCCAGTGCACCTGATGGCATCCCACCTCAGGCATCCGTATGCCATGGCCACAGCAGCTGGAGTCTCAGCCCTTGTGAGTATGGGTGGAACAAAGTGGAAGTGTGCTTGGGGGAGGGATGGGCATGGGGGGTGGGGGAAGGGGGAAGGGGGAAGGAAAGTTGGAGCTGTGGCCTCCTGGAGCCAGGCTGGTGACCTGTTGATTGCTCATAGCCCCTGGACACTCCGGTTTTCGCTCTGTGGACCACCGGCTCCGGCTCTTCCTGGATGTTGAGGTATTCAGCGACTCCGAGGAAGAGTTCCAGTGCTGCACCAAGGTCTGTGCCACCCACGACCCATGGCCCTGGGCATCCAGTCAAAATGCTTGGGTTTCAGCAGCAGCAGCAGCAGCAGCAGCAGCAGCAGCAGCAGCAGCAGCAGATAGTTACCGTGTGACTATGGGCATGTTTCTTCACACTTGAGGTTCAGTTGTCCCATCCAGGTAGGAATAGTGTTCCTTGACCTAGAGCCAAGGCCGAGAGCAGACGTCTGTCCTGCAGCACAAACATGTGCCATCACTTCCTCCTGCCCAGGACACTCAGGCTCATCCACACAGCTGTCTTGCCCTTAGTCATAGAGAAACCGGGTTATGCAGTGTGAAGCTGCTGCGTCAGGGCAAGGTCTTAGAGGGGCTGTTTAATCCAGTCTGCATGGGCCCATGCTCTAGGAGAAGGAAGCTAGAAATGTCCAGAGGCCTGAGAGAAGGTAGCTCGTGGGAAAGATGGGACAGCCAGTGTGCAGGGCTAGAGGCAGCTTCCTCGGGAATCTAGGAGGCCGGGAAAAGCTGCCCAGAAGCAACCTGGTGTCTGCCAGGAGTGTGGATGGGGTCTAGGGACTGCCCAGAGGATGTGAATCGGGAGTACTAGTCAAGTCTGTTACTTAAGATGGCCTTGACTGAGTGTGGAGGCTAGGTTGGAAATGGGGAGATGATGGGGGTGGGTGGGAAGCGACTGCAGGCTCACAGGTAGTGAAGCGGTCATGATAGGAGCGCGGGTTGGAATGCCACTCAGCTTTTGGTCTGGCGCTGTCTGCTTGCTTTTATTTTCTAATTTCTCATCAACTTTCCCTTCCCTTAGGTGCCAGTGGTGTTAGCAGGCCACACAGGGGAGTTTCTGTGCCTTGTGGTTGTGTCTGACCACATGCTTTACCTGTTGAAGGTGACAGGGGCCATCTGGTGAGTGTGCCAGGTGTATAGCTGGAGCCGCGTCACAGTCCTGCCAACCTCTTTCCATCCTCCTCTTACTCTTGGTTTCTCTGCCCTCTCCACAGTGGGCCTCCTGCTAGCTGGCTGCAGCCCACCCTGGCCATTTCTCTGCAGGACCTAAGTGGCATGGAGCTTGGCCTTGCAGGCCAGAGCCTTCGTCTGGAGTGGGCAGCTGGGACTGGCAGCTGTGTACTACTGCCCCGAGATGCCAGGCATTGCCGTGCCTTCCTTGAGGAACTCACTGGTGAGGGAGAGGCTGGGAGGGATGGATGTGGAAGTGAAGCTTTCAGGGCCTGCTGCTCAGTTTGACGCTCACCAGTAGATGGTCCTGGAACTTCCTGTTCTGTCAAATCCCACTGGTAGAAGTTTCTGAGGCCCAGAGTTAATGGAGTGGAACCAGGGTTGAGGCTGAGGTAGAGGACTGCAGAGGCCTCTGAGAGGTTCTGTCTCTGGCTGCCTTTATCCAGGTGTTTTGCAATCTCTGCCTCGTACCCAGAGAAACTGCATCAGTGCCACAGAGGAGGTGGTAACCCCACAGCATCGGCTCTGGTGAGTCAGCAGGGGTAGGGTTAGGGGGTGGAGTCCCATTCTTGTGCCCACATCTACTCCCATCCTACCCTGGCTGATTCTCTCCCTGAGTCTGCTGTGATCTCCACAGGCCATTGCTGGGGAAAGATACTTCTGCAGAGGTGCCCCAGTTTTTCTACCTTCGGGCATTTCTGGCTGAAGGTAAGGCCGAGTTGGCGGTGCTTCTCTGGTTTCTACAGCCCATATTGTCCTTGGCTTGTCCACTATTGCCTCTATCGTGCCCATGGAGAAGGCTCAGTTTCTGGCATCTGGACTCCTCACCCTACAGGCATATCCACAGTAAAGTGGGTGATTGGCTGGATATGTTCCACTCATCCTGTCAAGAGGCCACGGACCACTGATGGGGGTGGCTGGTGTGCTGGCTCCCTCAGTATAGGCCTTCAGGGCCTTTGGCTGTCAGCGGTCCCTGGAGTGTGTGGAAGCATAATGCCGATCTGTGGCCAACTCTTTAGTGTGGCACACACCTCTTCTCCAGGGCGGCACCGGGACACTAATCTCGGGGATCTAGGTCCAACATAGCCTTTCATTGTAGGCGTCATCTTGCCCCTCTCCCTTGCTCTCATTGCAGGCTCCTCTACCTGTCCTGTGTCCCTGTTGCTGACGTTGACCACCCTGTACCTATTAGATGAAGACCCTGCAGGGTCCCATGCAGAATCTCCCTTCCCAGTGGTGTCTGGTGAAGCCTCTGAGCAGCCCGCTCCTCAGGGGCCAGGTCCTTCCTTGCAGGTCAGGGAGCAGCAACCACTCAGCAGTCTGAGCTCTGTGCAACTGTATCGCACAAGCCCTTTGGACCTGCGGCTCATCTTCTATGACGAGGTGTGTGTGTGTGTGTGTGTACACAATGTGGCAATGCATCTCCAAAGGATGGGAATGGATTGGGATGGTGCTAAGGGAGGTGCAGGCATATAATGGGGACAGAGTCCTGATGTAAAAGACCTAGGTTTGGATGAGCATCATGTGTAGAAAACAGCAGTCAACTGTGGCAGTATCCTGGCCTTGATGCCCTGTACTGAAATACCTAGCTGGTGTATGTTGGTGTGATCAGCCTACCCACTGTGTGCCAACTGTTTGACCTTTACAACTCCAACACGAGGAGGAGGTGCTATTATTGGTCCTGTATTACAGATGATGTAACTAAGGCTCAGAGACATGAAACTTGGACAAGTCACAAGGGTAGAGTCAAGAATTGAACCTGCAGTTATTGGAATTGACTTTAGAACTCATGTTCCTTATAGCATGGAAGATGAGAGATGGAACTGTGAACAGCAGCCCCCTAGAGCCCTCAGGCAGTGCTGACTAGACTGGCGTTAATGCTCAGAGTCACCCTTTAATGCAGTGTCACATAGACCTGGGGTGGGGAAAGGGGGAAGAGCCTTTAAAGGCAGAGGGTGATGTGTCCTCTCTAAGACCTTCCTTGGACTTTTGGTATATTTCTTCCCATGTTTCCCTTGCCTGCTGCTCAATCTACCAGGTGTCTCGACTGGAGAGTTTCTGGGCACTCCGTGTTGTATGTGTGGAGCAGCTGACAGCCCTGCTGGCCTGGATTCGGGAACCCTGGGAAGAGTTGTTCTCCATTGGTCTCCGGACGGTAACCCAGGAGGTGCTGGACCTCGACCGATGAGGCTTCTTCACTGACTCGTGGTGGAATTGCACTGCCAAAGTCCCTTCTAGGCTCTGGGTCTGGCTGCTTGCCTGGCTGCTGTTGGCCACTGGCTTGTGAGGTTCCAAATGACTACAGCTTAAGAGAAGGACAAGAGAAACCATTTGGCCCTTGATGATCTGCAGTAGAGCAGGCTAAGTGGTCAGTGGAAACATTTCTCCAGCACTTTCTCTCAGGTATCAAGAAAGGTTTCCATGCCAGGTGTCATGGGTAGTACATAGAAATGTCTCCCATAAAGCCTGTCATCCCCTAATCTCTTCCTGGAAGCAACCTTGTTTGCACTGAGACCCATCTGCAGTCCTGATCTAGCATAGTAGAATTGTACCTAGTGTACCTAGTCCCCAGGCAGGTTGTGACCTATCCTGTGGCCTTGAATGAGATCACTGCCAGTCAAATAGTTGGCCCTTTAAGATTTTTTCATTGTTCTATTTGAGACAGGGTCTCATAACCTTGATTGGCCTAGAACTTGCTATGTAGACCTGGCTGACCTTGAACTCATAGAGGCCTGCCTCTGCCTTCTAAGTGCTGAGATTAATGGCATGAGCCACCAAATGTGAGAAAATCGTGAACTTCCCCTCTTCCCAAAGTTTACATTTTAAATAAAGACCTGCAATAAAAAGTAAGATTCTGTCATTGCTGACTCTGGAAGTCACCTCCCGAGCCAAGCACTGTACCTGTCCAAAAATTTCAATGCATATATACACACACATGTACACATTACCTGCTTAACTGCCCCACCCCACCCCAGCACCCCCCAAAAAGTAGTCAGTTTTTCCCAGGCAATGCCATATCTGGTCTGCTGGGATGGTGAGGGGGAAATGCTAAGTCTTAGGACAGGCTAGCCAATGGAAAGTGCTCTTGGAATAGCTGTCCTCTGATACTGCCTGCAGGGGACCCAGACAGGCCTGTGCAGAGGCTCACAAAATAATTTCACCTACTTCTGTTTTCAACGCTGCCCTGAATTTTTAATTGAAGTAAATTAAAACTTCCCCAAATATTAGTCCACTTTCTCAGTGGTTTGCACAACTCTGTCCCATCTGTGACTCCGAGCTGTCTGAAAGCAGAAAACTGAAGAACACCTGCTCAGCCTCTGGCCCACATCTACCCTTCTGCATAGGTCTCTTAGCAACTGCAACACCAGAAACAGGTCACAGTGTGGCTGGGACGGAGGAATCTCCAGTCATTTAGGCTGAAGTGCACAGAAGTAAGTCAAGGCATCTTCCAATTCTGTGTGCTTCTAGTTTCAGAAACATCTTTGTTTAACAATGACCATCCTTGGCAGCATTGTGAAAAGGTGTTCTTTCTGTGCCCCAGAAGACATTATCAGGCCTGAGGCCATTTCCACTTAGGAAGGTGACTTTAAGCATAGGTGACCGGAGGCTCTTGCCACGCGTGCTCTGGGCTGTCCCCAGAGATCAATTGGTCCATTCAGTCTACTCTTCCCAGCCCACCCCCTACCAGCCCAGCGAGTACTTATCGATTGTCTGGCCTCTGGCCCCAGGCTGGCATGAGGAACACTCATCAGAGGCCTGGTGGCTCCTGGAAAGCAGTGGAGAGAGAATTCTGAAACCACCATACCTCCGCACTGCATTGTCCATAAAAGGAGTATGGAAGGGGGCTGTGGTTTACTATTTGCTTGTATGTGTTTAGATCCTAAAGGGACGAACAAGCAATGGTAGGAGATAAAGTTGAGGGGAGGCAGAAGGGGATGGAAGGAATGGCACTGAAGGTTTAACTGTCTTGGGTTTTTTTTTTTTGGTTTTTCGAGACAGGGTTTCTCTGTGTAGCCCTGGCTGTCCTGGAACTCACTCTGTAGACCAGGCTGGCCTCGAACTCAGAAATCCACCTGCCTCTGCCTCCCAAGTGTTGGGATTAAAAGTGTGAGCCCAACTTGAGAGTTTAACTGTTTAAAAAGGAAATTTAAATTCTCCAAATTATCATAGACATAAAAGTTATATTTAAAATTTTTTGAGGGTTAAATGATTCTAGGTCTACTTGAGGAGAGCTGGCCTGCTAAAGACCTGACCTCCTTATGGGAGGTGATCCTTAAGGATGAGTCAGTTTTGATGGAGGGATGAGTAGCACCTTTCCTCCTTTAAGATTCTATAGTGGAGGCAGGGCGGTAGTGGTGGCGTAAGCCTTTAATCACAGTGCTTGGGAGAATGAGGCAGGAGGATCTCTGAGTTCTAGGCCAGCCAGGCTTATAAGGCAAGTTCCAGGACAGATAGGGCAGTTATAGAGAGAAGCCCTATCTTGATTATATACATACATACAGATAGATAGATTTTATATATATGCCAAAGTATAAGATTTTACATATATATATATTTGCCCTGGTGGCTTACCTGCAGTTAGAATTCAGTCACACGGCTCTGTGTGAGGGCATGCAGGCATGCCACATTTTGCATCCATCCACAAGTCAGTGTGGTGTGGTTATACTATGGAAGGACACAGGATTTAGGACTGTGTCTTAGTTGTATGATTCACTGCTTAGCTGTGAGCAAATAACATCCCCTTGTTTGCTCAACTGCAGTGTGGAATTGAGACTAATCAATAACCTATCTATTCTACAGAGGTGTTGAATGTCCGTGGAAGTATTGTGCAAACCTTAATGCATTAAGTAATGCTGGCTACAAAACCTGCCTGTTAGTTGCTACATGTTGCTTTGTCACCCAGGAGCCTTGGAATGTCCTTTGTAAGTGGAAGAGTGGCTGCCTGCTTCTTATTGCCCACGTGTTTATGAGTGGATATTTCTTCAGTGTGCTTTGGAGGAAACTTGAACACCTCTGGAAAGAGCATGAGTCAGGACATGTTTTTTTCTTGGCCCATCCTTTTGTCATTTGATTATTTAGGACTTGACGACTTCTCCAGCCTCCACATTATTAGTTACTATAATTACTTGTGCACTTGCTCCACAGATATTTACTGAGCACTCTGGAGGTGCCTGGCTCTGTGGGAGGAGGGATGCAGGAAGAATCACAAAAGGATTCTTTTCCAGGGTCTGGTTATATAACTGGCCAGTCATGAACTTGAGATCCTCCTGTCTCGGTCTTCTTAGTACTGGGATTATGGGTCTGAACCAACATGAACTGCACAATGTTGGTGTGTAAGGACATATTTTGTGCTTGTCTGTGTGATCATCCTTCCTGTGATGTTATCATGATTGTCCTGGGGAAGATCTACATCTTATAGGTGAAGAAGCTGAGGCTTAGGTTACTAAGGTGCTCTCAAACTTGGACCCTCTGTCTACAAGACCTGAGCTGTCTTCCTTAAACCATACTGCCTCCTAGGCCTTAGGGAAGGCCCGTCCTTTCAGGCTCCGTCCAATCCTTTCATATGTTCTCTGGTGGCACCAACTTCCGGGATCATGATATCCTTGCCAACAGAACACCATCGAGATCGTTTACACAGACCATTCTTTCCTGCTACAGGGTCGAACCTAGGGCCTTTAGTGTTGCCATTTTCCCTACCTCTCCAACCCACCCTCAATCGTGAATCTGAATCTTTCATATCCTTCGAGTCATTGCTTTATTGTCGTCTCCTTACAGAGGATGGCCCTAGTCCTGTCACCTGAATCTCCCCTGTTACTGGGCTTTTCCTTCCTGGTACTTGCCATGGATGCTTCATAATAAAAAGTAGGTGTTTGCTTGTGGATGGTAACCAACGTATAAACAATACTTAGCATGGAATATGGAGAGAATGTGTGAGTCTTACTCTATGAGGTTGGGTGCCATGAAATAGTGCTTTATATTTGCAAAACAGCTGAACCTTAATTTCAAGCTCTCATCCTATGGGTTGGCAGGGCTCCCTGATCTGACTCTTTTCCCTTCGTGCCTTGGGGGAACCTCCTCTTGTTTCAATGGCTGGAGAGGGCAAAGGTCTGCTCTTCCACCGTTCCCACTAGCTTCTGGTCAAGATCTGTTTCTCTTGCTAACCCACCTCTTTTTCTTCCTTTTGAAAACATCCTTGGCTATGGTTCTGGGGAAGCAAAAGGGCAGAAAGGCTGGTAGGTTATCTCTGCCTTCTCTCCCACCTGTTTCCCCAAATAAAACTCAAGCAGGCCATTAGTTCAGGGATGACAGAGGAGCATGAAGGGGGTTGGTTCATCTCTCAGAATGCCATCCCAGCACAAACATGTCAGGAAGGCTGATCTGGAAGGTGACCCTCAGGGATACTAGCAGTGTCCAGACAGTGGATTTGTGTCAAAGTCAAGGCCAGGCCCATGTGGATTATGAGATAAACCACTGCAGAGTAACAAGAATAGTAAATAAGAGTGACAGTTATTGAACACCTGTTCTATGCCAAGTATCAAAATGGTTTTAAATTACGACATCTCACACTCCAGAGCCTAGGCCCTAATTCAATGCCACTTTACTTGAAAGAGCCTGATCGTAAACCCACTCAGTAGCAACTGGCCCTGAGTGCTACGCTCTGGGAAGCAGGGAAATAATTCTGATGAGTCTAAGTGACAGTCTGGGCTCCATGAAACCATACACACTGTGTGAGTTTAAGATCACCAATGCAGGGCTGGGGAGATGGCTCAGCGGTTAAGAGCACTGATTGCTCTTCCAGAGGTCCTGAATTCAGTTCCCAGCAACCACATGGTGGCTCACAACCAACTGTAATGGGATCCAATGCCCTCTTCTGGTGTGTCTGAAGAGAGTGACAGTGTAGTCACATAAAATGAATAGATAAATCTTTAAAAAAAAAGATTACCAATGCAAAGATTGGTTTACCAGGGCTGGGTTACAATTCAGAAGTAGAGTGCTATATTAACATGTGTGAAGCCCTGGGTTCAAGCCCAGGTGGTTCAGGGTGGGGGTTAGAGGATGGGGAGGTAAGGGGTGGGGTTGATGGGTGTGGGTGGTGGTGGTGGTGTTACTTTACTACCTGGTGGAAGGTCAGAGCTGTTCTGGGTCTCCTTTTTGGCGGGTGGGGTTTGCATGGCTGGTCAATTTACTGTGGCCCTAAACATACTGCTCTTGTATGTTAACATACACTAACATGCACTTAATTCATATGTGTGCACACTGTCCTTTCCCGTTTCCTTGAGGACTCTGAAGACTTACATCCCTTAGGTTTGCAGCAGCATTGGAGCTACCTAACTGTAGGAGGAGCTAAGGTGGGAGGAGTAAGGAGAGGAAGAGGAGGAGTTGGGAGAGGAAGAGGAAAAAGGAAGAGGAGGAGCTAGAGAGGGCAGAGATGTAGGAGGATGGAGAACCACACAGATGTGGAGAGCAGTTGTGGGGAACAACTTATAATTAGGTTAGCTAATTGGGGTACAACTCTCTTTGTATGGGCATCTTATTATTAATCATTACCAAACACATAAAGCCTTTGATTAATCTATAAGAATTAGAGTCTCATTCTCTTACTGGGCCCACGTGGATGGCAGAATGGTCTGGGCAATGCCCAGCCTTGCAAAGACAGCATGGAAGATTGGCAGAGCCATCTCCCATGCTGGTGTCTCGTGGGTGGCAGGGCTGGTGTTTCTGGCTGGTTCAGTTCTAGCTGCGGTGAGAATGACACCTCCGGCCGAGAAACATGGTGGCTGAGCTAGGCAGAGCTGCTGCAGCTTAGACAGGCATGACCAGAGGCCGATTTTATTTAATTATTACAACACCTAACGTTTCCCAATCTCCACCATGTACCAAGTCTCTCTGTTCTATGTGTTACACACAGACAAGCTCACCTTTTTCCTCTCAACAACCCCGTAGTCACTGCTGGAGAAACCAAAGCACCAGACATAGTAATAAATACCTTGCTCAAGCGGTTATCCAGTGGCCAAGCTGGGGTATGATCTCAGGCCACTTGGCCCCCAGAGATCTCAGGCTTAGCTTTTTGCCTCTGTAGCCTCTAATAGCAAAGATAGTCTTGAAAAATAAACCTGGGAAATGAGTGCTATAGTTCAGTTTTGCACATGGCTTGGAAGGTTTAGCAGCTGCTTCAGGGCATTGAGACATGATAGGGAGTGTTGGCAAGCTGTGATATTTGGGAGTAAATGTTGGGCATGATACCAGAGCTCTGGGACTCCCTTGGCTATGTTGCCTATGGGTCTTCAATCTTGAGCAAGTCACTTATACTTCATGAGCCTTATTTTTCTTACCAGTCAAGTAGAGGGTTGCTGTGAGGGGCCATGAGACTATCACAGCGCCTTGTAAAATGGAAAGTACCATTTAAATTCCAGGTAAAAGTTATCACGTTGTCATCATTAAGAGTAAAGGATGCGCCTGTTGTCTGGCGAGACTGTAGTGATTGTGGACACTCTCTGAGTTCACCATACTACCCAAGGACAGGTGACAAGAAGATGGCTCCTGGAAAGCTGGCCAAGAAAGACAAAGACCCAGTAAACAAATCTCAAGGTAAAGCCAACAAGAAGTGCCACAAAGACAAAGCTCATGACAAGCTCAGTGTCCTTGCCCTGTTTAAGAAAGCTACGTATGACAAACTGTAAGGAAGTTCCCATCAATAAGCTTATTACTTCAGCTGTGGTCTCTGAGAGACTGAATATCTGTGGTTCCTTGGCCAGGGGAGCCCTTCAGGAGCTACACAGTAAAGGACGTGTCAAGTACTGAGTCCAAGTAATTCCCAACAGAAACAGAAAGGGTAGAGAAGCCCCAGCTTCTGGTGAAGATGCGTGGACACGTTCAGTCAACTCTACATTAAAAGAAGACTCTGCTTTAAGAGAAGAGTGAAGGCTGTGTATAGGTGTGTGTGTGTGGTAGTGGCTGAAGACAAGAGCACTTGTTGCTCTTGCAGGTGACCTGAGTTGAATTCCCAGAACCCACATAGCCATCCGTTACTTGGAGGTAGTATCCTCTGAGCATATCACTTCTGAATTCAGAACTTGTACTAGAGACTTTAACTGTTGAAACTCATCTCAGAGCAGTGTCTTAACTTAGCTGCAAGAGAGTCAAGACACACGCAGTTTCTAACTTCTACCTTGGCAAGAGCGGGCTTAAATGGAGAAGTTTCAAAGATTTAAGTTGCCATAGATGACAGATATGTTTTATACTAGTCTAGTGTCTAACATGTTGGAACCTAAGACCAAGCCATTCTAGGGAATGGCTCAAAGAGAAATGTACTCTATTGAGCTCCTGGCTCAATTGTGAGGAACTCTGAAAACTGTACTTGTATCTCTACCCAAGTCTGGATGACAAAATGGATCTTGCTCCCTGGACAGAGGACATGGGTTGTGGTGGCATTACATGTATCAAGAAGTCACTCTGGAGCATCAACATGCAGGTGAAAAGTCCAAATCAGACTGCACTATGAGGGAGAGTGGGTGGGGTAGCTCTTGTTTTGAAATTGTCTGTCACTGGTTTTGTCTGCCTTTGCCGTCACCATTCCTGTCAGCATTTAAGCATATACAGGCTCTGGAAGTGGTAGCCCACATACACCAAAGTGGCTATCCTTGGTGCATGCATGGGCCATCCTTGTCACAGTAGTAAAGACTCTTCCAGAACTCACAGTGGGGGACTGACAGGTACAGGTATGCTGGAGGCAGAATGCTAAGAGAGCTGCAGGAATAATGAAAAAATACATAATACACCAAGTAGAATGAGTTAGCAGGGAGCAAGTGGTGAGTGAGTCAACATCTCCTGCTCACCCTGCCTCAGAATGAGAGAGGAACATGAGCTTCTAAAATCCCTCCCAGGGGGACATTTTACTTCATCATTCCAGAGATATGGAAGATAAAAGAGAGATGCTTGTGGAGCTGAGACTGGAGTTCCTGATTCCACGTGGGATGAGGGTCTCCAAGGGACCAGTTAGGTGTTCCCACCTAGTGAGAGGAGACTCTGTGCAACATCCACTCTGGAGTGGAATCTCTAAGGGACAAGGTGTGCGTTACACAGCACAGCACCCTAGGGCTTCCAGGTTGACAAAAACTTCTCAGGGTGTCTTGACATGAAACTCACTGTTTTCTAGGCTGTGGGGGAGGGTCCATCACTAAGATGTAGAGGACAGAACGAAGATGAAAGGGATCCTCCTAGAGTGTTCCCAACAAGGGATAGCTCCATTAAGACTTAAGGCTAGGTTAGCTGGCTCAGGGTGATGACAGATGGGGACAATGGGTTACTTCACTGGGACTGCTGCCATGAAAGTTAACAGAGAGAACGGCTTCACAATGTCTGAAATCAAGTATCCACAGACCTGAGTTCTCTCTGAAGATACTCAGGAAGGACCTGTTCCAGGCCTCTCAGTTTTTTGGAATTTCTTTGGTTTGTGATGGCATATTGCCAATCTTCACACAGTGTTCTTTCCATGTGTGCCTGTGTCCAAATCTCCCCTTTTTATAGACACACCATATCGGATAAGAAAGGAGCATATACCACTCAAGGATGGCCTTAACAACCGCGATGGCTTTATTTCCAAATAAGGGCTCATTCTGAAGTCATGGATGTTGAGATTTCACATATGAGTTTTAGGGGACACAATTCAGTGCCAGCCCACGGGTCTCTTATGCTTGACTTTTGGAAGGCAATTCACATGTTCTGTTTCTGCACAGCTGACACACAACGCTGACATCTTTGTAAATCTGGATGAAAGTGAGAAGCCTGGAGTGAATGGCCAGGGCTCAGCCACCCACCTGCGTTCTCAGCCGAAGGAGTAATATTTCCCTGTGATGGTTAGTGTAAGTTGTCAATGCGATGGCATCTAGAATCACCTCATCGGTGGGCCATGCCTGTGTGAGAGTCTCTTGATTAACTTAATTGATATAGATAAACTGGCTTTTTTGTTTGTTCGGTTGGTTGGGTTTTGTTGTTGCTGTTGTTTTTTGAGACAGGGTTTTAATATGTAGCGCTGGTTGGCTAGAACTCAGTGTTGGGACCAGGCTTGCCTTGAACCTATAGGGATTTACTCAGCCTTTTAAGTGATGGGATTAAAGCTGTGCACCATCATGCCTGGCTCTTGGAAGACCCATCTTAATTGTGACAGGATCATTTCTCTGGCCAGGGGATTCTGAACTGTGTAAACTGGAAAAAGGGAACCATTCATCTCTGTTTCCCATTGTAGATGTGATGTGGCCAGCTGCTTCAAGCAATCCCCAAGGCTCCGTATGTGTAAGCTCTTTCCTTGGGTGGGGCTGAGATCGTGCAGGGCAGGGGTCGGAGGGGCCTTAGTACTTGCTCCTCTCCCCCCCTTTCCACTTCCCTTGCTGAACTAGGAGACATTTGTTGCTCTTATCAGAGCCTGCCCATCCCACCTTCGGCTGACCTCCAGTTCTTTTCCCTTTGTTTGTTCTAAGGTTTAGGGACATGGCTTCAGCTGATTGTCATTCAGGGCTTTTATGGCTATGGGTTAGTCTAGGTGCCCAGTTTCACAGACTCAGAGAACACAGTGGGGTCCAGGTGCCCTTTCCAAAGATCTCTCTGACCTTGGAAAGTGAGATAGGTCCTCCGCAGTTGGAGAAGGGGGAGGAGGGGTACGGGCAGAGGAACAGTGGAAGCTTAGCCACAGGATTTTAGAGTTGTTGGCCCAATTGGAATGCCCCTGTTTCAGCTGCCTCTGGCTACAGATGGGTAGATAATGTGCCAAGGTCAAATGTTGGGTGGCGCCCAGCGCCAGAAGCCAGCCTTTGAAGGGCATCAGCTAAACTGAGACCGGAGGTGTTGATGGCGATGGCTTTCAGGGGTCTGTGATCTCGTGTCCAAGCTGGAGAGGCTTGTATGTGCGAAGGGGGTTTCTTCCAGGGCTCCTGAGGGAAAGGGAGGGGTGGCTAAAAGCAAGGTGGAGGAGTGCGTTTGAGGGATTGTGGGAATTTAGGGCCGTGCACCCGCCCCTTCCCCCCACCCCCACCCCGCAATGCGTGGGGCGCCTGGAAAGGGGTCTTGCGGGCAGGTGGGATCCTGCGGGGACCCGAGCGCGGGGCCCGCGCTGGCCCAGACAGGGTAAGTCAGGGATCGTCCACTCCCATTGTGCGGCCGGGCGGCGGCAGGCTGGCAGAGCCGAGCGCTAGGAGGTGGAGCCGTGGACTGCGGGCTCCGGCGCCTGCGTCCGCCTGGCCGGGCTCTGCAAGGCGAGAGGCCGGACGGGAATCCGGCAGCCGCGCCCCGGAGCTAGCGGGGAGGGACATGGGGCGCGGCGGCTCTCCCAAGCCCCGCAGGTTCCGGAGCCCGGAGGTACTTAAAGGGCAAGGCGTGGGCCCTGGGCCGGGTGGGGACATCGGACTAACCTGGACCGAGTTGGGCCTCGGAAGGGAGAGCGGGCTGGGCACCGGGATGGAGCATCCCGGAGGGGGCCCACCAGCGCGATTCCTGACCCCGCCCTCCTCCCCCAAGGCTCCCCAAGAGGTCTCCGCAGCGCCCCCTTCTTCTCACCCAGGGTTTGGGTTCCATAGTGATTGAGAGACGCCTAAGTCTTCAGCCGTACCATGGCTAATGGGTTGATCCCGCCGCCCGGGGGCGCCTCCCCCCTACCCCAGGTGACTGATCGTGGGGGTGGAGTGTGGGAGGAGGGGCGGGATGGGTGGGGTGCCCTTTGGATGACCCTGGGACCACCAGATCCAGATGTGGAGCTGTATTGGTGGTGTAGAGGAATGGGTGGGGGGGTGTCTTTGGTATTTCACACATTTGTGGCTGGTGCTCCCAGTGCCCCGGGCAAGCCCTCAGAGGATGTTTTGGGGATGTTGATGCAGGCCAGGGTGAAGGTGTTGGGAAGGCCCTTGAATTGTGAAGTTGAGGGTGGGAGGGGAGTGTTCATGAACTAGGGGGTCCTTAGGAGAGGCTCTCTGGCCTGCAGGTCCGGGTACCCTTGGAGGAGCCCCCTCTGGGTCCAGATGTAGAAGAGGAAGATGATGACTTGGGCAAGACCTTGGCTGTGAGCAGGTTTGGGGACCTCATCAGCAAGACCCCGGCCTGGGACCCTGAGAAACCTAGCCGCAGCTACAGCGAGCGGGACTTTGAGTGTGGGTAGCCTGGGGACCCCTAGTGCTACAGCCTTCACCACCATCACCTTCATCGCCACCATTACTGCGCTCACCTCCGGCTTGGTCACTCTGTGTCATCCTGTGCTGGACGCTGTGCTGGGCCACCATGCCATGTTAAGTCATCCTGCCTCCCATACCATCACCTTGTTCACCTGTCAGGGGAGCTGGGCTCCAGACCAGGGGAGATGTAGGGGAGCTGAGCCTGAGGCTTTCCTCAGTGACCTTCATCGTCCACTCTGTCTCACTCACCCTCTGCTCCTGTTGTGTCTTCCCTCAGCTTCTGTCTCTCTTCTGTACCACATCTCCCGACTCCCCTTTGCGACTTTCCCTCTATGTCACTCTTGTCCCCACTCCATCTGGCCTCGCCAATGACAGGAGCAGGGACACAGTAGTTGGGAGGGGTGTCCTGGCTCTAGAGGAGGACTAGGGTGCCTTTGTTTTAGATCTTGAGCTAGAATAAGGTGTATACTCCTTGTGGGGGAAGCCGTACTCTGCCTCAGGGGTCTCAACCCACTCTCCTGCACCCCCCCCCCCAGTTCACCGGCACACATCCCACCACACCCATCACCCGCTCTCAGCCCGCCTGCCTCCACCCCACAAGCTGCGGCGACTGCCCCCCACCTCTGCTCGACACACCAGGAGGAAGAGGAAGAAAGAGAAAACCTCTGCTCCCCCCTCAGAAGGGACACCCCCTATCCAGGAGGAGGGGGGAGCTGGAGCAGAAGAGGAGGAGGAGGAAGAAGAGGAAGAAGAGGGAGAGTCTGAGGCAGAACCTGTGGAGCCTCTACCCCCGGGGCCCCCACAGAAAGCAAAGGTAGAGTCCTCTCATGGACGGAGGGCTGGCTGGTTAAGACATGATGAAGGTGGCTGCCTAGTGGTAAGTCTGTCCACGTGTGTCCACAGTTCTCCATCGGAAGTGATGAGGATGACAGCCCAGGCCTTTCAGTCAAGGCTCCCTGTGCCAAGGCCCTGCCTTCAGTGGGGCTGCAGTCTGACCAAAGCCCCCAGCGCTCCGGCAGGTACTGGACCCAGCTCCCTGGATCCAGCCCACACTAAGTAGAACCCACTGCAGTCCAGAGCAGTTGGCCCAAGTCCCTGACACTTACCTGAATCCTAACCCTGAATAGTGTCAGTAGTTGTGACCCGGAAAGCCAAGAGAGAGAGGAGAGTCTCACCTGTCTTCATGGTTTACAAGTGGGAGGAGGGAGCAAGAGGGGAGAAGAGAGAATAAAGCCAAGAGGTCAAGAGTGCTCTAGGCCTGAAGTGCTGGTGAAGAGAGAGGGGTACAGGTAGACGAGGCAAGCCAGTGAATGGGAAGGACTGCGCATGCTGGGAAAAGAGGCCTCTGTATTCACTCTTGTTCTTGAGGCTGGGGTCGTTATAGGAGCCTTGCCTCTCTCCATCAGACCTAAAGGGTCATGTTGCTTCCACAGCTCCCCGAGTCCCCGAGCCCGGGCTTCCCGAATCTCCACAGAGAAGAGCCGGCTCTGGAGTCCATCTGCCAGTTATGACCTGCGGGAGCGATTGTGCCCTGGCAGTGCCCTGGGCAACCCTGGGCCAGAGCAGCGGGTGCCCACTGATGAGGCGGAGGCGCAAATGCTGGGTTCTGCTGATCTGGACGACATGAAGAGTGAGTGAGACTCCATGGCAGGGACCTTGACAGGGACCTTGAGGAGGGTCTCCCCACCTAGTCCTCTCTACAGTGTCCCTGTGGCAGAGAGAGCTTAATCTGACTAAGCCACCTCTGCCAGAGCTGTTTTCCTTAGTGTCACTTGGGAGTGCTCTCTGAGTCACCTATTGCATAAATCGACCCCTTTCCACATGCACTCTTGGAGGAGAGCTCTCCTGAGACTTGCTTCCTTTGTAAACTCTACACTAACCCACCTGCCTGGAGGCAGAGGGCTGATCTGCACTGCCAGGCCCCATGTCTTCCTCCCCAAGCCAGGCCTGCAGCTGCGCTCACTCCTTCCCACCACCCTTGCCCTGGCCTGGCTGTGATCTCGGCACATTCCTTCCATCTTATCAGTGCCTGGCTTTGGTGCCACCTGTCATCACCCACAGGGCTCTGTGCCCAGGCTGGGGGCATCACTGGTCTCCTGCCCTTCTCCTCCTCCTAAGATTCACAGGGTGTGGGCGGGGGCAGAGGTGGGGGGAGTTAGGGCTTTGAGCTCAATACGTCATGGAAAGTTGCCAGGGCCTGAGGACAGGGACAGGAACAATCCGATGGCAGCAACAGTGGGATTGCGGGGGGGGGGGGCCATAGGGAGGGTGTATTTACAGATCTAGGGTGGGGGCTGATGACAGCAGGAGCAGGCTTGGGGGACAAGGAGAATTGGGAGCAGGAAACCTTACCACATCCAGCTCTGTGTGGGCAAAGTCACCTCCAGCAGGGGCTCCCACTTCTTGGGACAGCCAGGGCTGAGGCCTTGGCTGCCAGGGGAATGACAAGCCCGGCGGACAAGGTCATGGAGCCCAATGGGGCTCTGAGTCCTAAGCCTGAGTCCACTGAAGACCAAGGCCCTGGGAGAGAGCCAGCCCCCAGCACTGGTGACTTAGTGGCTTCAGAGGATTTGGAAATGTTTGTACTGGACTTTGAAGACTATGGCCTATGGGAGCCCACGAGGGGCCACCCGAACCCCCTGGCAGGGGTAGCTGCTTGTGAGTAACTGAGCAGTTAGCCTCTCTCCAGCTGTTCGTCTGGGCAGGGCAGGTGGGAAGATGACCAAGCAGCTCGGCGGGCACTTAGTGGGGCTGGGATTCCGGTGTTGTGGATACGAAGGTATTGAGAGCTAGGTGTCTAGGGACAAGCGTTGGACCCATGGCCCCACAAGTTGTGGCAGGGGCTTCAAGGTATGGATGGGACTGAAGGCTTAAGTGGGATCTGCCTTTTGTTGTGACTTGGCCAGTGCTACAATGTTGCTCTGTACTGTGCCTTTTCCCTTCTGAGACTCTGTTTCCACATCTGTGAAATGGCCACCTGGATAATGTGTGTGGGATAATAGCCAGGTAAACCAGGTATAAAAGGGGCCTGGAGCATGTGGGCCATGATCTTGGATCATTGGGGCCCAAGTCCACCTTGTCCACAGGTCATCGTCTGGAGGACAACCCCGGGGTGCGGCGGCACTTGGTGAAGAAACCATCCCGGATACAGGGTGGGAGAGGCAGCCCCAGTGGCCTGGCGCCCATCTTGCGCAGGAAGAAGAAGAAGAAGAAGCTGGATCGGAGGCCTCATGAGGTATAGTAGCCTGAGGGTGTTGGCTTTGGGGATCCAGTTTTCCCCCTTTGTGACGGTCCCAACTCAGCCTCCGAGCCCTCACCTTGATACCTATTGCAGGTGTTCGTGGAGCTGAATGAGCTGATGTTGGACCGTAGCCAGGAGCCACACTGGCGGGAGACAGCACGCTGGATCAAGTTTGAGGAGGACGTGGAGGAGGAGACGGAGCGCTGGGGGAAGCCTCACGTTGCCTCGCTCTCCTTCCGTAGCCTGCTGGAGCTTAGGAGGACCATTGCCCAGGGTAGGGCTCCTTGGCCTGGTCCTTCTCCCCACTGTAGCGCCATCTGTGTTGGGCTGCCCAGTGAGCTGGGACCACTCCGGGAATTCTGAGGGGCAGGACCTTCTAGCTGTCTGCAGTCGTGGGCCGTGACAGCCATTGTTTGGACCCTCGTGCCTTGGTCCCTGGTACCCCACTTTCATCTGTTTCCCCCAGATGCCTGTGAGACGTGTATCAGCTCACTTTACACATTTGCCTGCCCTTGGGGAGCAAGGCAGTGGGGTGGGTCTCCCCTCTGGCCGGACGGCTCCCTCTCTCACTGTGTTCTAGGAGCGGCTCTTCTGGACCTGGAGCAGACCACCCTGCCAGGCATTGCTCACCTTGTGGTGGAGACCATGATTGTATCTGACCAGATCCGGCCTGAGGACAGGGCTAGTGTTCTGAGGACTCTGCTCCTGAAACACAGGTATGAGGGGCTGGGGAAGGGGGCTCTGTCTGACTCAGCTGTCTTAGGACCATTGTCTGTCTCTTCTGAGGGGTCTCAGCTTGAGCTTTCATTACTCAATGCGACGGGAGCTTATCCTCCTCCGTCTTCTTAAAGCCGTAACCAATGGAAAGCTCTCACGTTAGGAAGGGCTACAGGCTGTGCTCCCTCACGCCTCACCTTCTCGTGATTTCAGTCTAACATAAGGCTCTCCAATTTACCTTGTCCCCTTCTTTAGCCATCCCAACGATGACAAGGACAGTGGCTTTTTCCCTCGAAACCCGTCAAGCTCCAGTGTGAACTCAGTCTTGGGGAATCACCACCCAACTCCTAGTCATGGCCCTGATGGTGCGGTACCCACCATGGCAGATGACCTAGGGGAGCCAGCCCCGTTGTGGCCATATGACCCTGATGCTAAGGAGGTTAGTGTACCTTGCCTGACCTGGGCCTGGGAACGTAGAAGAGGCCCACTTTAGCTGAGATTGGGAAGCTGGATGCCTGGCGTCTTGCCGAGCATGCTGTGGGTGGCACGCACGAGGGCTCCCTGTGCCGACGATACAGGGTTTTGGTTTGGTGATGATGTGCCTGACCCATGGGACCCATTCAGCTGATAAGGCTGAGGTGGGGTAGGGCACAGAGGAGGGTGCAGGGTCCTCCTAAGACTGGAGAGAGAGGAAGCAGGGTTCAGACCTAGGGCTGGGACAGCGCTGGGACAGGGCTGGGAGGGCCTGCCATGGCGTCCAGGCTGGGTCCCAGCCCTATTCCAGTTCTGCGTCCTCAGAAGCCCCTCCACATGCCTGGAGGAGACGGTCACCGAGGGAAAAGCCTGAAACTGCTGGAGAAGATCCCTGAGGACGCTGAGGCCACTGTCGTGCTTGTGGGTGAGCAGGGCTGGGTGAAGGAGGCAGGGCACGGTGAATGTCCTCTGTTATGGTCTGTGCCCCTGGGCCTCTGGAGGAGGCTTAAGTCCTTTCCTCTCTATTCTCAGTTTCCTGCCATCTTGGCTAGTGTAATATATAGCACCACTGTAAGAATTAGGGGGGGGAAAAGCGATTCTTGTGTGACAGACACTCTTACTTTCTCCACCTCTTGGTAACTGCTGTGTGAATATAAACACGTAAGTGAACAGGGTACTTTAGATCAGAGATGTCTTTCACAGTGTCCAACTGCTCCACTCTACGGAAGAACCCAGCTCTCCCTCCCAGAGCTTGCTTCGACTGTCCCTGCCCATCACTGCTTTTCTGCTCTTGTCTTCCTCAGGCTGTGTGCCATTCTTGGAGCAGCCAGCGGCAGCTTTTGTGCGGCTCAGCGAGGCTGTTCTCTTGGAGTCTGTGCTAGAGGTCCCGGTGCCCGTTCGCTTCCTCTTTGTGATGCTGGGTCCCAGCCATACCAGCACCGACTACCATGAGCTAGGGCGCTCCATTGCCACACTCATGTCTGACAAGGTTGGTCCTAGAACCTGGGATGGGTTCTTTAGACCCGACTGCCTGGATCTGCTTGTCCCCCAGCTGTCTGTTTCTGGAGTGGAGTTGGCAAGCTGCTAGCTCAGGGTGGAAAACAGAATCCTGGGCTGTGCATGGAAAAGGTGGCAACACAGTAGTGGAGGCCTAGACTCAGTGTCTTGGATGTAGGAAATGTGGACTGTCCCCCTGTCCTGTGTTGATGGTGCTCACCATGGCTGGTCTTAGAAGGGTCTCCTAGCTGGGGTGGTGCTGGGGATGCTCACTAGTCTGTAGGATGTTGGCACTGCCTAGTCAGCGGTGTTGTGGAATCCTCTCCTAGACTGGCCTGGTGCGTATGACTATCCATCTTCTCCACTTTACCTCTGTGACCCAATACCACCTCTCAGAAGTCTCCTTCCTGGGCTCTCTTGGCCCATCCTTGAGAGCCATCCCCTCTCCCCAGCTGTTTCACGAGGCTGCCTACCAGGCAGATGACCGGCAGGACCTTTTGGGTGCCATCAGCGAGTTTTTGGATGGCAGCATTGTGATTCCACCATCGGAGGTAGAGGGCCGGGACCTACTACGTTCAGTGGCTGCCTTCCAGCGGGAGCTGCTGAGGAAGCGGCGGGAGCGGGAACAGACCAAAGTGGAGATGACCACCCGGGGGGGCTATGCGGCCCCTGGCAAAGGTCAGACCCCAGCCCACTCCTGACTCTCTTGAGTGCTCTTACCATCACTGCCCCCAGTGCTGTGGGGACACAGCCAGGGCCTCCAGACAGGATGGAGTGGCCTGTGTTTCATCTGAATCTTTCCCATTTCCCCAGAACTGTCTTTGGAGATGGGAGGCTCTGAGGCAACCTCTGAAGATGATCCCCTGCAGCGGACAGGCTCGGTGTTTGGGGGGCTAGTGCGGGATGTGAAGCGCCGGTACCCGCACTACCCCAGTGACCTGCGGGACGCACTGCACTCCCAGTGTGTGGCTGCTGTGCTCTTCATTTATTTCGCGGCCCTCAGCCCTGCTATCACGTTTGGGGGGCTGCTAGGTGAGGCTCTCGGGGTCACTGTGGGGGTCAGATGTCACTTGTAGGGTTCTATGGTTCACATCACTTAGAGGGACGATGGACAGCGGAGGGTAGGAAAGCTGCAACTCCCTTAGGGAGCTACTGGGTCAGAGGACTCCTGCGATCTGTTTTGGGGGGGCTATAAAATGAAGGTGTAAAGGCAGGATCCCTGTCATTTCCTTGGGAATGCAAGCAGGGCCTTGTCTGTTATTCTGGAAGCTGCTCTGCTCTTGCTAGAGAGCCAGAAGAGGAAGGGTCAGAACAGGAAGAGCCAGGCTGTGGCTATCTTGTTGATCCCTCTCCACCCCAGGAGAGAAGACCGAGGGGCTGATGGGCGTGTCAGAGCTGATTGTGTCCACGGCTGTGCTTGGGGTCCTCTTCTCTCTGCTGGGGGCCCAGCCGCTGCTCGTGGTGGGCTTCTCTGGGCCTCTGCTAGTCTTTGAAGAAGCTTTCTTTAAGGTGAAGCTTGTCCACGACCCCAGGCACTGCCCCTCCTTCCAACCCTTTGTCAGCCCCTTATCCAAAGGTCCAGGAGCTGGGCCTCTGTACTCTCCCTTCTTATCCTTGGAGTCTACCCCTGGTTATCCCACAGGTAGCAGCCTTGGGGGCAGATGGCTCACCTGTAGCTAACCAACCTCCCCCTTACTATCTCTAGTTCTGCCGAGCTCAGGACCTGGAATACCTCACCGGTCGAGTGTGGGTGGGCCTCTGGCTGGTGGTCTTCGTCCTGGCCTTGGTGGCTGCAGAGGGCAGCTTCCTTGTCCGCTACATCTCGCCATTTACCCAGGAGATCTTTGCTTTCCTCATCTCGCTAATTTTCATCTATGAGACTTTTCACAAGCTCTATAAGGTATGGTAGTGTCCAAGATGGTGGGTAGGGGTAGGATAGAGGTGATGCCTGGTCTAAGGAGGCCTGGAGATTGCTGAGAGCAAGTCATGGGGAGGGGGGCTTTGTGTGTGTGTGTGTGTGTGTGTGTGTGTCTGTGTGTTGGGAGGTGGAGGTTAAGGGATGTCAGGGCTGGGCTTGTCATCCGCCTGTGGAGAGTGAGGCATCCCCTTCTGTATACACAGGTGTTCACAGAGCATCCTTTGCTGCCCTTCTACCCACCGGAGGGGGCCCTGGAGACTGGCTTGGAACTGAATAGCAGTGCCCTGCCCCCCACAGAGGGACCACCAGGTCCAAGGAACCAGCCCAATACAGCTCTACTGTCCCTCATCCTCATGCTGGGGACTTTTCTCATTGCTTTCTTCCTGCGCAAGTTCAGGAACAGCCGCTTCCTGGGGGGCAAGGTATTCTGTCCCCCTTGGTTCCTGTTGTCCCTGCTAGGCTCGGCTCTTGAGAGAATCTTCCTCCCTTCTTGGCCAATCCATTGGTCCAACAGCCCCGTCCCTCGTCTTGCCACCACGCCCCCCCTTCACCCCACACAAGACAAGAGTGCCTCCCAGCTGTGGCTGACACTTGGGCTGGCACCTTGAGGGGCACCTTAGGGTGTTTCAGGCCTCAGCTTGGTTGGGGGTATCTCCTGTCCCTTAGCCTCTTGCTTCCAACATGACTGCCTTTGGCAGGCTCGACGTATCATCGGGGATTTTGGCATTCCCATCTCCATCCTGGTGATGGTCCTTGTGGATTACTCTATCACAGACACCTACACACAGGTGAGTTTGCCTCATCTCCTGTGGCCACTGCAAATTTCCACTAGCCCCAGGATCTGGAGCAGGGTTGCAGCCTAGCTCTCATGGTCGAGTGGCAAGACGTTGGGCCACACCAGAGGCTGCCGTGAGGTTTGACCCATGGGCTACCCAGGGCATCTAACTAGTTATGATCCTAAGTGGGAGGAATTTGGAAGAATAAGTGTGAGCTGGTGCAGAGTGCCGGCTCTCTCCAACAGCAGGTCTCTTGACAGCTTTGGAGCCAGGGGGGAGGTATCCCATTGCTATGCCCTCTGCTGGCTCCGGGAACAGGCACTTTGGAGAATGAAAGTGAGTTTCACCAGTTCTTTCGAGTTCTGGGAACTCTGTAGTAGGAAGAGCTGCAGTGTAGATCTCTCCTATGGGCAGCCTCTGGCTCTGACCTATGTCTTCCTTCCTGCCGTGCAGAAGTTGACGGTGCCTACAGGGCTCTCTGTGACTTCCCCGCATAAGCGCACATGGTTCATCCCACCCTTGGGCAGTGCCCGCCCCTTCCCGCCATGGATGATGGTGGCTGCGGCTGTCCCTGCGCTCTTGGTCCTCATCCTCATATTCATGGAGACACAGATAACTGCGTGAGAGGGCTGGAGAGGGATGGGAGATGGGCGGGTGGGTTGGCTTCAGGGTTAAGGCAGGGGTGTCTAGTGTTGCCTTGTGGTAGGCTGTGAGGAGTTTGTTGGGATCTGGCGGTAGTGGAGGAGGAAGAGGAGGAAGAGGAGGAAGAGGAGCAGCAGCTAGAGCAACAGGCTGCAACAGGCATGGGCATGTGGGCCCAGGCATGGTACTCCTGTGAGGGTTTGACCTGGTGCCTCTTGCTATCACCCTTGGCATGGTGGCACTTGGAAGTTCTCAGAATTCTGTCAGGATGTTCTCTCACCCAGATAGCGATGCTCACACATTTCTCATTTTGGTTAAACCAAAATAACACAGTCTGATCTGGCATCTGGCTTTTGTGGTGCTTTTAAATGTTCGCAGCATGAGAATTTGGCTCAGTTTTACTGGAGTGTGAGAACGTTAATTTGGGAATGTGAAAGAGGAAGCTGACAGGCCCAGGGAGAGCTGTCATCTTCCATGCTCCCTTCCCCTCAAGCCTTGGGTGAATGCTGTGTGTACTGCAGGTCCGCCTGCTAGCTAGCTCCTTCCCCTTCAATCCCCCACAGGCTCATTGTCAGCCAGAAGGCACGGAGGCTACTCAAGGGTTCCGGCTTCCATCTTGACCTGCTTTTGATTGGCTCTTTGGGTGGCCTCTGTGGGTTGTTCGGCTTGCCCTGGCTCACAGCTGCCACTGTCCGCTCTGTCACTCATGTCAACGCGTTGACGGTGATGCGTACTGCCATTGCACCCGGTGACAAGCCCCAGATCCAGGAGGTGCGGGAGCAGCGGGTCACCGGGGTGCTCATTGCCAGCCTTGTGGGTGAGCACCCGAGTCTCCCCATAGACTTGCTTTCTTGGGCCCAATGGCTTGAAATCCTCATCATCCTGGGCTTGACCCTCCTGAATCTGCAATTGCATCGTGCTTGGCCCTCCCCCAGGTCTCCAACATGTCACCTCACACTGGGAACTCTTCCCTGCTTCTCCTTTGTCCTGATTCATCTATTTGGGAGGCCCAAATTGGTCAAATAAACAAATCCCTTACCAGGCCCTTTGTCTGGGCAGGGCAGAGCAGGGCAGAGGCCGGGATAGGCTGATGTGTGTTACTTCCTCTAGGCCTGTCTATTGTCATGGGAGCTGTGCTGCGCCGCATCCCGTTGGCTGTACTCTTTGGGATTTTCCTGTACATGGGAGTCACATCACTGTCCGGAATCCAGTTGTCCCAGCGTCTGCTGCTCATTTTCATGCCAGCAAAGCACCATCCTGAGCAGCCCTATGTGACCAAGGTCAGGCCCAGATGCATGGAGTTGTGGGACATGCTTGAGTTGATGGGTGGGGTTCTGGAGGGACTCCTCACCTAGGGATGAGCAGAGGGAATAAGGTAAGAATAACTGGGACCCAGAGAGCCATGTTTCCAAAGGTGTGGGTGGGGCCCGAGTGGCCACTGTGTAATGACACTGAGCCTGTACCCCAGGTGAAGACATGGCGGATGCACCTGTTCACCTGCATCCAGCTGGGCTGCATTGCACTTCTCTGGGTGGTCAAGTCAACGGCGGCCTCGCTGGCCTTTCCTTTCCTGCTCTTGCTCACGGTGCCTCTGAGGCGATGCCTTTTGCCCAGGCTCTTCCAGGACAGGGAGCTGCAGGCGGTAAGGGAGGATGGCTTCAGGGTGGTAGGATTAAGGCAGGTGGGCACTGGCTTCCTGTTGGCTACCTGTTGGCTTGTGTGAGGGTACCAAATGCTCCGAAGTGCTGTTTTCACCGGTATAATGGGCTTGTAGAGCCTACTGAAGAACTGGTGGGAGATTTAACTATGAATCCAAGTAAATAAAGCTGCTGATATGAGGCTTCAGAAAGAACAAGACAGGGCTGTGGTGAATAATTGTGCTTAAACAAGGCACCTGGCTGTGGGCTGCATATGGGTGGGGTAGCACAGGCATCAGTCCTGGGCACTGTTTCTGTCAGCTTTAGCAAAGGACATCGTTTTTGCTCTTCTTTAATTTTTTTCTGTTCTCTTCCTTTCTTTTTCTCTTTCTTTCTTTCTTTCTTTCTTTCTTTCTTTCTTTCTTTCTTTCTTTCTTTCTTCCTTCCTTCCTTCCTTCCTTCCTTCCTTCCTTCTATCTTTCTTTCTCTTTCTCTCTTTCTTTCTCCATTACTTTCCTTCTCTTCTTCCTCCTTCACTTCCTCCTCCTCACCCTCTTCCTTCTTCAACATTTTTGCTTGTTTGTTTTTGGTTTTCGAGACAGGGTTTCTCTGTGTATCTCTGTGTTCTCTGTGGCTGACCTGGAACTAATTCTGTAGACCAAGTTGGCTTCAGGCTCACAGAGATCTACTTGTCTCTGTGTTCCAAGTCCTGGGATTAAAGGCACGCACTACCATGTTTGGCTTTTTTTTTGTTTGTTTGTTTTTGTTTTTTGAGACAGGGTTTCTCTGTGTAGTCCTGGCTGTACTGGAACTCACTCTGTAGACCAGGCTGGCCTCGTTGAACTCAGAAATCCGCCTCCCTCTGCCTCCCAAGTGCTGGGATTAAAGGCGTGCGCCACCACTGCCCGGCCCATGCCTGGCTTTTAAAAAGTATTTTGTGTGTATGTGCTGAGGTCAGAGGGCAGCCTTCGGGAGTTGGTTCTCTCTCCATCATGTGGGTCCTGGGGATTGAAGTTGGGTCATCAGGCTTGGTGACAAGCACCTTTATCTGCTGAGTCATTTTACTGTTCAATTTTTGCAGTTCTTTCATGCTTAGATATGGGGCACGGAGGCGCCAAGATCCTAGGCATGCTCTGCTGTGTCACAGTTGCGACTGCACTGGTCCATTTGGGTGTTCGGGGTGATCTGGGAATGAAGGTTTTGGGGAGGGAAGTACTTCAAGCTGGGGTCCTGGAGAGGGAGAGAAGGGGTGCAGAAGGGGATGTGAGGAACACGGGACTCGTTTGTCTGTCTCCCTGTCTTTCCAACCCCATGCTCTCTTCCGCAGCTGGACTCTGAAGATGCTGAGCCAAACTTTGATGAGGATGGTCAGGACGAGTACAACGAGCTGCACATGCCTGTGTGACCTCAGGATGCTTCTCCTCCAGACCCCACTGCACAGACCCAGGAACCCAGCACCAGGGCCAGGCATTCCTCAGGACCCAGGGATGTTCCTGGAGTCACTGCCCATGGCAGGACAGTGGCCCCTTGACTTTCACAGCCCAGACGGCACCGGCTTTGAAGTCATTATAACACACTCCGTGTCTTGTGTCTGCCTCATTTTCTTGGTGCCACCTGTGGCTTGTAAGACCACGTTTACCTACCTGAAGTGTTACTAGGGTCATCCGAACTGGAAGAGATTTGAAGCAAGGGACAGAGAGGGTTTGACGGGGAAGGGTAGATTCAAGAGTACAGAAAATCCAAGCTGGGTCTTACTGTACCCTTCTTAGCTCCCTTGAGTATAGCTGAAGAACAGGAGATTCAAGGTCTACTGAGGGTCACATGTCCATTAATCTAGCCCTGGATTAGAAACTAGGGGACAGAGAGGCACTGCTTCTCTTTAGCCACAAAAGAAATCAGGGTGACTTTAGTCCTGTGAGGCTACAAAGCTGAATGGAAAATGCATCTAGGAAGCAGGGGTAGCAGCCCAGCCCCCCTAGACGCCAGGATGGCGCGGGTTTGGGGCCCACTGGACCATTTTAGATTCTTCTGGCTTAAGAGTGAAGCCATTCTAGGATTCCTCACTCCTTGTGCAACAGTCTGTTTTGCCAGAAATAACCTGGGAGGCCTTGAGGAGGGTGAAAACAGGACCTATTGCGTCACAGTTGCTAGGTAACCAACTGCCTGGAGCCTGCCGGGCTTGTGTAGCCCTCTGGTGGTTGTTTCTGCGTACTGAATGCTCAGTCGGCTGAGCAGGGGAAGGCTGCCACCTGGTGGATCTGATTTAATCCCAAGTTTCATTTAAGTGGGTTCCAGAGGATTCTGGGAGGTTCATGGAGGTCTGTAGCTCCAAGCATCCAGGGTTAAGGACGACTTGGCATGACATGATCCTTTCCCTCTGGAGCTGGCTCTGCATTCCTGTCTTTATCTGATTTGATCTCTCCTTTGCTGCCGTGGGTTCAGATCTACAGCTAGTGCCTGGGGGCAGGCAGGGGACAGAGCACTGGAGATGTTTGCTGTGTTCATAAGTCAGAGCAGAACAGACACAACAGTACTGGGCTATCATCACGTTTTAAGGATTTTATCCAAGCCACCCACCCACCCTTGGTCTCTGATGCTGTCATGCCTTTGACTGGCTCCCCTAGCCTATATGAAGACAAAATCTTGTTAAGTGGACCATGACAAGGTAGGATGTCAAAATACTCTGCCAAGGATCAAAACAAAGGTCAGATGCAAAGCCTAGATCCAAGGCAGTTGTGGAGCAGATCTCAACTGAGATGCTCCGACCTTATTACAGGCAGGATTGGTTGACAGGCTTCTGTGAGAGTCTGGAACCCTTTCTGGTATTGGCTGCTGGCTAGCTCTTCTGTTGTGGGGATTCCTTTACAACTCATGAAGGAGACTGATTTTCCCAGGAGCCCTCTCCTGCAGAAGAAGGGGTTCCACGTGGAGACGAGTCCTAGTCAGGGTTAGTAGGAGGTGATGGAGATGTTCAGTAAAGTGAGAATATATCTTTGGCCTCAGAACAAAAGGTGAGAACAATATGAAATTAGAGTCGTGTAGCCATGACAACCTATATGAAAAGGATAACATGATACTGGGGCTGCAGGGGACGGGCTGAGGTTTAGGATGTCAAGCCTGAGCTGAACCTCACAGAAGATGGAATTCTGGGGTAGGTGCCTGGGCAGAGCTTGAGAAGATCAATAGGGCTTTCTCCATAATCCCAAAAGTCACCAGGAAGAGTGCTATGAGGGAGAGGAGTGGAGAGTAGGCTGACTCTGTAAGACGGGATGACAAGACCATTACATACATCCAGCCTGGGCCTGGTTAACTAGACCGAATGTCATTTGAGGACATTTGGACTTTATCCTAAAGTTGGTAGTCCCCATATTTCTGCTGACCATTCCTTGACTGGGCCTTTGGCCATATCCTTTCAAGGGCCTGAGACCTTTGAGGATTTTTTAAAGCATAGAGGGGCATCAGCAGAGAGGTGGTCTATCCCTATGACACAGCTTGAGAGGGGAGGGGCGGCTATTACAAGACAGGTGTTCTGGAGTATAGTCCTCCAAACAAAACAGCTGCTGTGATCAGATGAGTCATGCCTGCTTTCAAGAGACTGTCAGGAGAGGCCTGTGGGCCACTGACATTTCCTCAGAACAGCGTTTGGGCAAGGTCGTTAGAGACTGTAACCTCTTCTCAAAGCCATTCTGCCTTGATTGCACTTAGTGTGTTCAGGGGTCATGACCTCAAGGTCTTGGGAGGCGCTAGGCCTCTAGGAGCTAGAGTATGTCAGCTGGGAAAGGCTAACTGAAGGGTGTTTCATTTATTTACCTATGTATGGGGAAGCCATCATTCATGCTGGGTTCCTTGCCAGCATGTACCCTGTGACCAATAAACTTGAGGGTTCCCCAGAGTGAACTTTGTGGGATCCTACTTCAGTTGTCGGGACCTTGTAAGGTGGGGGTTGGCTTTGTGTATGTCTCTTTAAGGAAGGAATTCTTCTAACAGGAGTTAAAGAAGGGGTTAAAGGTCATGGTCTATTAAACGACCAGCCCAGCTTCTTCGGAGAAGGCTTAGGGAGTAGGCAGGTTGCAAAGTGTTGGGGTCAGGGTGGGGCCTTCCTTGGACAAGTTTAAGCCCATTTCCAGCCCAGAGTTCTAATGCATTTTCTTTGTACAAAGAAGGTGGCTGTCACTGCCCTGTTCCATTCTGAGGATTTATCTCACTTAAGACAGCTGAGGACCCTGTGACAGCTTCTGACTGCCGGAGCTTGTGGGCCATCTGCTCACATTGCCCTACACCCCTCCCTTAGGGTACAGAAGCTGGCAATAATGTGACCATTTGGCAGGCCAGGTCACATCTCTTCTCGTATCATATCAGGTGACTTGAATAATCACCATGGCTGTTGACACTTGGCAGTCTCAGAGGGAATTCTAAGCAGCAACGGGGAGATGAAGTATATTCAAGGGCACCTGTACCAAACACAGCCTGCTGCTCAGCTCTCAATGAAGCCATTGCTGAGAACCAGCAAAAACAGGTTCTGGCAGTGCCCACCAGTGGCCTGAATCCAAGGTGGCAAATTAGGAAATGCAGAGTGAGGAATTTGGTTTCCAGATAAATTATCCAATCATTTGAATTTGATCCATTGCATGTCTCACCCATTGTGGGGGGAAAAAAAGCACAGACCTCAATATTCATAGGATTTATGTTCTGTGAGGAAGATTTACTGCTTGCTGGGATTATTTTCAATTTCCTAGGAAGTGTTTCTTAATATCGAACGATGCTTTATCAAGTGCTAACTAAGCAGACAGTCACTGGAATGTTCTCTGGGTGGCAGATGAATCACACACAATGTTTGTAGGTGATGGAAATAGTTGCCCAGAGCTCATCCATACCCCTCGTCAAGGGAGAGAAGTGGAGGCAGGGGATAGCTTGTGGCAAGGTACAGTGGAGCATGGAGCTGGTGCAAAGACAGGAGGGAGGGGGGTCTGAAGAGGCTTGCGTCTGAACCAGGCTTGCTTTTAGAATGGCTTAGTGTCTCCTCGCATGCCACCAGACCCACCCTGCGCCCATTGATTGTGCTTTCTGTGGGACAGGCAGAGACTAAGCCTAAATCGTGAAGGGAGGGAGGGAAGGAGAGAAGGAGGGAGGGAGGGAAAAATGTCAGAGTAGGAAAGACCACATGGTTCTAAACTCTATCTCTTTTTAGGATCCAGCATCACCAAATGTGACACCAATAGACCTTTCAAAGAATTCCAAAGAAAGGATTTGGTTCTCATATTTGTTTCTATTAAAACTGCCACTGTGCCTGATAGGAATAATGCCCCAGAACCCAAAAAGGCAGTGTGGGTTTCCTTCTCAGACAGTTTGAAGAATTTTAATCAAGCAACATGGCAACTCTGGCTGGAAAACAGTCAAGCCCTTAGCACGCACCTTTAATCCCAAACAATGCAGCTAAGATTGGTTTCTGTAAGGAAGCAGCCGTGTTTGAAGGTGACGTCTTAATAGAGGGGCAGACAAAGTGACAAAACAGAGAAAGATTTGACAGAATGAGTCAGAGATAAGATACACCCAACTCTCATGGGAACAGCACAGGAAAGAGGAGCTATTTAAGAGCAGTGCAGGGAGAGAGAGGAGTGAGTTGGAGGTCAGTCAGTCAGTTCATTCAGTTGGCGGTGCAGTGGAGTTGAGTTCTTTCATGAGTTCATGCAGTTCAGAGCAGGTCAGCAGGGACAGTTGAAGCCAGGCAATAAGAAGGAGCCAGAAGATTAGGGCAGATTGCTAGGGTTAGTTTGAGGCCAAGCAGAACAATTCAGTTAGAAGCTGAGAGAAGCCAGATTGAATCGGCCAGCTTGGAGAGGAGGTTGAAAAATGATGAGCACAGTAAGCCTCCGAGATGACAGCAGGAGAATAAAAGTTGTAACCATTGGAGAGAGAGATGTTGATGATGCTGTCCTGTATGCCATCCTGACATTGCCAGGGCTAAAGAGAAAGTACCATGTTTTCCAGGAGCTGCAGGAGACAAGAAGGGGAGAGTAGGAAGTCAGCCTGCTCTCCACTCCATGGATCTGGGTCCACCTGTGCTTCCTACTCTACCAATAGCTCCTCGAAGCACCAGAACTCAGATCATGTTCTCTACTATAGCTTTGACAGGCAAGGTACTTTTTTCCAAAGCTAGGATGACTGGAGGTGGCATTCATCTCTTTTCTTCTCTCCAGCTTTCTCAGGTACTTTCTTAGTGTGTCATAGGGTTCCTCTGCATCTCAGTCATCCAACTCTTTCTTGCTGGCTGTGGTGGTGCGCATCTGTGATCCAGCATTTGGGAGCCTGCAGCAGTGTTTGAGGTCATACAGTGAGAACCTGTCTCAATAATCCTGCAAGGGAAATGGTGAGGCCCAGGAATCTATGTCTTGATGAGCTTTGAAGTCCAGACCCAAGTGCTGTCATCCTGTGGATCTTTGGAGTACACTTTAAGGGCCAGACAGGGGCTTTCTGCTTTCCAGCTTCCTTTCATAGATGCCCTGTAGACTGCAGTGGTCCATGTGAGGTGGCAAGCTGTGCCCTCCTGTGTGCTGTGACAGTTCACCATGAATGACTCTGCTGCATCTTCACATTCTAGGTAGCTGAGGGAGATTGTGCAGCTTTCCAAGTGTTGGGTAGAAGGAATCGAGTGGGTGAGAGTTTAGGAAGAACAGACTTCTGAGAAAATTGTCTCCTAGGGAACTCTACCCTATACTATAAAAGCCTGGAGTGGCTAACTAAGAGCAGTGGTGTATTTTATTTTAGTGTGTGTGCATGTACATGTGTGTATGTGTGTGCCTGTGTGTGTGGGGTGTGGGGGGAGAGAAAGAAAGAGAGACTTGCTAATGTAGCTCTGACTGGCTTGGTACCCTCTATGTAGTTCAGGCTTTTTTCCCGTCCTATGCTCCTGTGTGCTAAGATTACAGGCATGAACCACTACAACTGGGATAGGCATGAAATTTGGTTGTTCTTTTGAGACATAGTCTTTCTATGTAGCGGTGGCTGTCTTGGAACTCACTTTGTAGACTACAGACATCTGCCTACTTCTGTTTCTCAAATTCTGGGATTAAAGGCAGATACCATCACACTCTGCCGTAAATTTTTTTAATTAAAAATTCTATTGTGTGTATGAGTATATTTCTGTGTGTGTGTCTCTGTGTGTGTGTGTGTGTGTGAATAGAAGTTAGAGAACAACTTCAGGAGGTTGATTCTTTCATACCAACCATGTGGGTCCCAGAATCAAATTCAGATCATGAGGCTTGGCAGCAAGTGCGTTTATCTGCTGAGCCATCCTGCTGGCCTGTGAACTTTTTTTTTGTTTTTTTGAGACACAGTTTCTCTGTATAGCCCTGGCTGTCCTGGAACTCACTCTGTAGACCAGGCTGGCCTTGAACTCAGAAATCCACCTGCCTCTGCCTCCCAAGTGCTGGGATTAAAGGCGTGCGCCACCACTGCCCGGCCTGCCTGTGAACATTTTTAAATGATTATCTCGTGTCAAAGCAAATAGCCACAGCCCTTGGCTCTTCCCATTTCTCAAGATCAGGCACTGTTTCCCCTCGTGGATGAGGGCACAAGATTTCTGCTTAAGACATTGTGTTTGGAGACTCTGTCAATTTGTGGTTAGGTGTCTTTACATGTCGTAGAGAAAAATCAAAGAAGCACAGCAACTCTGTGATTCTGCAGCTACAGGGTAAAGCTGAAGTAAATTTATAAGGCAAAAGTAAGGGAGTTGGTGTAGAGAGAGAACTGGACATTTAGCAGGTGCATATGGCACAAATCATGACAATCATATGACAGAGGGGTCAGAGACTTTTTCAGGTCAGGAGTTTACTCTGCATGTGTGTTGGAATCAGTTAGAAAGATTTAACAAATGTTAATATCTGGACCTTACTCTATAGGCGTGCACTCTGTCTCTGTCTGTCTCTGTCTGTCTCTGTCTGTCTCTGTCTGTCTCTGTCTCTCTCTCTCTGTCTGTCTCTGTCTCTGTCTCTGTCTCTCTCTCTCTCTCGCTCTCGCTCTCGCTCTCGCTCTCTCTTTCTGTGTGTGTGTGTGTATTAGCAGTGGTGGAAATCAGGGCTCATGTATGCTAGATGAGCTGTCTATCCTAACTCCCACTTTAGCTTTTTGAAAAACAAGCCTCCCTCAATCTCAGGGAGTCTAACATGAAGTCACAATTGACAGCTCCATCCTAAACTTGTATTTTTTCCCTATGAATCATTTCGGACCTCATTTCCATAACAGTTTAAACTAATCTCTTATTACTGCTTCTCCTTGCTACCGAAAAGCAAATGCACAGTTTGCATATTTATTTTAGAATGCTGCAGGGCAGGAACCAAGCCTATTTTTATTCTTCCCTTTAACAGGCAACAGAGAGCCACACGTGACAGTTTGCATTGCTGGGGTTGTGATCTGGGAGCATCCTTTGCTGTTTTTGCTGTTACCAAGGACATTGTGACTAAGTAGCCAGAACATCAGGACTAGAAGTCCTGAATCCTAGCCTCAGTGCAGCTACCAGTTGGCAGCTTGGGCTATGTTGTCAGTTCCTTCTGGGAGATGTAGAATTTGGCTGCAGTGTCTCTTGCAAGGAGCTCATTCTCCCAAATAGCCTTGACCACTATAGTGCTTGAGAGGGGTTGGAAAGAGGCTGCCCTAGGGAATTAATAGCTTTAGGTAGAAGTTCAGATAGAGCAGAGCATAGACTCTGGGAAAGCTTTCTTTGACAAGTTCAAGAAAATCAGAAATTCTAGAGCCATAGAAGATAAGATAGGAAAAAGACAAGTGATTAGCCATGGCCTTGAAGAATGGCTTTGGGTCTCAGACTTAACTAGCTGTAAGAGATGATCATAATTCAACTAGATATTATGATATAAAATTACCAATGGATAAGTTTAACATCCAGAGTTGTACAATCTTATATGTAGTATATAGAAATGACAAAAATGTCAAAACAAAACAAAAGGACCCCAAAGGGAGAAGTGTATGAAAAGAACTAGATTCTTTTGTATGTGCATATGGTATGTATGCCTCTGTGTGTGTGTGTGTGTGTGTGTGTGTGTGTGTGTAAGCCAGAGGTCAAACCTGAGTGCTTTTTAAAAATCAATGTCTGCTTTATTTTTGGAGATAGATCTCTGGCTGAATCTGGAGTAGTGCTCACTGGTCTGGCTAGATTGGTCAGACAGCAAACCCTACTGTTGTCTCTGCCTTCCAGGGACCAGGATTCTAGACTTGTGGTGCTGGCTTTTTCACAAGTGTACTGCCATGTGAACTCATGTTTGTGTGGTGTGATGGTTTGTATATGCTTGGCCCAGGGAGTGACACTATTAGAAGGCGTGGCCCTGTTGGAATAGGTGTGGCCTTGTTGGAGTAGGTGTGTCACTCTGGGTGTGGGTTTTAAGACCCTCATCCTAGCTGCCTGGAAGCCAGTCTTCCACTAGCAGCTTTCAGATGAAGATAAAGATCTCTGAGCTCTACTTGTACCTTGCCTGCTAATGGATTGAACCTCTAATCTGTAAGCCAGCCCCATTTAAATGTTGTCCTTTGTAAGATTTGCCTTGGTTATGGTGTCTGTTCACAGCAGTAAAACCCTAAGACAGAAGTTAGTACCAGGAGTGGGATATTACTGTGATAGGTCTGACCATGCTTTTGTTTGGAAGAATGTGGATTTTGGGACTTTGGATTTGGAAAGCAATGGAATGCTTTAAATGGGGCTTAATGGGCCATCCTAGTATGAGTATAGAGGACTTTGTTGCTGTGAGTGACTTAAACTGTGCTGACCTGGCTCAAGAGATTTCAGAGGAGAAGCATTTCAGTATGTGGCATAAAGACTGTTTTTGTGGTATCTTGGTGAAGAATGTGGCTACCTTTTGCCCTTGTTTGAAGAGTCTGCCTGAGACTAAGGTGAAGAGACTCAGATTAATTGCATTGACTCAGAAACACTCATCATAGACTTTGTTCTATGGTTATGTCTCATAAAGAACATTTTAAACAAGTGTAGCAAGCTGAGAAAGGAAAAATATAAAATACATGCTTCGAGTATTAAAGGGAGCACCAGGAAGTGAAATGGAGCTGAATCCTGTGTTCTAGGAGATAGCAGATTAAGGGAGTGGGACTTTGGGGCAAGATTCTACCTAGCTAAATTTAGATCCAGGCATGGTGGTACACACTTTTAATCCCAGGAGACAAAGCCAAACAGATTTCTGAGTTCAAGGCCAGCCTGGGACAAAGAAGGTTCTAGGCAAAGAAAAGCTTAAAATCCAGGCATGGTGGTATACTCCTTTAATCCCAGCATTACAGAAGACAGAGCTATGCAGATCTCTGAGTTCAAGGTCAATCTACAGAGCAAGTTCCAGGAAAGCCAAGCTTAGGCAGAGAGGAAGAGTTCTACATCTTCACCTGAAGGCTGCTAGCAGAAGACTAGGATGAGCGTCTTAAAGTCCACACCCACAGGGACACACCTACTACAACAAGATCACACCTATTCCAACAGGACCACACCTTCTAACAGTGCCACTCCCTGATCCGGGCATATACAAACCATTCCACTCCCTGGCCTTCATAGGCTTGCTCAAAACGAATGAATCTGTGGGAGCCATACCTAAACATAGAATAATGCAAAATACATTTAGTCCAACTTCCAGAGCCCCCATAGTCTATAACAGTCTCAACAATGTTAAAAGTCCAAAGTTCAAAGTCTCTTCTGAGATTCATCCAATCACTTAACTGCAATCCCCAAAGCAAGACAGAAAACCATATGGGCAAACCCCAAACTCTGCCGTCTCCATGTCTGATGTCAAAGTAGTCTTTAGATCTCCAACTTCTTTTTCATTGTTGTTGATTACAGCACATTTCTCTCTCTTGGGCTGGTTCCACTCCCTGTTAGCAGCATTCTTCAGGAGATATCCTATGGCTCTGGCATCTTGAAAATCTTGGGTTCTCCAAGGTAACTTCAATGTTACAGCTTCTTGTTTCAATGTCTGGGATCCACATATAATCTTCTGGGTTCCTCCAAAGGGCTGATATCACTTCCCCAGCTCTGCCTCTATGGCACTCTAAGCTCAGGTTGATCCACTCCACTGTCGCTGCTGTTCTTGGTGATCATCTTATGGTACTGCCATCTCCAATACACTGGGGTCTTCCCCTGCAACTAGGCTTCACCAATAGCCTCTCATAGGCTCTTTTCATGGTACCAAGCCTTAAATCCTTTGCATGACCCCTTCAGTCCTGGCTGTCAACTGCAACTGAGGCTGCACCTTCACCAATGGCTTTCCATGGCCTCTCACAGTGCCAGACCTCAGCTGCTCTTCATGACCGCTTTATGCCTTTAAAACCAGTACTACCTAGATGACTCTTATACGTTACCAAATACAGCTGCAGCATGAGGTACAACCTTGGCTATCTCTGGAACCCAGCTTCTTTGTGCTCTCAGAAAACTCTTCCCAGAAGATTTCACCTCAGTGATGCTGGTCTCTCCTTAATCATCGCTAATTTCTTCGCTCCAGCTAACCAGCATCAATTGTCCCAGTAGTCCCTTCTATTCTGGACTCTAAAACCAGAGTCACATGGCTGGAGCTGCCATGTTTTGCTGCTTTCTGGGGCTGGAACATGGCCCCCTTTGTTCTATTACATTTAATTGGGGCTGTCTAACAGGTTCAGAGGTTCAGTCCATTATCATCAAGGAACATGGCAGCATCCAGGCAGGCATGGTGCAGGAGGAACTGAAAGTTCTACATCTTCATCTGAAGGCTGCTAGTGGAAGACTGACTTCTAGGAAGCTAGGGTGTGGGTCTTAAACCCATGCCCACAGTGACACACCTACTCCAACAGGGCCACACCTCCAAATAGTGCTACTTCCTGGGCCAAGCATATCCAAACCATGACAGTATGTTTATTGGTGTCTTCCTTGTTCATCTCATGCTTAGACAGGCATGTTGGTAAGACTTTATAGGTGTAGAAGTGTTTTTTTCCTATGTTTAAAGCCAGTCTTAAGGGCTATAAAAACTTTTCCTCTAGTGGGCAAAGACTCATTAGTGTAAGAGAGCCTGGGGAACGGGGAAGGAGCGAAGGGAAACACATGTGCTCCAGGGCTGTGAGATTGCCTTGTTTCTAAGTTTAAGCTACTCAGGGGACTCACCTCACTAGAAGAGACTTCAACGTCCTTCGCTCTTTTATTGGTGGTGGAGGTGGGCTCAGAGGGGAATTTTTGACAACTGAGAAAGCTGGCCGAGGCTTTTGGCTGGGTCTTATCTTTCCATGCTGCTATAATTGAATATCTTAGGCTGGGAAATTTATAAAGTATAGAAATTTACTTCTTATGATCCTAGAGGCTAGGAAGTTCAATTTAGCAGATTCAGTGTCTGGTGCTGGGCTGTGTCTCTTTCCAAGATGGCACCTGTTGCTGCTTCCTCGCATGGTAAAAAGGGGAGAAGAGGGGCTAGAAGGCTTTCTCTGGTACAACGGCACTAATTCCATCCATGAAGTCAGCACTCACTAGGACAGTTCATTTCTTAATACAATACATAAGGCCTCTCTCCAACATGAATTTTGTCAAAACACCTATGTTCTGTAGGTTCTGAGGAGTGCCTCTCAGCAAGCCCTTAGAGGTTGCTTTCTGCTATACTCTTTGCTCTGCCTACTCGTCTAGACTTTTCCTGGGGTGAGAGCATGGTCACACTGTGGGAGATACTGAGATTTTCCTTCTTCAGGGGGTTCTGTGGCCATTAGGCAGAGGAAATGTGCACCAGTTCAAATTCTTTGCACTCGATAGAAGCAGGCTCCAGCTGACTTAATCACAAACAGGATTTTAGAAAGGGATTCAGAGGACTGGAGAGATGACTCAGCGGTTAAGAGCACTGCCTGCTCTTCCAGAGGTCTTGAGTTCAATTCCCAGCAATCACATGGTGGCTCACAACCATCTGTAATGGGATCTGATGCCCTCTACTGGCATGTCTGAAGACAGCTACAGTGTACTTGTCTTGTCATACATATAACATAAATTAAATCTTAAAAAAAAAAAAAAGGGATTCAGAGAACTTCTGAACTGTAGAGGAAAGGATTCCAACTCAGACACAGCTGGTCAGAACCACAGTCAAGTCCAAATCCAGACAATATCTAGTGAGACCACTGCCACTGAGCTCAGGGTGCCACCGTCGAGTCCCTGAGAAGGGTCTAACCTTTGCTAGTCTGTCTCTGGAATGGCTGCCAGGATTCTCCACTATCCTACTTTTCTGGATTGCTAGCTCCTGGAGCATGGCTTCTGGTGGAAGTGCCTGACTGGACATGGTCAGATTAGGTGTCTGCCAGGAAAGCTGGAAAGTGAGTGGTTTAGCTTCCATGGTGGGCAGTGAGGGCTCCTGTCAGAATTTCAGAGATCTGTAAATGGAGAGTTCAATTCAGCTATCAACAAGTAAATTCCAGCTATGTAAATTAGTTATCTTGCAAAGTACAGCTAAATTTGCTTTTCTCTTGTGTGTAAAAGAAACAGAATTCTAAAGGGAGGGAGACACAAGAACACAGATTAGCTTATCTGAGGGACAGTTTCCAAGACTTGAGGGGCAGTGCTTGGCTACATTCTCTTTTTGATTCACATTTCCTGGCATTGGAGCTGAAGAAACTGAAGAAATAATGATAGGCACAGACAGAATCCTCAAAAAAAAACCAATGACCAACCTCAAAACCCAGACTAGACCCAAGAAAACAAAATACTCCAGGTGTGTCTGTTTTTTCTAGCTGAAGGAAAAGGTGACTTACAGCAAGGCAGAAAACATAAAGGTGACAATTCCAAATATCATAAATAAAAAATAAACAGGGTCTACCTCCCCATCCAACAAAGGCTGAGGTGTATGCTTAGACTTCCAACTTAGAGGGACTGTGACAGGGTACCTCAACACTCTTGTTACAGCACTGTCACAGAGGCCAAGTCAGGGAGTTTCAGTTTCCAGCTCCCTATAACCCCTAGCAACAATGAGGTATCCTTCCTTCATCCCCTCTGGATGGTCTTGAGAGGCCTGATGGGCTTTCCAAGAGATAGAATGTGTTATTGTGTCTACATAGTGATTTCAAGGCTTCTCTACAAACAAACAAATGAAGAAGAGGAAGAAGCCACTGAAGCCATCACCTGTACTACCACTAACCATCGGGACTGAACTGCCATTTAGAGCACACTAACCTGAAGCATCATGAGACATACTCCTTTTGTGTTCTCTGTCTGTTCTCCCCCTCTCGCCATTTTTGTCCTGTTCTTCATGGAGTATGTACTAAGAGACAATATTCTAGACGATAAAACAAATTGCAACCAGTTTAAGAGTCAGCATAGAACTTGTTCTCGAACACTGTAGACTCCAGTGAAAAATCAATAATAGAAAAATAATAGGGCCGGGCGGTGGTGGCACACGCCTTTAATCCCAGCACTTGGGAGGCAGAGGCAGGCGGATTTCTGAGTTCGAGAGTTGGAGGCTAGCCTGGTCTCCAGAGTGAGTTCCAGGACAGCCAGGGCTACACAGAGAAACCCTGTCTTGAAAAACAAAAACAAAAAAAAAAACAAAAAAAAAACCAACCAGGAAAGTCTCCAAACATATGGAAACTAGACAGGTTTTGAAAAATAATGAGTCCAAAAGAAGTCTTCAGGGAAATAAAATATTGAGCTAGATGACACTAAAGCTGTCATATATCAAAATCTGAGAAATGCAGCTATAGCAGTTCTGAGAGGGAGATTCATAGCTCTAAACACATATAAGTGAAGTGGAACATGCTGGGTGTGTTGATGTATTTCCGTAGTCTAAGAACTCTGGAGGCAGAAGCAGGAGGATGGAGAGTTTGAGACTTGCCTCTGCTACACAGTGTGTTCAAGGCCCGAGCTTCATAGATCATCTCAAAAGCTCAAGGACAGGAGTATCCCAGCAGTAGAACTTCTGCCTAGTCTTGTTGTTTGAATGAGAATGGCTTCCCTATGCTCTATATTTGAATGCTTGGTCTCCAGGTAATGGAACTATTCGGGAAGGATTGGAAGGTGTGGCCTTGTGTGTGTCACTGGGGGTGGGTTTTGAGGTTTGAAAAGCCCACACCAACCAGTTCCCAGTTAGTTCTCTCTCCCTCTCACTCTCTCCATCCCCTGTCTTTCTTTGTCTAGTGCTTGTGGACTATCGGAAACACTTAGCTCTAGTTTGATGCTTGCTGCCATAATCTAACCTCTAAAATTCTCAGCTCCAATTTGTTGTTTATAAGTTGCCTTGGTCATAATGTTTTTTCATAGTAGTCAGAAAGTAGCTAAGGCTAGGTAGTAGTGGTGAATGCTTTTAATACCAGCACTCTGGAGGCAGAGTCAAGCGGATCTCTGTGAGGCCAGCCTGGTCTGAGCAAGCTCCAGGACAGTTAAGACTACAAAGAGAAACCCTGTCGAGAGAGAGAGAGAGAGAGAGAGAGAGAGAGAGAGAGAGAGAGAGAGAGAACATCATAAAGCCATGTTTGGTCCCTTGAACTGAAAAACAAACAAACAAACAAATAAACAAACCAAAACAACAAAACCCTAACAAACCCAAACACAAAAAGAGAGTTAAAAAAATAGGCATAGTAGCACACGACTGCCATCCCAGAGCTTGGGAAGGAAGGATAATGAGTCAGAGATTCATTTGAAACAGAACTAGAGCTGGACCTTGTTTAAGGAAAAAATCAAAAGGAGAAATGATCTCAAATCAATTGTCTAAGTTCTGTCTCAAGAACTTAGAAAAAGCCTAGCAAACCACAGCCAAAAGAAAGGAAGCCAGGGGACTAGGGAGGAACAGGCAACATTGAGTAGCAGGGTTCTCTGGCTCACCCCTGTAATCCCAGTATTTGGGAGGTAGAGGCAGGAGGGCCAGGGGTTCAAGGTTACAGGGTGGCTTCAAGAAACAAAAGGTCCTCCTTACCCCACCAACAAACCAAAAGAAGCAAACAAATAGCTGGGGAGGGGCGGGGAACAAAGAGGAAAATCAAATAAAAATATAATATCATTTGTAACCACACAAATATATAAAATATTTAGGCACAAATCTGACATATATAATCTATATGGTGAAACTTGCCAAGTTGAAAGAAATCAAAGAGGATGTGAATGAAGGAGGAGACATACCTTGTTTATGAGCAGAAAGTTCAGTGTTATAAAGGGATCAGTTTTTAAAAACATGTAGGTTCAATACAATTTTTATCAAATGCTAAATTTTTTGTAGATATAGATAAAACAATTTTATAATTTGTATAGTAAAACACTGGAATCATAGTAGCCAGGAGACATGAAAAGAGAAAATAAGGGTGACTTCATCTTCCTGAGTCCAAGAATCACTATATAGCTTCAGTAATCAAGAGAGACAGCCACATGGATTAATGGGGCATAAATGGACGACCTAGAAATCAATCTGCGGACACATGCCTAACTGACTTTTGGCAAAAGATACAAAAATAACTTAAGGGATAAAAGACAGCTTTGTCAATAAATGACACAGTGATAGAATTTTCATAGGCAAACAGAATAAATAAAATCCTGGTATAAATCTTATATTCTAGAGAAAAAAAAACTAAATCAAAATGAATCACAAGCGTAAATGTAAAACTTTTAAAAAAATTACATCTCTTTTTATGTCTGGACATGTATCTGTGTGAGTGTATGTGTGTGTAGGGTATGTGAGGAAGGGTACATGTGTCTGTGTACTTACAGAGGCCAGAAGAAGGCATCGGATCTCTTGGAGCTGCAGGCCTTTGAGGGACACTGGGCTTGTTATGTGGGTGCTGGGATCTGAACTCTGGTTCAGCCAGCACTTTTAATCACTGAGCTATCTCAGCTGTATAAAAGAATTGACTGGATTCTTTGCGTCTAGCCTAGGCAAAGAGCTCTTAGATTTGACAGTGAAGACTGCTGATCTGAAGCTCATAAAAACTTAACATTTTTACTCTGCAAATGAATCTGTTGAACTGAAGCCAGGTGTGGTGGTGCATGCCTTTAATCCCAGCACTAGGGAGGTCGGGGCAGGCAGATCTCTGTGAGTCTGAAGCCAGTCTGGTTTACACAGTGAGTTTCAGGCCAGTCAGTCAGGGCTACATAGTGAGATCGTATTTAAAAAGTGTCTCCTCCACCCCCTGCTGCTGATCACACACACACACACACACACACACACACACACACACACACACACACCCTCTGGGACACAAACAAACGTTCTATAGATAGATCATACACTGTAACTTCCAGGGATCAGCTTGCTGTGCTGTTTGCATCAGAAGGTCATTCTCTTTCATTGCTCACTTGCACTCCAGCTTGTCCCTCCCTCACTGGGGGACAGAGAAGCTTCTTCCATTGAACTTATTCCAAACAGAGCACCCATGGGCCATTGTTCACAATGTTTTACATGAAGGCACGTCTTCGTTTCCTTGGGGTATGAGACTGAGAGCTTTATTGGTAGCTCAGATGGTAGTTGGACATTCAGGTGTCTAAGAGAGTGGCATCACATTGGCAGCTACCCATCACCTTAATGGAAATGAGCAGACAATGCAAGCAGATGGTGTCCCTTCTCCCTCCATAACAGGCTGCCTGTGTCTGCCAGCATACCACTGTCTGCAACCTAGGAGGGTTCTACAAACATAGAAGTGGGTTTAGGTACAGACTGACCCTGGCTGCAGCCCAAATAATGAGTGTTTACTAAAAATCGGGAAAGGGTCTCAGATCACTGTAAGAGGAGACAGAATCTGGGTTACCCCTCAGGCTTTTCCCCCTATGTTCTATTTTGTTCAAGGGGCCTGCAGCCTGTGGTTGAGGTGGAGTTGAGGATGGATCTGAGGCACTGGATCCTCGATGTCTGTAATCTCATCTTTTGAATTTTTGGTGAAGGAATGGGAAGATAGTGATTGTCTTAGTTAAGAGTTTTACTGCTGTGAGCAGACACCATGACCAAGGCAAGTCTTATAAAGGACAACATTTAACTGGGGCTGGCTTACAGGTTCAGAGGTTCCGTCCATTATCATCAAGGTGGGAACATGGCAGCTTCTAGGCAGGCATGGTGTAGGCAGAGCTGAGAGTTCTACATCTTCATCTGAAGGCTGCTAGTGGAAGACTAACTTCCAGGCAGCTATGATGAGAGTCTTATGGCCCACATCTACAGTGGCACACCTACCCCAACAGGGCCACACCTTCTAATCATGCCACTCCCTGGGCCGAGCATTTACAATCACGGTGAGGCTACAAAAATATGGAGGCTTATGGATGCTCAGCTGCTTGATCTTTCCCTCTTAGTCAACGCCCTTTGTATGCTCCCTGTTCATTGAAATCTGGTCCTTTCCTTAGTTAGCACTTTGATCTAGAGACCAAAGGCTGGGAACGCATCATAGATAATGGGTGTATGAACACGGGACATATGGCGTCTTTACCAACAGAGCTCCCAAATTGGTTCTGGCTGCATTTGTTGTCCCTGCCACAGAAAGAGCCCTTCTGAAGGCAGAGTGAAGCTGACACAGAGGTGGGATACAAGCGGGGTGGGCAGAGAGATAGACTTTGTTGACTGGGAAGCCCTGTTCCTGGTTCCTCATAGCTAACTTCTAGCTCTTTCTTTCTTGTCTTTCTTGCCTGTCTTTCCCAGCCATATTCTATTTTTGGTCCACACAAACTATAGTTGAGTTTTTTTCCTTTTGGCACACGCAGCTGAAAGAATTCCAGATAAACACTCTATAAAGAGCTCTCCCTGGTCTTGACAGCAACTCTTCCCTCCCATGATTCCCCTCTACCAGGAAATTACACATGCTGTCTAAAACTGTCAGTCACATCCAAACACTGCAGGACAGCGTTTGTCCCCCAGAGGACCAGCTAACTTCAAGACAAGCTCCAAAGATCTCGGAGAGGCTGCATTTCTTCAGAGATCTTTGGATGCTTCATTCAGCCACTGAGTTGAATCAGAGTCATGCTAACAGCACGAGCCTGCAGTTTATATCCTAAAAGACACATTTGGACAGAAATTCCAAAGTTTTTATCCCCTTTCAGTATAGAAAAACATTCCAAAAACCAAGCCAAATGTTTCTGAGAGACATTTTGTGGGGATGAAGGGATCGGTGCTACAATACCTCCGTCTCGGGCTCCTGCACTGCCTGATTTATTTTGACACAGAAACGGTTGCGGCACAGCCCTTCCCCGCCATTCACGACCTTTTTCCTTTTTTTTTTTTCTTTTTCTACTCAGTGGTGAAAACTGCATATGGTTTATTTCAATTAGCTTGATTGTTTTGGGTATTTAATAGCTAATTGTCTTAATTAGCTTCCAAAGCACGACAATGCCGACAACGGTAATGACTGCATCTTATCCATATGGTTACGGAAGACAGATGAGTCTGTTTCCATCTTCCGGCTGTGTTTGTCCCAGGAGGCCAAGACAGATGCAAGAGACAGGGAAGATGGAAGTCCTCAAGAGGGCTGACCTGGCCTTGAAAGCAGAAACCTGAATATTAAGAGTAAAGAGGAGGTGACGGATGGGAAAATAAGACTGGAGGATTAAGGATTTATGAAGGATTCAGGTCATCAGTTTTCTTAATGTAGATACTACAGATTGATGCCTGGTGGATAAGAATTACAGCACACGTCACAGGTCCGGCAGGCTATATTGGCTTTGATCTGGAGAGCAAACGTTTGAAGAACAGATGGCAGGACACTGAGGGTGAGAAATGTCCCATGGCACAATCTATCTTTTTTTTTTTTTTTTTTTTTGGTTTTTCGAGACAGGGTTTCTCTTTATAGTCCGGGCTGTCCTGGAACTCACTCTGTAGACCAGGCTGGCCTCGAACTCAGAAATCCGCCTGCCTCTGCCTCCCAAGTGCTGGGATTAAAGGCGTGCGCCACCACCGCCCGGCGGCACAATCTATCTTAAGAATAACTGGCACCAGTCGAAACCTGGGTGACATTCTTCTGGCCAATCTGGCTCAGAAGTAGTTCATAGCTAGTGCCTCCTACACATTAGGAGCTTACTATATGTTTTGATTAGCAGCTGTTTGGAAATCCTATAGGCTCAACTTTCAAAATATCTCTAGACTCTGATGCTCAGTAACCCCTTAACTGCTCTTATCATGGTCTGATTCATCTATCTTCTTTGACCTGGTCGCTTCCACTAGCCTTAAAATGGGTCTTTTTTTCATCTGCCTTCAGATTCTAGAGGATTTTATTTTATTTTTTTTATATACAAGTTTAAAAATTTTTTATATCTAGTCTTTTTTTTCCTTTTTCTTTCTTTCTTTTTTTCTTTTTCTTTTTTTTTTTTTTCTCGAGACAGGGTTTCTCTGTGTAGCCCTGGCTGTCCTGGAACTCAGTCTGTAGACCAGGCTGGCCTCGAACTCAGAAATCCACCTGCCTCTGCTTCCCAAGTGCTGGGATTAAAGGTGTGCGCCACCACTGCCCGGCATATCTAGTCTTTTATTTACTTAATATGTATGAGGAGGAAAGTACACATGCCATGGCACTTGTGTGGAGGTAAGAGGACAACCTTTGAGAATCAGCTCTCTCCTTCTAACAAATGGGCCCTGGGGATCAAACTCAGGTTGTCAGGCTTGGTGGCAAACATTTCTATGCATTAATCCCTCTTGCTGGCCCCAGAATTCATTTTTAACACAGTAACTGCCTTAATCTGTTTCTTGTTGCTATAACAAAATACAGGAGACTTGTTAATTTATAAAGAAAAACATTTCTCTGCCTCATGATGATGGAGTTTGGAAATCTAAGAGGAAGGTATAGACTTGTGCTCGGCATCTGGTGAGGGATTTTATGACACCTTGTAGAACAGCGGAAGATACCGTGTGGTGAGGTGGAGTACACACATCAATGTGGTTCTCTCTTTACATTCTTACAAAGCTACTAATGTTAATAAGGGGCCCCATACCACCCTCACAATCTTTTGTTTTTCTTCTTTTTTTTTATTTAATTTTTTTTGAACATGAGATGCTTTTTTATAGCATGTTTTACAAGGGGAGGGGGTAAGAGGGGCCAGGTGGTGGAAAAGTACAAAATCTTCTTGGCCTGTGCCTTGAAACATGTCATGGTCTATATGGTACACTGCCTTGAATTATGATCTACCTGCAGTTCTTCAGAAGATATGGTACACTGCTTGAGTTATGGTCTCCCTGCTATTCTTAAGAAGACATGGTACTCTGCTTTGAGTCTATCTGCAGTTGCCAAGCAGGATCTTGCAGTTGCCAAGCTTCAGGGGACATTGTGCAGGTGGGGAAAGGTAGGGGGTAAGGGTAAGGGCGAGGGTCCTGGCTTCTGGCATCTCCCCCTTCTCTGTTTAGTTAGAGAAGGCGTCTTATGTTCAATCCCAACTATGTGAGTTTTGAATTTGGATGTCTAATTATGGGGGGTCTTAGACAAGTTCACAACCCCAAAACACTGATGTGAGACGAGTCACATCGATGGTCGAAGGCTTTAGGCTGTTGACGATGGGCAACGTCAAGGGACCCCGAGGCGGGTGAAAGGAGGGTGAGAGCCCTGTCTTAGGCCATGTAGGCTGCACCCACTCCCAGCACCACGCACTCCTTTTTGGCTGCATTGGGTGGGCCCCTGGGAAGTGGACCTACAATAATCCCGTCATTGGGCTAACTCACAGCCATCCTAGTCCCTTGTAAATGTTCAAGTTACCAACCATTTATCAGTTTGGGGTGTAATATTGTCATAAAGGAAGGCTCCCCAATGTTAGCGGCCATAACAAGGGCGGCCTTGGTTTAGGAAAAAGCCAATTTTTGTTGGGGTGATCAAGAGGCCAAGCTCTCTAGCGAGAGAAATGAGGGCAAAGCCAGGCATACCAGGAACCCTTCTGGAGGGCGTGGAAGTCTAGGGGTCGACCGTAGGGGGAGGCAGGGGAGCTGGCAGCTGTGTCAGACTCCTGCGGAGTCACTTCTGGATCCTCTTCAATTTTCAGCTGATGGTAATGAACTTCAACCATCTTCTTTTTTTTTTTTAAAGATTTATTTATTTCATTTATATGAGTACACTGTAGCTGTCTTCAGACACACCAGAAGAGGGCATCAAATCTCATTACAGATGGTTGTGAGCCACCATGTGGTTGCTGGGATTTGAACTCAGGACCTCTGGAAGAGCAGTCAGTGCTCTTAACCACTGAGCCATCTCTCCAGCCCCCAACCATCTTCTTGATGGCAGAATCAACCTGGTTCTGAGGACAACAGGTCGTGGGCGACGATCTCTGTCTCACTCAATCTTGATGTCGTGCACACGTCCTCTCAATGAGGGTCCGTCTGGAGGGGTCCGTGCCTCGAGCCCCACGTCTGGGTGCCACTTGACCCGACCGGCGGGTCCTAGTTATTCGTGGGGTCGAGGAGGACCGCAACCTGCTATTCTTCAGAAGATATGGTACACTGCTTGAGTTATGGTCTCCCTGCTATTCTTCAGAAGATATGGTACACTGCTTTGAGTCTATCTGCAGTTGCCAAGCAGGGTCTTGCAGTTGCCAAGCTTCAGGGCACATTGTGCAGGTGGGGAAAGGTAGGGGGTGAGGGTAAGGGTGAGGGTCCTGGCTTCTGGCACATCTGGAGTAGAACTTCTAACAGCAGGCATCACGGGTGATTCATTTTTACCTGGGATGTTGCGTGAGTTCAAGCTCCTGGGAGTCCCTGTTTCTCTCGGTTTTCTGGGGTTGGGTATGGAGCTGCCGCCCAGCCTCACAATCTTATTCAGCCTTAATTATCCCCCCAAGGCTTCACTGCCAAGTGCTATCGATGTATGAATTTAGGGACAAGTTTTCAACATAGAAGCTCTAGGTGGATGCATGTAAGTCACGGCAACAGCTAAAGGAAGCCATTTAAAGCAAAATGCATAATGCCACATTGCTGTTCTGAGAACCTGCTGGTAGCACCTGTCTCACTCAGAACAAAACCTTATGATGACGACACACAGCAAAGGCCTTCTCATCCTGTGTGATCTTTCTGACCATTTCTTCATATGCCTTTCTTTCCCACTTCCACTGTGCTGTGAAGTCCTTCATGTGTCCACATGTTAGGACCACACTGCTTGGGTTACACCTGCCTGTAGATATTTAACTCAAGGAGAATGAAAATTCTAGTCCCTGTGTATCATTTACTTGTTTGATGCTGTGACTAAACACCTGATATTCTGGAGGCAAGGCTGAGGTTTGAGTCTTGGAGGAGTATGGCTGGATCAGGGGGCGATAAGGAAGTCACTAGGCTGAAAGGGTGGATGCATGAGAAGGAAGCACGGATGCTTCTTGAAGGAGTGCCTGAATCAGCAAGGAGGATTGGCTTCAGGATGATTTTCAGGAAGGTTGTGGTACTCCTTGGGAGGTGTCTGGAGTAACAAAATACAGCGTTCCTGACTTGGCTTATAGGACATCTGGGCTATGCGATTCATGTTTGAAAGGGCTGGAATTCACTGTTACCACAGAGTGTTACAGGATATTTGAACTTGTTTCTAGTTAAAGTGTGCCTCAGCACTTAGCACAGAGTTTTAATCCCTCTGACTGAATATAGACACACCCTAAGTACACACCTTTAATCTCAAACAATGACGGTAAAGTTAGTTTGTAGAAGGAAGCACTCATGTATGAAAGTGATGTCTAATTGAGTGGCAGAAAACGTGACAAATCAGAGAAAGATTTGACAGAATAGGGTACGCCCAACTCTCACAAGAAGAGAGTGGGAAGGGAAGCTACTTACTTGAGAGACAGTGCAGAAGGTGAAGGCAGTTATATTGGGAGAGTTTTACAGAGAGAGGTGGAAGAGAGAACAAGCTAGACACAGGTAAAGACAGAATGAGCAAGAGAATGAGAAGGAGCTGGAAGATTAGGACAGATTGCTAGAGTTAGTTTGGGGCCAGATTGAATAAGTCATCTGTGAGAGGAGTTTGAGCCGGAACAGCTGAGTTGAACTAGCCAGCCAGAGTTCAGGAAGAACAAGAATGAGCTTATTCAGCAGCAAATCTCAGAGGCTGAAAACATTCTAGGCCTAGATAAGATTGTGCAGAGGCTAAAAGCTTTCAGGACTAGGCCTAGGTTAGCAGACAGAGACAGTAAGCCTCTAAGAATAGAATTATTACAGAAGAATGCAAGTTACATTTACAATCTAGCATATTCTAGATGCTATACCTTGTTCTGAGCATTTTATATGCAGATAATCATTCAGTCCTTACTATCCAATGAGGTAGCTACTCTTATTATTTGACCAATGAGGGACCAAGGAGAGGTCAAGCAATTTGCCCGTGGTCACTTGGCCAGTGAGTGGTGGAATAGAATTGAACTATTCAGTCTAGTTCCACTGCATGGTACTGCTTGGTTATACCGTGTCTAGACTTTAGGAAATACCTCTTTTGCCTTTGCTTCAGCTTTTGGGGAGCTGTGGAAGCAGAGTCCCTTCCTTCTGACTCTTGTCTTCCTTCTGTCCTTCCTCTTCCCTTCTGTATCTTCCTGATTTCTGTTGTTAGTACATCAGCTGGGGAGTGTGGCTGGATGACTTCATGTCATGTGAATAGATGGCGGAGAAGGATAGTGTGTACTCTCAGGTCTGACTGGGGTTAATTTGGATTTTGTGGGGCCTGAAGTTCATATTATCTACTGTAGGGGGACTCTTTAAGTATAGATGGAAGGTGGTTTGGGACAAACAAGAAAAGACAGAAATTATCTTTTTTTTTCAAATTTCATGAAATGACTATCAAGGTGAGTCATACCTTCCCCATCTTTAGCTCTTCAGAGAGAGCTTCCTTAGCTCCCGAGAAACCTGCCTCTCACCCTGACTCTGGCTTTTCTGAGCATCCCAGAGGGGAAAGTGGACCAGCTGAGATTCTGTCTTCTGATCACCTTGAGTCCCTCTCAGGACAACAGCCAAATGGAAGAATAGGCTCCTGGAATTGTTCTTTCTGACTCTTTGAGATGCTGGGTGGCCCAACTACCGTCCAAGCTTGTAAAGGGGCAGGGGTTACCATTCAACCTCATCTGGGAAAACAGTGACTTATGAAAGGCAAGGTGGTCTTACCAAGCATGGTTCAGTTCTGCTTGCAGCTCAGAATCCAGCACTTGAGAGGGAAGAGTTTGTGTCAAGGAGAAAACATTTATTATGAGAAGCAAATTGGGGAATGGCTTCTTTATTGTCCCAAGGACCATGTCAAGGAATGTGGATTCGTGGAAGGGATTTTTTGGGGGTTAGGGGAAGGAAGCAAGAGGAGTCCAGAGGGTGAGTAGACTGAAGACTACTTTCTGAATTGTATTTATATCAAGCTCCATAAATATCCTTGACACTTGAGATATTTCTCTTTCTCCTTTGTCAGACCTTCTATGTGGTAACTGTTGACTTAATCCCCAGAGCCAGAACCTGAGATTCTTTAGACAAATGTGCCATCACTCCACTCCCTGAAGTGGATCATAACACTTTTTAATTAAAGAAAAAAGATTAGCAAATCCATGGCTCATACTTCAGTGTTATCTGAAGATCATCAGTAATTTTGAAAACCTGACAACTGATTAGAGAGTTTTGTTTTCTCTTGCAACATCTGTCTCTGTCATACGAAGGTAGTTTCTTTTAGACTTAAAAAAAAAGATTTATTTTTATTTTATGTATATGAGTGCTCTATCTGCATGTACATCTGCATACCAGAAAAGAGTCATTACAGATGGTTGTGAGCCACCAGGTGGTTGCTGGGAATTGAACTCAGGACCTCTGGAAGAGCAGCCAGTGCTCTTAACTGCTGAGCCATCTTTCCAGTCCTTTTTAGATTGTTTAATGCTGGGCAAAGAGGAAAAACAAAGAGTAGCTTTACTAGGGACAACTTACAAAGTAGGGCTGGATGGAGGAAAGCAAATGACTTTGGAGATGGATGCTGTTACACGAGGAGGAAAGCAGCCCCAGCCCCGGGCAAGCGGAAACAGAAGGTCAGAGTCATGCTCAGCTACATGGGGAGCTCGAGGCCAACTTGGGCTATCGGAAAACTTGTCACAAACGAACGAACAAATGAACGAACTAATGTACATGTTCATATTTTCCTGGTAGGGCTCTGAGGGATAAGCTGCCATGGGTCACAGTAGATCTGTCCCACATATTGGCTATGTATGTAGTCCTGCCTGTTTCTATATGCATTTTAACATTGTGTAATCATAGTGGCTTGGCTTCAGCCTCAATGCTGCCCTGCCTTTTGTAGAGTGTCCAGGAGTAGGTTTGTTCCCCATCTCCGTTTGGGCCAGCAGGGCAACGTCAGAAGCTGATTCTGGTTCATCTTTAAAGAGAGGCATGATCAACCTTTCTGGAGAGGTTTGACAGGGTAGCTTCTACCAAGAGAGGCAGAGACAAGCTAGGTAGTGAAGACGGGATCTGAGGGCAAGCCTGTGAGAAGTTGGAGTCCCGGGTGGGAAGGGTAAATCAAGTACACACATGGAAATCCATCCTCAGTCACTGGACTCTTGAGGAATGACTATGCCACACAGGAGGGGTTGCCTTGTAACCTCAGTGTGTGCACTGGGTACTGCCAACTCTACCTTGTGCTCCTGCCACTCACCACAACTTCACTGTGGTTCTCCCAGAGAGGACAGAGCCCACTGAGAGCATTCACTTGATATTCAAGTGTCCCCATGTTCATTTGCTTCCCCCTCTCGCTCAGAGAAAATTGACTGTAAGTGGTGATTCCACAAACACTCCTGTGCTGCAAATTAGAGCTAAGCCAGCAGTCCTGAGATTTACAATTATAACCTCTTGGAATTGAACTATTAACTAACCCAAACATGAGTGTATTAAGTCACCAGCTATGGCTTGAGTGATTACCAATGTCCCCTGTTCAGTCAATAATTTTAAAATGCTTGGAATTGCTATTGCCTCTTCAATCATATCCCCGGACTCTGAGGTCATCTCTCTCTCTCTCTCTCTCTCTCTCTTTCCCTCTCCCTCTCCCTCTCCCTCTCCCTCTCCCTCTCCCTCTCCCTCTCCCTCTCCCTCCCTCCCTCCCTCCTTCCCTCCCTCTCTCCCTCATACTCTCTGCTCTCCAAGTTTTTCTGAGATGCTGCAGAAGCCTGGATAGGATGCTTTCTTTTATCTTTTAGGAATTGTTCAACAATTAAGGTTTGAAGCCTGAAAGCAATGAAACTGAAATCTAATTCAAGCTCTTTGTAATCCATAATCCTTTAAGAAGGGCTGTGGGATTTGATCAAGAAGCTGAGCAACAAGTAGAATCCACCTAGCCATGGACATGGCAGGTGAGTTGTAATGGAAATACTTTAGGGCAATAGTTAATAAGGTAAACTGACCTTAACAGCAGGGTCTGCTTTGTTAAGGTTTTGGTGGAGTAGGGTCCCACTCCTGTGTCTGGTTGTTTATTTAGATTTGTGTTCTTATTATGTTTCCCAAGGGGCCCTGGAACTCTTTGGCTCAAGCTGTGCATCTGCCCCAGCCTGGAGCGTTCCGAGGGCAAGTTGGCCTCTTACCTGTTCTTCTGTTTCCTTTTTTTAATTTTATTTTTTAAATTTATTTTTGAAACAGGGTCTCTCTCTGTCATGTAGCACTGGCTGGCCTTGAACTCTCACATATCCATCTCACCTGCCTCCTGAGTGCTGGGATTGAAGGCATGCATTGCCGTGGCTGGGATTATAGTTATTTTTATGGTGACAATGAATCTCACATTCATAGGCCACAGGAAGTGGATCACACTTTATTATAGTGGCAGGATGTCTTTTTCTTTGAAAGCAACGTTAAATAAAGTGTGAGACAATCTAAGGGAGAATATTGAGAAAACAGTAGTGACAAGTGGGAAAGGAAGATGGCAGCGATTTTGAAAGTGGGACACAGAATGGAAGCACAGGAAGCAGTAGATCGGCCATGGCGCTTGAAGGAGCTCTGGCACAAAGCTCCCTCAGTTAGGGGATTCAGCAGACATCTTTATATGTAAGTAATGAGTAACAAATTCCTCCAGGAAGTGGCCTCTGCCTTCCACTTAGTTCATCTTTGTCTTTCCATTTGTGGCTACACAGTAAAACCACTAGGTCAGTCTGACAGCTGTCCCGACTCCTGTCTCCATGATCATGCAACCATCCTGTCTGGGTGTGGAGGGTCTCAGAGAAACAGCTGGATTGTGTTCGTGAGCCCAGGGCTCCTGAGGAGTCTCCTGACATTTAGGAAACTGGACTGTGGGCGCCCGATTATTGCCACATGATGAACAGCTCCACATCCTCCCTTTCTAGGCACCAGCTTCCTCATCCTAAATAAGGAGAGAAGAACTGCCCAGAGTCAGGAGGCCATAGCCAGTGATGGTTAGCAGTGCAAACAACACTAACCAGATGTAAATGGGGATGGCAAAGGGGACAAGGGCATGGATCCTTGGAGGAGCCTTGTCTTTAGATATCATAGACAAGCAGATCATGGAAATGTAAACTTCTAGAAGCTAGTCTGTTATTACAGAGAGGTGTATTTAGGGCCGTATAAAGAAGATTAGTGGAAACATAAGCCATAAATCAATAAATCATATTGGTGATTGAATAAAGACCTTTGAAGGACCTCAAATGCAAGACTGTTTCCATAACCCTATACCTTGGACCTCTAGAATATTCCCTCTGGGGCTCTTGGTGGAACCCTCCTAGTACAGTTTGTGCCAGCTCTGGACTGGTCCTGTCTGAGAAGTGTTATGTATGGTTTAAGCATCCTTGAGTTTTTTCTTTCTTCCTCTAGATCCTTGATGTGATTTACATCCTTCCTGCTAGGTGGACACTTTGCAATTCTGGGATCCCTCCTTTAGTAAAGGATCAGTTCCTGTCTGGAGAAATACTCTGGTGGCATGCGTGGGGTGGTTTATTAACAGTACATGTATTTGTTTCTTGCTCTCTGAATAAATAATCAGACAATAATGTTGTCAGCACACATTTGAATCGAGAATGTCTCTTAACTTCTCATGACTGCTTTTAATGGAATCCCTTCATGGTAAATATTCACCCCTCCCCTGAAATAACATGCTGTAGTGTTTACAGGAAGATTTCTTATTCAACAGTAAAATGGCCATGCTATTTTGATTACATTCCGAATCCTTGGTAATTGTCTCATTTTCATTTGGAAAGAGAATTCAGACACCTAAACACAATTGTACCTCGACACCAATTCAGAGCATAATGAAGAATTCTGCCAGTGGAATCCAGCACACGGTGAATAGCTTCTTTGTCCACATTTGGTTGCCTCAAATCATCTGGGATTCAGAGGCAGCACAGATGTTCCCAGCTGCTGGAAAATGAAGCTTGAAGTTAAAGCTGGTAAGGAGAAAAATAACTAATTCAAATTCCAAGAATGATTTGACCCAAGTCAATTTCTACTTTAGAAAACGGGGTCAACGTTCTGGACCCCACAAGAACCACCCTGGTGATTAAAAAGTAAATCTTGAAGAATTAAATTATGTTGCTGTTCAGCCTTCATATGTATGCTTAGAGGGGGGAAAAAACCTCACAGTGCATCAAAGGCTGTCGGAATAACTCAATTTAGGGATGGTGGCAAAGCCTTGCTGAAAAAAGCGTTTTTCCAGGCAGCGAGCATTGCTCGGGGGAGCTGCTGCACATTTCACTTGCTATCTGGGAGAAAGAAAGAGGGCTTTCTGATGAATAATTTCATGACTTTCAACCGCACACATACTGCTTGAATATCAAATTATTTTACATGAGAGCTTCAAAAGGATCTAACTGGTAAATGAATGGAAAGCTTTCAATAGCTGCCTGACAGAACAAAGAGGATCAGAGAAACACACCAAACGGGTGGCAAAGGTGCCAGACGCTATTGGGCCAGGCATCCCAAGACACATGCACAAGGTCAGCTTGCTCTCTGATGCAAGTGTGTGTGTGTGTGTGTGTGTGTGTGTGTGTGTGTACACACCTTAGCCCATTCAGGTTGCTATAACAAAATGCCTTAGACTGGGTAATTAATAAACAAGAAATGTTCATTTCTTACAGTTTTGAAGGTTGAGAAGTTTGAGATCAGGGGAAAGAGTGAATAATAATCTCTCTCTCTCTCTCTCTCTCTCTCTCTCTCTCTCTCTCAATCAAATTATAAAGACTTACAGATTATGGTGTTTTTTAGTTAGGCTTCCACTGCTATGATAAAACACTGACCAAAACTAATTTGTGGAGGAAAGGGTTTATGTTGTTACGTCACGGATAATAATCTGTCATGGAGGGTAGTGTCAGGGCAAGAGTTAGAGACAGGAAGTGAGTAGATGGATGCTGTTTACTGGCTTGTTCCCCATGGGTTGCTCAGCTGCTTCCTTATGTAACCCAGGGCCACCTTCCTAGGGATGGTACTGCCCACAGTGGGCTGAGCCCTTACACATCAGTCATTTACCAAGAAAATCAAGAAAACGTCCCACAGGCTGGCCTACAAGTCAATCTAATAAGGACATTTTCTCTATTGAGATTTTCTCTTAGATGACTCTAGCTTGCATCAAGTTGACACAAGACCCGCCAAGGACAGCATTGCATTTGTGTACATACCTATGTGTGTGCAGAGACCAAGTTAGGGTCATCAGTATGTCCCTGATCTGAGACATTTACCATTAATTTGTGTTGAGAACATGGAAATCTAATCTTCTGGCTATTTTAAAATATGCAACCAATTATAAACTATATTCAGCTATAAACTGCACTTATTCTTTGCTATGGAACACGAGAACTCAGCCTTCTTTCTCACTTATTTTGGTATCTGTTGTCTAACCTCTTCCCATCCCCCACTCCACCCTTCCTCAGCTTGGGTCATCATTCTATCCTCTACTTCTAAGGGAACAGCTTTAAAAACTATTAAAGTTGTACGTATGTATGTATGTATGTATGTATATTTGTTTGTACATGTATATGTGTATGATGTATATATGTATGTATGTTTGTATATGTATATGATATATATATATGTATGTATGTATGCATGTATGTATGTATGTCTGCATGCTTGTATGTCTGGTGTATGTATGAGTGTGCCATGATGTCTGTGTGGAGATCAGAGGAACACTCGTGGGAACTGGCCTGAGCTTGTGGGTCCTGCGGATCAAACTCAGCTCATCACAAGTGCTTCTACCCATGAGCCATCTTGCTGGCCCCAACTCAGCATTTTTTTTTTTTAAAGACAGCATTTTCCTGTGTATCCCTAGTTATCCTAGAACTTGCTCGGTAGACCAGGCTGGCCTCACCACACTCAATTTTTAACACTTTCCCCTAATTTGTCTTTCTGTTCCTGATGTATTCTCTTAATTTAATGTTCAATAGGTTCATTCACTTACCCTTTTAAAAAAGTCACTAATCCCATTCATGAGGACCTTGCCTTTGTGGCTTAACCACCTCTAAAGACTCTGCAACTCATGATTATACAGTGGTTACGTTTTAACATTCTCTCTCTCTCTCTCTCTCTCTCTCTCTCTCTCTCTCTCTCCCCCTCCCTCACCCCTCCCCATCTCCTGTGTCTGTGTGTCTGTGAGTCTGTGTGACAATATTCAGACCACAGCAGTGGATCTCAGGATTCTAGGGATAATCAAATTTCTCTTATTGTATTTTCCAGGTGAAAACACAGAGGCCGGAGCAGGTGTCCTCTCATCCCCTCCCCTCCCCTCCCCGACTCTGTCTTCCCAAATCATGGCAGAAGGAAGAAAAATTAATGATTGATGAACTGCTTTTGCCTGTGAGATTAGTGAAAGACAGTGATTTATGTATCTACCTTCCTAGCTGATATCTATGTCTTAAAAGAGAACACCAGTGTCTTCAACTCAAAGAAGTGAAGGGAGGTAGGGGTTTCCAGGCAACTGCTACAGGATGAGAAATTACTCCTTAATATCCAACAATCGGTTGTGAATTTATTAAGTTGCCCACTGAGTGTTGTGGAGGAAAACCAGCCTCAAAGTCTTGCCTTGTTCTCATCTAGAATAAATTGATATTCATGCAAGCACCTTTTAATTCATTTGTTAATAATACTATCACCATCATTATTTGACTTGGGTACTTGCTTAATCCAAACTGAGCTTCAGGAAACTGGACACGTGGGTATTTGCCTTGGGTTTCTTCTACTGCAGGGAAGCCGGGAGTAAGACGAAGGTATACCAGAGAGAATTAAGTTGTGAACTGGGAGTGGAGCTGGGTCTGGTTTTCATCCACCGGAAGGGGAAGGCATTTCTAACAGCAGACTTCATTTTTGCTGGCTTGCTCTGCTCCCAGGGATGCTCCTATACTTGGGGACCCAGACGGTAGCATTGGGAAGGAGCAGAGGCTCAGAGACGGAAGGTAGCGTTACTGGGCCACTGCACAGTTTGCAGGTCACTGAAGAGCTGAGTTGAGAGAGAGAGAGAGAGAGAGAGAGAGAAAGACAGAGAGAGTGAGAGAGAGAGAGAGAGAGAGAGATTACTCCTGTGTGGAGATAGGAGAACAAGTTTCAGTATGCCTTCTCAAATGCTGAGTTTAAGATATTTGTGGGATCAAGAAGCAGGGAGGTCTAAGACGCGGAGAAAGGTGATGGACTGAGGGAGAGACCAGGTAGTCAGTTCTCTGAGCACGCATGCTCACATGTCACAGCTCCCAGGCATTGTTCAGAAAATGGCGGCATTTACCGTGCTCTGAGGGTGAAGACTGGGCCCTTTGATGACAGATGTTCATTTCTCAGGCCTAAGTGAGTGATTTCACCCTAGCTCAGGCTTCCTCCAAACTCCTGAAAAATAACTTCAGCAATGGTAACCTGTGGGATGAACTCATCCATGACGTGTAGAGCTGGAGAAGAAGCTGACACCAGACACACACAGGGTGAGGAGGAAGGTCCAGGGAAGTCACCAGCAGCCATACTTGGTAGGTCCAGAGGATAGCCAGACTCTGCCTTTCACATTCTCTTTCTTATGTCTTCCCTCATCTCTATTCTTGGGCACCATAAGGAATTTCTCCCACACTGCCTTGTCATCTGTTGATTTTGAAAAATTTATGAAGACTCTCATTAGAATTTAAACATTTTAAAATATCATATAGATCCTGAATATTTTTATTAGGTTTAGTCTTAAGTTTGGGGGGGATGTATTTGGCAATTTAAATGAGATTTTTTTTCTTTCATTATATTTTCAAATCAGTTGTGTGTGTAGAATGAGCTATTGACTTTAAGATATTCATTTTTATAGCTAGCCGCCTTCTTCTTCTTCTTCTTCTTCTTCTTCTTCTTCTTCTTCTTCTTCTTCTTCTTCGTCTCCTCCTCCTCCTCCTCCTCCTCCTCCTCCTCCTCCTCCTCCTCCTCCTTTTTTTT
>NW_021621338.1:5111418-5135892 GCF_004785775.1 Grammomys surdaster
CTCCTCCTCCTCCTCCTCCTCCTCCTCCTCCTCCTCCTCCTTTTTTTAAATTATTTGAGACAGCACCTCTCTGTGTAGACTGGCTGCCCTGGAACTTCCTATGTATACCAGGCTGGCCTTGAGATCCACCTGACTCTGTCTCCTAAGGCTGGGAATAAAGGCATGTACCACCACATCAGACAATTCTATTGCTTTTAACTTGACTCTCCTTGGCTTGCCAAGTGTGGAGTTAAAGCTTGTTGCAGATAATTGCAATGCTTTCTTCTTATTCATGTTAATGGCTCCGTTCACTGCAGCCATGATGGAGGACATGGTGAGAGTGGATCCTCTCTCCTTTTTCTTGGCTTTTAGTTAGGTTTCTTCTGCTACTGATTTTGTTTATTACTCAAGGTGTCTAGAGCCTGAGTTCTAACTTGGCCTCTCACTGTCTTCGAGGAGCAGGAGTTGCAGGTTCCAGGAGGTTCTTAGAATTTGAGTCCCATGACATTGCAGGACTGTTATTTTCTCCATCGTGACTCACTGTGTCTGGGTTGGATTTCCACATTCCCTATTTTGGGGTCTCTTCCAGCTTGACTTGAATTCTTGGAGTTTAGCAAGAAACTTTAGGAAAAGGGAACAAAAAGAGAATACACAGAAAAGTTTGCCATTGTCTCAGTGTACAGATTGTGTAATTAGGGATACACATCATGAGTGTATTTCTGAGTAAAATTTTGCCTTTTAAAAATAGTGCTATTCAAATGCTTTTTAGCTATTACTTGCAGAAATTGAACTTGAATGTGCTTACATTTTCAAAAGGGGAATTTAAGGAATAAAAGCATAAGACAAAAAAAAAAAAAGGAGAATTTATTGACTCCTGTGACCAAGTTGCAGGAAGGCTGGGTTTTTGCTCCATGACCATTTTCTCTAAAGACAGATTTCCCTTGAGGATTGCCTTTCTTGAGAACTGACTTGCTATGAGAGTAGATTTTATCTGAGGATAGACTTCTTTGAGGACAGGCTTCTCTGGTTTGTTGACCTCTAACACAGCTTTGACGGTGTCAGCAGCTCTGGGATCCCGTCTCCAAAAAAGAACCATCTACCGAGTTCTTAGGAAGAGGCAATACTATTCTAAGCATATAACAGACTTATTTCGTGTAACCTTGGAATAAAGGTGTAAGGTATTTGTACAGGCAGATATTAGAGACTAGCAGCACCTGCTGGGATTTCTAGGTCCTTGTGTCCTGGAACAATGAACTGGACCAGGGACACATAGACAGTTGTAGAAACAGTTTGTTCAGGATGAGAGCATTTGCAAGCAAGGATGTGGATCATAGAGCCAGGGAAAAAGATTACAAGTTCAATGAGGTTTTAGTTAGGGTTTTACTGCTGTGAATAGATACCATGACCAAGGCAAGTCTTATAAAGGACAATATTTAACTGGGGCTGGCTTATAGGTTCAGAGATTGTCATCAAGGTGAAAACAAGACAGCATCCAGGTGGGCATGGTACAGGAGGAGCTGAGAGTTCTACATCTTCATTTGAAGACTGCTAGCAGAATGCTTATTTCCAGGCAGCTAGGATGAGAGTCTTATAACTCAGGCCCACAGTGACACACCTACTCCCGACAAGGCCACACCTTCTAATTGTGCCATTCCCTGGGTTGAGCATATACAAACCATCACAAATGGCATCATTCTTTTACAGTTATGAGCTTTTAGGAGCATGTATATAATGTCTGCCTTTCCCTGCTGGAAACCTCAGGTTTTCCTCCGGTGTCTTCTGTCCCTTACCTGTCGCCCTTGGCGGTGTGGAGGTGTGGGGCCCACTCTTCTGCCTCTGCATGATTTTATTCATCTTACTCAGGAGGAAGTGGAACCTTGCAGAGGAATGTGCACAAACTCACAAAGCCAACAAAGAAGTTGGAATTTAGAGTTATTTGGTCCAGAGAAAGGAGACTCTTAGGCCCTGCAGAGTCTCCTCCAGAGAGAAGAGTTCCTTCTGCCAACTCCAGCTGGAAACAGTCCTGAAACCAAACAAGCTGTGATTGGTCTGTCTTGATTGTCTGCCCATGCCTGGCCCAATCACTGATATCAAAGGGACTGGTTGCTAGATGTAGTCCAGTTTGCTCTATGCTTTTCTCAAGGGTATAGAGAGAAGAAGTGTTTCCTAAAAAAGATCTGTGTGTGTGTGTGTGTGTGTGCATTTGTGTATGTATATGTGGGTGTGGCCTTATTCTGGTTGAATGAAATAGTTAACAATTTTTAAGCACAAATTCTTCACTATGGGTAGAGCAGCCATCTCCAGAAGGTCTGAGGACGTCAGGCACATCCCTGCCTCCTTACTTTTTTGTATACCATCTTCTCTCTCTAAATGCCTTTCTCTCACAACTTGACAAAGTTGGCTTCACTTGAGGGATTGCTCAAGATCAGACTGGCCTGTGGCCACATCTGAAAAGGATTGTCTCGAGTGTTGAGGGATGTGTGTGTGGGTGCCCACTGTGGGTGGTTCTATCCCTAGGAAGGTGGATGTGGGCCGTTTAAGAAAGCTGAGCATGAGGTGGTGAGTGAGTCAGAGAGAGCAAGCCAGAAAACGGCATTTTCCACAGTTTCTGCTTCAAGCTCTTGTCTCAAGTTCCTGCCTTGACTTCCCTTAGTGGTGGACTGTGACCTGGAAGGTTAAGAGGTAGTAAACTCTCTCCTCCAGCAAGTTGCTTTGGGTCAGTGTTTTCACACAGCAAGATGAAGCAAACTGGAACAAGTATCTTTCCCTAAGCAGCATCCAGCTCCCCTCCCTGCTGATTTGGAAGATTTGCTCTACAGATTTTCCACCGCCATTCAATTAGCAAGAAGGTGGTTTTATCTTCTGAAGGAAGAAAAGGAACAGCTTTGTCTCTTCACGTTCCCTGATCTCGAACTTTCCAACTGATGGAATTTAGCTGGGAAACAAAGTGGTTCAAGGTGCCTGTGCCAAGATATTAGCATATACTGCCCCAGGCAAAGACACCGCTGGGCTGCTCCATCTGCTTTGCCAAGTTCTCTTATGTAAGTGACAGCGAGGGTGTTTGAAGAGAACGCAGGGTGTGTCAAACGCTATGTCTTAATAGAGGCACCAGCATGCAGCACTCGCTTTCTAAGAGCAGGTTTTTGCTGGAGGGTAACTTGGAGGTGAGAAGCTTCTCTTGACAGATGGAAAGGAAGGCAGGAGGGATTAAGAGAGCTCTGATCTGTAAAGTGCTGTCAGGAGAGGATCTCTGTGGAGCTCCTCTTGGGGCAGGAGAGATGTTTGTCATTGGAGGATCACACACTGCACCGGGGTTAGAGACCAACTCTTGCTTAGCATACTGGTGGCTCTGGATATAAACTTCAAACCTGGGGGTAATTTTGCTTTTCTGATGAGGGTGGAGGTTAGAGAACACAGCTCCAAAATTCCTGGGACAAAAGAGTGATATAAGGACATTTTTTTCTCGATTCTAGGTAGTCTATGTCTGCCGTAGATGGCAGAGAGTGGGCAAGCGCTGAGACGGAAAAGCTGCTGTTTCCACTTGATATCCTTGTGTGGCTCACTCTCCAGACCCCACACCATGGAGACTTTCTCCCTGAGCTCAGTGGCCGTCCTGTGAGAGGCCATGTATAGGTGTTCTGTCTGGCCCTGCATCTGTATACCAGCTGTGTGAACTCAGAGCCATCCTGGGAGTTCCAGCCATTCTAGAGGAGGAAAGGGTTGTCCTGCGTTGGATTCCCCTGGAGTTTGTGACCCAAGTGTCTTCTACACACGGTAGAACATAATGAGAACAGCACCCCAGCTTGCCACCCGATCCTCCACTTTAGTGTCCTGAGTGCTGGGATTACAGGCATGCACTGTTACGCCTGGGTTGTATAGGCACACACTGTTGGGCTCCTGCTAGGCCAGCGCTCTGCCCTCTGGGCTACATTCCCAGTACAGTCAGCATCTCTTGATACCAACTGCACTGAGAGCCCCTCTCCAGCTCCTTAGTTCTAGAAAGTAAGGTTCCACGAGGATGGGATTCTTCACAGATGCCTGAGATCCCAGGTGTATAAGGCATCCCAAGTGTACAAAAACAACTCCATCTTGTCCAAGAGTATTTTCCCAGCTTGGCATCTGCTCAGTTCCCAGGGCATTTGGGCACTGGGCTCTAACCTATGAGTCTTGATGGAAAATTCCAATGAACCTTCTTCCCTCCCCCATCCCCACTTATATTTAGTCTCAAAGAAGCAAGTTCCAGTACTCTAACTCCAGGATAGCCAGCTACACAGAGGGCCTGAACTTAATGACTCCTCTTGCCTATTGTTTTGTCCCCAGTTATAGAGGGTGACATTGGCCTTAGATCATTGGCACTTGAAGGATTTCTATCAGGTAGTCAATCAACAAACATTGGTTGGCTGACTACTCTTTTAAGTGTCTGTGGAAGAAATGAACTATGAGCCTCATCCCGTGCTCTTGAGAACTGGTAGTTTATTTGGGGAGAGGAAACACAAGTAAAGTAAAATAACACAAAGATTTGACTACTCCTGGTGTAGGTTCCATATGCTCACTTAAGAGACCGGGTGGCAGGCAGTCTGCCTTTTTTGTGTGTTTGGGAGAATCTGGGGATCTCTTTTACAGTCATAGGATTGTAAACAAAACTGAATTCTCCAAACAGGAAAACTAAAGCAAAAGCAAGTGTGTAAGTGGTGATGGCCTCTGCTCCGCCAGTAAATACAGGTTAGCAATTGCCTCGGCTCCTTTCTTGTTGCTGTGATAGGATGCCCTGACCGTTGTTAGAATTACTGTTCTAATAAACTGGTATCAAAGTCACACAATCCAGATATTTTATTTACAAGCCAAATGCGTAGATTGGGCAGATCTAGGGCTATTCTAACTTACTCCCCAGCTATTAAAGCCCCTTTGTTACCCGCTGTTTCTCCTGGCTACACAGTTCTGGTTCACAGCTTCCTCCTCCCTATCCCTCCTCCCCTCTCTCTCCACCTGCAACCTCCTCTCGAGCCTCCAGTCCTACCTTACTCCCTCCACTGCCCAATCACAGGCTCCAGTCTTTACTTACTTAACTTCTCCCCAGTTAAGTTGGGGAGAAAGTTCACATGGCATCACTTGAGTATGTGAACATCTGCTTGTTAGGGGCAACAACATTTTGAGGAACAAGTTTTAACTATAGGACACAAGCAGCATCAGACTGACCCACTACACCTGACTGAAGCAACTGAAGGGAGAAAGGGTTTATTCTGGGTAGCAGTTCAAGGTACAGTCATGGCAGGGAAGGCAGGGCAGCAAGATCTCAAAGCAGCCATCACCAGGAAAGAGAGTAGTGAATGCAAGCCAGCACTCAGCCCTTTCTCCATTTTACACAGTCCAGGATCCCTGTCTTAGGGTTTTACTGGTGTGAACAGATACCATGACCAAGGCGACTCTTATAAGGACAACATTTAATTGGGGCTGGTTTACAGTTTAAGAGGTTCAATCCGTTATCATCAAGGCAGAAGCATGGCAGCGTCCAGGCAGGCATGCCATAGGAGGAGCTGAGAGTTCTACATCTTCATCTGAAGGCTACTAGTGAAAGAATGGCTTCCAGGCAGCTAGGACTAGGGTATTAGAGTTCACACCCGCAGTGTCACACCTACTCTAACAAGGCCACACTAATAGTGCCACTCCCTGGGCAGAGCATTTACAAACCATAACAATCTCCTACCCAGGGATTCGTGGTACCCAGATTTAGGGTGGGTCTTCCTTCGTCCATGAACCTAATCAAGATGATCCCTCACAGGCGTGCCTAGAGGCCCTTGTTTTTCTAGGTGATTCTAGAGTGGGCTAAGTTGAACGGTAGCAGGATAGTTTCCTACTGCTGCTACATTTTACAATAAAGCTCGATAATTTGGGAGGAGCTAATGTGGGAGGAGCTAGGAGAGGAGGAGAAGGAAGAGGAGGAGCTAGGAGAGGACAGGGAGAAGAGAGGTAGCAGCCATGGAGAACCAACCGCACTTGAGTCCAGAACAGTCCTGGGTAACAATTTATATCTTAAAGTTAGATATTGGGAAACAACTCTAATTGTGTGGGCAAATTGTTAATTGGGCATTTTTAACTATGTAAAGCCTTTGGATAATAATTAAGCTTTAGAGTTTCATTTCTACCGGGACCGCGTGGATGGTGGGTATTGTCTGGGGTTCAGCCAAGCTTTGTGGAGACAGTGTGGTGGATTGGCAGAGCCGCCTCCCATGCTGGCATCTCGTGGATGCCAGGGGCGGTGCTTCTGGCCGGTCAGAGCTGAGCAGCGGCGAGAACATCCCGCCACTCCTGGCCTCAGGCCTTGCCTAGTCAGGAACATGGCAACCCCCCATAAGAGCAAACCAGATTGGGCTATGCCATTTTAAATATTATCCTCAACAATGAACATGCATACATGCCGGAAATACTATCATAATCAGCCTGACTTGATGTAAAATAGTTTAATATGCCACAAAACATCCATGATTTCTACCAGTGCACACACAGGCAATACATACTATAGTGAGCTATGAATAACTAACTATGTTATGATAAAAATTTGTGACTTCTATGGCTGATGACACCACACTGATACTGAGTATTTCTGGGGACAGGGTATGTTTACATTCTTAACAGACAAAGAGGTTAGTGGTTAAAAGGGGTACATGGTCTTCTGTAGCCAGTTTTCAAATGATTACAAAATTGAAGCTGGCCTTGATTTTATCGCCACCACTTTTAAACAATTCAGTGATGGATAACTTTAGCCCCGAGGGTCCAAGAATTCCCACTGCCTGTTCCTTCACCTCACCCTGGTTATGCACTGGGTCCATATCTAATTATTTCCCTAACCAGTTCTCAGACCCCTGGCTTCTGCCCATGGACTCCCCAGAGGTCTGTGGACTCTAGGCCATACACTCCTGTTGTGTGCTGCTTCACAGACTGAGAGACGGGCTTCGGAAGTAGATGGATCTGAGATTCACTTGGATGTGCTAGCTAGTCCTAGAGGAAGTAACAAGTCTTAAGTCTCAAACCCGGGAGGAAAAGCTGAGTTGCCTATTTAACAGAGTAAAGCTGATGCTGGCTACCAAGTTTTCCCTGCATCCCTCAGTCCCTACCTGTTACAGGGCCCTCCTGGCTGGCACATCCCTCCCCTACCCTAGACTTCCTCAGCCCAGGGGCTGGGCTGCTCTCCCCTTAGCTGTACTTTCCCTGTCTAGCCATTTCAGTTACAAGGTGTTCTCATCCACTCTTCACCCTCCTGGCCTCTTGCTCTGACTCTCCCTCCCTCCTTTCCTCACATGGACCAGTCCAGTCTGATCATGTTCACTCTGGACTCTCCAGGTCTCCCTGCCTCTGACTATGCTCTCCCGTTTATCTACAATAAACCTTCTTCTCCACTGCATCTGGGACTGACCAGTCATCTTCATTTCCTTTTTATTTCTTTTGTTCATTCAACAACCATTCTGAGAAACACTTTCTTTGAATAATTGGGTATAGTAAAACTGTGTTGATGTGGGGAACACTGAATCGGCTTGTGGATGCACCTCCGTTTTGTGGATCCCACATTGATGTTCTCTGTGATGAGTCACTGTGGCTATGGTGTAGGGAGAAACGTGCTGTTGTCCTGGTTTATTAGGTGACAGACTAAGTCCTCCTTTCTGTCAAGGGTGTTCTGAGACCTGCTGGCCTGCTGCCCACACATGGAGAACCCGATGAGTGTTTTCTGTGTGTCTTCCTGCCATGGTGGGCTCTGGGTCAGACTCCAGATGCTGTTACTATACCCCACTAGCCAAAGAAAGAGTTTCTCAAATGGTTGTTGAATGTAAAAAAGAAATCAAAAGAAAAGGAAGATGACCGTTCCCAGATATGTGGAGAAGAAGGTTTATTGTAGATTGGCTGCCAGCCTTGCTTGGTATATGGGGAGGGTTCTTCTGGACCAGTTGGAACATGCTGGTTCCTCAGCTCCATAGGAGGCTCCTGGCCCTCTCTAGGTGGGATTTTGGAAGTTCTCCTGGCCTGTCACACTAGTAAATGGTAAGCAGAATGAGGGAGAATAGTTGCAAGACAACCCTGTATATGAAAGGAACTTTTTACCACTGTGATTATCAGGCTCTGGGCTAGGGAGATGGGTTAGTGACTTAGCACTTGCCACCCAAGCTTAAGGACCCCAGTTTCCCAGAAACTGCACATCTGTAACTTCAGTCTCAGAAGGCAGAGACAAGCCTAGCCACATCAGTGAGCTCTGGGTTGACTGAAAGGGCTGCCTCACTCACTAAGACGGGACAGCAATGGAAGATGATTCCTGACATGCAAGTGCACCCATGTGCTGCATACCTACTCCTACATGTGCCTGCATAATGTGCACACACATGAAAATGGAAGGTGTCATGTCATGGGTGAAATGAGCTACCTCTGGATTATGTTTCCTTCAGAGCATCTATACCTCAGTTCTTAGGGCCAGGGCATCTCTTTATCCTTCTTTCCTTGTTGCTGAGCCCAAGTGTTAAGACAGTGTGTTTGCACCTTTGCCTCCCAGGTCCTATGAGGTGAGAGGGAAGGTCAATTACATCCTGATGAATATGGAGGAGGAACAGGGTCAGAGGTCAACCTCACAGGTCCAGAGAAATGTGCCTTTCTGCTTTCGTTGCCCTGTCTCAATGTGTTTAGGCTAGTGTAACCAAAAACCGCAGACTTAGTAACAATACAGATTTAGTTCTCATGATTCTGCAGGTTAGGATGTCCAAGGTCAAGGTGATTCTGTGTCTGGTGAGGGCCTGCTTTCTGCCTCTTGGTGGTGGTTTTTGTGCCGTCTTTACAAGGCAGAAGCAGACAAGTCAGCTCTCTTGCTTATTAAGGACCTTATTTATTTTAAGATACAGATTCCACTCTTTGAATCATTTCCCACAGCCTAAAACCTTCAGGTTGGGGCTTAGGTTTTGCATATGGGCTCAATGGTACTGTAACCGAGAGCTTAAAACCTTCAGCGCCCTAGCCCCTGCCAGAAACTCAGACTTATTTGGTCTGTGTGGTGACCCGAATGCTCTTGGTTGTTTCCACCGCCGCTCACGATGGAGAGCCATCTTGGGGTCTCTCATTGGTTTGGATCTGGATGCGTCAACCCCATTGGCTGTGTGGTGCTGCATATGCAAATGATCTCTTCTTGGGTAGCGTGGGTGTTGATGGTCTCTGCTTCTAGGAAGTTGAGAAGCCCAAGTGAGAGACTGTACAACACTCTTACTGTGTGATAAACTGCCCTGCTACTTCCGATTCTTTTTCCAACACCAGCCAGTGAGCAGAGAGGATGCTATGCTCTCTCTGTCTCGGTCTTATGCTAGGTTCGATCGCGAGTGTGTACCCTACAATCACATCAACCCTGGGTGCCCAGGAAAAGTGGGTGCTTGGTGGCCCTTGTCTGCTTTCCCACAGCAGGCTACTGAAGCTGGGAACTGTACGACATCTTCAGTGACAAGGTAGCGGGTGGCAAAGGGAGAGATATCTGCCTTTAAATCACTTTTACTTTTTATTAAGAACCCCTCTCATGTGAGAAATGCTCACACAGCCACTTTGCACGGTCCCTGCGTTGCTGTCATTTTCAACACTCCGAGGACAAGATGAGATTAGATGTAGGGAAGGGGCCGCGCTAAGATGAACATCAAGGACTGGATTTAAATCCAATTCGCCAGGTGAGCCTCTTATTACAGGGCTTGAGGCAAGGGCCTCTGTGTCCTAATCCCAGGTTTCTCAAACACCTGGGTCATTGGCAATGTCACTGCTGCTTTTATTCTGGAGATATCAAGGGGATAGTCAGAGAGCTTGCTCAAACTAATTCTGAATTCCCACAATCGCTTGCCTCAGAGGCACCAAATAGACACTCCTGCCAGCAAGCCTTCCCTGATCAACCTGAGACCTGAAATAAAAGTGGTTTAACCCTTCATGATGCTTAGACAAGGCGTGCGCCTGGATCTTTCCAGTCCATCTGAGTGAATTTCAAATGGAAGCTCTCAGGGATCAATGAACGGCACTGGTTTAATTATCTCGCCGCAGCCACACCCACTCAGCCTGCCTAGAGCTGCCTAGAGCTGCCTAGAGCTGCCTAGAGCTGCCTAGAGCTGCCTGGTCTGAGGAGAGAGGCGCATCGACTGGGTACAGAGCACAGCGTGCTAAATGGGGTTGGTTCCGTGAGCCGCCTCTGAGGGAGCAGGGAGGGCAGGATTCCTAAACTGACCTGAGAGCCATTCTCAACATTTTCTGTGGCTACTGCAAGGTAGTAATGGCTAGTGATGTTGTTTGTCTTATTTAGTTATTTTTGCACTGCTGGGCATGAACCAAGGGCCTCACATATGGCAGGCAAACACTTTACCTGTGAACCGCATCCTTAGTCTAGAGACGCCATTTAAACCAAAGTCACGAATTCTAAGTAGAACTCTGGGACCAGTGAGATGGCTCAGGAGGTAGGCGAAGAAGCTTGCTGCTATGCCTCACAAAAAGAATTCCGCGCCTGGCTCCTACAGCTCTGCTAATGCATTTTAGGAAAACTTCTGTTGCCCTGATAAACGAGGAGAAGCAGCTGACTCTGCTTTCCTTTTCTCCACCTGGAAAGAAAATGTGATGCCTGAGGGTGTGGCAGCCATGTTGCAACCGTGAGGCAGTGAAGCAGGATCAAAGGAGGCTTCTGCTGGGAGTCTAAATACAGCTCACAGTATCTCCAACTGCCGTTTGACCAACTGCCCATATTGGGTGAGATGAACGATGGATGTACTCCTCGTAGGTTGGTGACAAGGGACAAAAGCCGCCTAGGGCCCATGGCCAGCCATTCCTCAAGGCTTTAAAGAGTTGTGGATTCTCTCACTTGTAGCACAGCTAGGGATCCCAGCAGTCAACCTGCCCTGGGTTCATACTCCTGGGACCTGTGGTGCTCAATGGGGAAAGTGCCAAGGGTATCCAGTTTCCGGAAAACTAAGAAAGGCCAGACTGCCAGGGAGGTTCCTCCGTAACTAAAGAAGTCACACTCCTGAGGAGGGATGGGAACAAGGGTCCAGGCTGTTTCAGGCGGGTGCCCTGCCCCCACATTGCAACCTCAACACATTCTAGTTATTTTGAGAATTACATGTGCAAAGGGGAGGTGGGGAGAGACAAGGTCAGTTAAGGCTATCTGGGGACTGTCCAGCACAGACAAGCCTCTAACAAAGATCACTGAAAAGACACCGTGTCCTTTATTGTTGCATCTCCAATTACAGCCTGCAGCTGCCTGCCTTGGGACTTCTAATTATGGGGAAAAAGAAACCCCTGTTTACCTAAGTGGCCATAAGGTACAGAGTTTTTTGTTTTTGTCTTTTCTGTTCCCTGCATCACAATGCCGTCCTCTGGGGAAGTGTCTTGTGCTCAGGGTTGGGGTGAGAGGGTGGGGTATGACATTTACACTGGGACACGGAGAGTTCTGCCGTCTGTAGGTAGAGGAGGGAGTTCACCAGGTGACATAAGGTGACCGTGTGAGTAAAGGGGAGACGGGGACGGAGCTGGTTTCTGGCTTAAGTGACCCCACTCAGGGCTTCTTGTCTTTGGCTAAAGGGTGTGTGCACAGGCTAGAATTCTAACCACCCTCTGCCACTCCCAGTCTTAATTTGGGTTTAAAGTGACATTTTTGGGATTCCCCACATGTGACCTACCGAGCTATTTGTAGCATGTTTGCTGCTGTTTGCGACACTTACCCTGGTTTCATGCAGGACAGTGCACTCAACCTCTGGCCCCGGGCCGCCCCCCCCCCCCCCCGCTGGTTGGAGTCTTTCGGTCTCTCCTGTCTCTTTTGGTCTCTCGGCTCCTGATTTAAACTGGGTGTTTGCGCAGATTCCTTGGCCACTGTCTTGGCTGAGCTACAACTCCTGTTGCCCCCTCCTTCCTCAGGCTGCTGCTGGCAGCTCAGACCAAGCCTTTCTGGAGTGCCCTGGTGGCAAGGCAAGAACACTCCCTCTGTTCTTTTAAGTTTGAGTCTCTGAATTTATTCCTTTAATAGGAATGAGCAAACCTCTGAATATTATTTATTTTTTTATTATTTATTATTTATTTAGCTTCAGTGAAAGCTACTTTACCTGCATATAGGATATATTCCCCACCCTCTCCCAAATTATGTTACAGATGCAACATAGAGTTTTACATTCTATTTTATACACAATTGATTTATGTTATATAGTACTATGCAGTATGTGATATGTTATATAATGATACTGTACACACACACAGCATGTATCATTATACAATATACAATTGCATACTACATTCTTTCCTGTAACTCTAACGTTGGTATTGATGGTTGAAAAAGGTAAAAGAGTGGGTTATGCTGCTCCCTAGTGGCAGTGTTCGGTAACACACTTCTCAGGGAAACAGTTTTATACGAACTTCATAAACACCCATGTAAGAGACCACATTGATAAATACAGGATTTGGATAATTGCCCTCATATGACATATGAAAGTACTTTAAAGTGTATTTACAACACTCTCCACATTATAGAGGCAGAGATATTTCTTTCTAGCTCTGTGGTTTTATTCTTTTTCAGGCTGTTGGCATATTAAAAATATTTTACTGCTGGGCAGTGGTGGTGCACGCCTTTAATCCCAGCACTTGGGAGGCAGAGACAGGCGGGTTTCTGAGTTTGAGGCCAGCCTGATCTACAGAGTGAGTTCCAGGACAGCCAGGGCTACACAGAGAAACCCTGTCTCAAAAAAATTTTTTACTAACAATTTTTAATTAAAAACAATTTTGATAATAAACAATAGAATACTATGTCTTCAATGCTTCCTATGCAGCTTATGTTTCTTCCCAAAATAATTTGTAGAAAACTGGTATGTGTCCTGGTACCCAGAGCGGTTCATGTGTGCCATTCCAGGCACAGCCTGACAGTGTAGGCTGCAGCTTGAAGCATGATTTCTAGAGAATTCATTTTATTTCTCCTTCCTTCCTTCCTTCCTTCCTTCCTTCCTTCCTTCCTTCCTTCCTTCCTTCCTTCCTTCCTTCCTTCCTGTCTGTCTTTTTCTTGCTTCTTCTTTTCTTCCTTTTTTGAGATAGAGTTTTTCTATGTAGCCCTGACTGTTCTGGAACTCCCTAGACTAGGCTGGCCTCAAACTCACAGAGATCTACCTGCCAGCCCAAGTTGAAGTTTGTTACATAAAGATTTAAAAATAGATTTCAGTGTGGGCATATAGGGGCTCTTAGGTAGAGGGCAGTGTGCATCCTAGTGTGGGCTGGGCTTCTCCAGAGAAAGCTGTGTCTTTGTCTTAAGGAAAGGAACCTAAGAAATTGTTTTGGCTTCTGACTTACACTGTCCCAAAGGTCTCTGAGTACTTTTTCTTTTAGTAAATGAGGTTACAGTGTAGTTTGTAAGGATTGTAGGCCGATAAGAAAGAGTCAGAAGAGTTAAAGGGGTCTCCGCCTCTGTTCAAATCACACAGTGGGGGCAGTGTGTTCCTCACTACCTACCACAGTGTTCTGGGTTCACGAATGAAACACACATACATGCAGTCTTATATTTTAATATGCCTTAAACAGCTCAGTGGCTGGGCTACTCCCAAACCTCTAAGTGGCTAACACCTTCCCTCTGATATTCCTGAGTTATTATTTACTAAAATCTATATTCCATCTTTGTTGCTCTAGACCCAATCGGGGAGTCCCCTGGGGCCCGCTCTTCCCTAGCTCTTACATGTTGGCTGCCTCTCTGTCCCTCCTTCTCAGGCGTACCAGCTACTATATCTTCCCTCTTTCTCAGTCCCTTGCTTGGGTATCCTAAAAGTTCTACTTCTGTCTCCCCGCCCAGCCATTGGCCACCAACAACTTTATTTACCAATCAAAACCAACTAGGGGGAGGGTCCCTTAGCATCTTATGTGCAGGTGTGCAGATTCCTGTGTAATTTGGGGGACCAAATTAACATAAGTAGCATTAGGACCAAATCCAGAACACACTGGGTCACAGGGAGTCAAGATGTATATTTTGACTGTGAGCCAGGTTCATAATCTTGTGAGATTCTCAGAAAATTTGGGGGCTTTAACTGGGAAAGAAGTAAAGTTTAAAGGTCACATAGGTTAACTTAGGCATAGTTCTTTGTTACGTTAACATTGGAGATAAATTAACTCTAGATAAAAAGAGTATTTTATCTATAGAGGCAACATCCATAGCTGTGTTAACGTTGCAGAAATTCTTGATTCTCTGCTGCCGATAGATTTCAGCTAGGTTCCGGGGCTAGGGGTCACTTTTTCCTTCCTTTGTCCCCCTCCTCATTTCACATCTGACAAACACAGCTTTCCAGAGGCTCTGGGTCATGAGTCCTTCCTGTGCTAACCAAATGAGTAGAGTGAAGGGCTCTGGGTGGGCTAACCTCAAGTTGCCAGGGGACCTGTGCAGGGATCCACACAGAAGGTGTCAGTCGTCCCGGCTGGTCTGATGGGATCCTTTCTGCTGGCTCGGGGCTTCTGCTGGTGTTTTTACCTGTGTGTCCTGGCACACTACCTCCCACCCACAGGGACCCCTGGCAGGGTCCTGCAAGAGGCTTGAAAGTCTCACCAGTGGCAGCTCAGATGCTGGACACAAGGTCAGCATATTTCATTCTGAACCTTGTCAAGGGCTTTGTCTCTGCCTAAAGTATTAAACTCACAGCGCACTAGAGGAAGGCCAAGTAAGTTTATTTTATCTTATCTTTGTTTCTTTTGAGACAAGGTTTCTCTGTTTAGCCCTGGATGTCCTGAAACTTACTCAGGTTGGCTTCAAACTCACAGAGACTTGTCTGTCTATGCCTCATGAGTCCTGTGATTAAAGGTGTGCACCACCATCTCCTGGCTAGTTTATTTTAATTAATTAATATATTTAAAATTATATGTTTTAGTTGTGTGCTGTATGTTGTGGGTTATAACATATGCTACTCAATTCTGTCGATGTGGTCAAAAGCAGCCTTACATTACAAACATGAATATGGTTATTATGTTTATTATGTTAAGTAGCCTGATCAGGACTATGGAAGTGCATTAGAAAAAGAGATCTCTCTGGCTTGGATGGAAGCTATCCAAATATAAAAGATCTAATCCAGTTGGTCAGGCTAATCACCTGGCTAAGGGACCACCTCTCAGGGAGTTGGGGCTACCCCTAGGAAGACAGATATACTTTAAGCCATGATAAAGGGCTAGGAGGAATAATCACCCCTTTAATGAGATAGAGTACATTTTCTTCCTAGAACTCCTGCCCCCTAAGGGCAGTTTCTTACAGAATCACAGATATGAGCTACTTGCTGAATTGCTTGGGAAAAGCCTAATGTTTCCTTTTCTCCTCTCTCTTTTCTAAACACATTTCCCTCTTGCTATGAAGCTCCCTTCCCTACCTACCACATAGCTACTTCTCTGCAGCAGTGCTGACCTCCCTCCATGCTGGTTCAACTCCAACAGACTGTTCTTTTCTTCTCCATTTTCCTCCTCCAGGAAGCTACCTAGATTTGCATCTTTCCTGACCTGGGGCTTTTCTTTTAAACTACTAAAATTGTCCTTGAGCTTCTGTTTGAGTTGGGTTTTAAATCCTTTAATGATAAGACTAAAAATCCCAAGAGGGAACCCTGATTTCCCTCATAATCATATGACTCTGGGTCCTCTAGATAGGACCACGGAAGGGTACCCCAACTGTCACATCCAATGACCCCATCCAACACAGGGAATCTGGTCATTTCCCCAATCCCATGGCTGTAAAGGTTACTCCTCCAGAGGAGGGAGTGACCAGGACAGCGGAGAGGAGAGGCCATTGCTGCAAGGACATCATCTCAATTGGTAGTCTTGCCCATAAACCAAAAATGTCTTTGTTCCAGAAATACAAAAACTTTGGGGGGGCTCTGATCCTTGTTTTGTCTCCTAAACGGTTTGGAGGCTACTTCTTTAGTGGGCGGGAGACATGAGGGGGAATAAAAATCTTTCTTTAAAAAAATTCTTTACTTATTTAGTTGATACCTTGTGCACATGTATGTGTGCGTACGTGTGCATGTGCACCACTGTGTGCACGGAGAGGCCACAGGACGGCACTGGGCAGTCAGTTCTACCTTTCACCTTGTTGAGGTGGGATTCTATAGTTGTGTACTCCAGACAGGCTGGCTCAAGAACTTCCGTGTGTGATTCTCTTGTCTTTGACTCTTTTTTTTTTTTTTTGGTTTTGGTTTTTTGAGACAGAGTTTCTCTGTGTAGCCCTGGCTGTCCTCAAACTCAGAAATCCTCCTGCCTCTGCCTCCCAAGTGCTGGGATTAAAGGCATGTGCCACCACCGCCCGGCTATCACCAGGTTTTTACATACAGGGCCTTTACCTGTTGAGCTATCTCCCTGGCTCGATAGTAATTTTTCTAACAACTGTGAACAACTGGATTAAGGACTCTTCTGTTCAGTTTTCTGGCTAACACACAGTTCATGAAGGGTTAAATTTTGTTATTAATTCCAAGCTGGCATACTCTTGTTTTGGTATTGGAACTGTTTGGCCCGCTGGCCCTTTATTTCCTAAAAAGATGTTGATGAAAATGCTCTTTCCAAAGATCTTCTTGTCCATCTTATCAAAAATCTAATTTACAGCTTTGGAGCCCTTGCCCAGTCACCTCCAGATCCCTTTCATCCCAAGTTCACATCTCTTTGCACACACCACTTTTGCTTTCCTAAGTAGCCGTTTGAATAATTAAACCTCTACTGGTTTGGAGGTTCTGAGCACTCATCGACATGCTAATCACCCCATGGCTCTCCCGTGGCTTCTCCTGTTTCCTTGAAATGCACAGAAAGGAACAGCAGTCAAGGTCAGGAGTGCGCATTTGTATTACACACCAGCTCGCCATCACTGTGGTGTTGGCCTCTTAATTCAGACTAATAATACATCATTTGCTTCCCTGACCTCCAGCAGCCCTCTGCAGCATCCTCCCCATGGTTCTCAGATCTTGTCTTTAAGAAGTTATGACTAATTTAGGGTCCATCAGCCATCATAAATACTTTAAATTGCTCTTCCGAGTGTGAAGTGTCTCCCACGGGTCACTTAATTTACCAAGTGTCCCCGGTTGTTTGTGTCCCAGACCAGTCCTTGTCCCTGCCCTTAGTAACTGTTTTCATAGTGCTCACTGGTTCAGTCTGAGGAAATGGAACTTCTATTTGGGGATGAGCCAATGTGTGAGATGGAATGCATTAAGGTTAGATTTCAAGGCTTTTTCATTTTTTTATTTTATTTATTTATTTTTTTGAGCCCAGTGAAACGTTTTTTGGGAGGGCCGCTGAACCTGACATCACACTCAGTGGCCTGGCTTCTGGTTAGAAAAAAGTCTACACATTGTCTTTTACTTGAGACTCTCTCAATTTGGGGTTTTATTTATTTTTTATTATTTTATTTGTTTTTTTATTGAATTTTAAAATTTACCTGTGGAGAATTTCTGAGACAAAATTCTGCCCATTGACAATACTGTACCTATCTCCAACCTTCTCTGCTTGGTTATTTATCTATATGTTTATGTATATATTTATTTTTGTATGTGTGGTGTACATGTGTGTGTGCGCCTGTGTGTGTTCTTGTGGAGGACACTGGATGTCTTGCTGGATCACTCTCTACTTTATCCCCTTGAGACAGAGTCTCGCAGTGACCTAGGAGCTAGCGCTAATAATCCCTTTGATTCTGGCCCTCAACTCTTGGATTACAGGTGCATGTTCAGCCATATCCAGCTTTTTAATGTGGGTTCTGGGATTTGAACTTAGGTCCCTGTGCTTGTGTAGCAAACATTATAAACCACGGAGCCATCTCCATAGGCCTTTATTAATAATTAGGAGAAAAAAATAAATTAGCATATAAAATTATGGGTTTTCTTATGGCATTTTTTTTTTCGAGTCAGGGTTTCTCTGTGTAGTCCTGGCTGTCTTGGAACTCACTCTGTAGACCAGGGTGGCCTTGAACTCAGAAATTTGCCTGCCTCTGCCTCCCAAGTGCTGGGATTAAAGGCGTGTGCCACCACCGCCCGGCTTTCTTATGGCATTTTTATACACAGTTTTGGTTGATTTCTGTAACCCCCCTCCCCCAACTTTCACTGGTAATTTTAAAATATATTAAAATATATTGTAAATTTTATTATAAAATAATATTAAATATAAATATATATAAATTTGGCTAGTTTTATGTCAACTTGACACAGAGAGGAGGGAATCTTCATTGAGAAAAATCCCTTCATAAGATGGGGCTGTAGGCAAACTTGTATGTCATTTTCTTAATCGGTGTTCAATGGAAGAGGCCCCAGTTCATTGTGGGTAGGGACACCCTTGGGCTGATGGTTCTAAGTAGGCTGAGCAAACCAGTAAGCATGAAGCATCCATTCATAGCCTCTGCATCACCTCCTGCCTCCAGGTTCCTGTCCTGCCTTTCCTCAGTGATGGACCATGATGTGGAAGTGTAAGCTAAGTTAACCCTTTCCTTTCCAACTTGCTTTTGGTTGTGGTGTTTCATCATAGCCATAGTAACCCAACCTAGAACAGTCTAAATATAGATTGTCATTACAGTGTTACATCAATGACAAATTTCTTGTCAGGTCACAGACAAGTCATGACATGCATCTGTGATGGTTAGCTTCTCCGTCAGCTTGTCTGAATATAGAGTTGCCTAGAGGACTAGCAGGGGGCATAGCAGTGTGTGTGTGTTTGTGAAGATACTTCCAGAGAGGGTTAACCAAGCAGGGAAGGCCCACCTGCATGTGGGTGGCATCAGGTATTGGCTGGGGGCCCTGGGCAGGATAAAGGTGGAGAAAGGAGAAAGGATTCCTTGCTTCCCAGATCTGAACGGGTCTTGGCTAAAACACCTTCCTTGCTTTGACGGACTGAGCTCTCTGAACCTGGAGCCCAAATAAATCTCTCCTCTCTTCAGTTGTTTCTGTTAGGCATATGATCCCAGAGAATTAAGATAGCACTGTATTTCAGATGGTCCAGAAGAAAAGATAAGGGAGGGGAGGCTATAGAATGTATATATCAAATTAGTGCATTTGTAATTAAGTACATGAAGAGAGCACAGATGTGGCAGAATGTTAATGGTAGACTAGGTGAACTAAGGTGAAGAGAGTGAAGAAGAGGAGAATCTGGGTGAAGGGTATAGGGCGGTTCACTGACAATATGTTTCCTATTGGGCTGAGGTCTTTTGAAAATGACATATTATTAATTAGGAGGAAGGACAACAGTCTAGAGGCTCCTGGGACATTTCATCACCAGCTGCCCGGCTCTGTCTTCCCTAGAGTGCGCCTTGGTGTGTTCTTGGGTTTAATCATGAACTGGGTCAGCAAATGCCCTGTCTGTCTGGTCCCTGACTCCACAGTGATGCTTTACCTCAGACAAGAAGTCCTCAGGCACAAGGGCCACTCACTGCGACAGGGGCAGGAGGCAGAAGATGCAGAGGGTGTTGTCCTGTCTGTAGGAGCAGCAATCCGATAGAGGCCAAACAGTTACTGTAGCTCGAGGGAGAAGTTCAGCTGCAGAGGTCTAACGAATTTCAAGACCCAGGAGCCTGTCCTGGGGGAAGCGGGGATTGATCAAAAGTATGTGTTTGATGGCGCAAAGCTGCACCAAGGTAGGGCATTGTATGTGTGGGATGCAGATGGTATAGAGGGAAGCAATCTGACTGGGGAGAGACAGTGAAGGTAGGGCTTGGGAGAGGCAGACAGGGTCTTGTGACTCATTTTAGAAACATTTTTCTTTATTCTGAGGACCACTGGAAGGAGCAGGCAGTAATGTCATGATGATATTTGAAAATATTTTTTGAAAACAAAAAACCCTCTAGCTGTAATGTAATGAAATACAATAAATAAATGAACAAATAAATAAATGATTGAAAAAGGAAACATGGTGATGAGGGTGAAGCCAGGAGGCTGTTGCAGCGTCCAGCGAGTGGTGACGCTTCATGGACCAGATGGTGACTGTGTTGAGAGAGAGCTGGTTAAATTGCAGGGACGTGTAGCACGGCAGGACTAGGTGATTAATTGGACTGTCCTATTTTGACATTCTTTTATAGAAAAAAATTTTCTATTTTTCCTTTGGGTTTGTAGCTTGGTTAGAAAATATAGTTTTCTCTTTTTGCCCCCAAAGCATTTACAAATATTTCATTTCCATGACATTGACTAATTGTCTCGCCTGTGCGTAGCTGAGACAAGCATTCCTCCCGTGAAGAGCGTGGGTTATCTCATTCACTGAGAGCATGGGTTATCTTATTCAGTGAGAGCATGCTCATTAGGAACTGGCACCTGCTTATCCCATTCTGGAAGCTGAATCGTGGAAGGTGAGATTTCATGTGGCTTTTGAACAATCTGTGGCACTTTCGGAGTTCTTTTAGACAGTAGGGTTTTTACTGAAAGATATGAATTTTGACAGGGAAGCAGCCCAAACAACGATGCAATCTCAATACTGACAAATAATTGCCATTGTCCGTCTCCAGGCTGGGGATGATTTACAATTACAGCGGTACACGTTCTGTTTGATTTATAGCATCCTGTTAGCCACGGAATTACTTAGCAAAATCAGTTTGCTCGATGTAAGTATTTTTTTTCCCCCTTGCCTAGAAAAAAATTTTGGCCTGAAGAAAAGATGACATTAATTTAGGAGTAGTGGAGTTATCATTGAGTTATCAAAATAAATCTGAAGACATAAATCAATTCTACTACATGGAGAATGTTAAATCAATAAGTCGAGAAAGACTCCATTGATTGGGTGGCTGTCACTCAAGCCTTAGGCATTAGATCCCTCGGCCTTACGTTTAATTGAAATGATAATGTTGATAACTTTGGGTAGATCTGGGCATCCTGTCTTTCATGTGAGATAGTTCAAGTGAGATGATTCGGCTCTGTCTTTCCTCTCCAAAGAGGTCAGAGGTGGGGACTTTACGTCAGTTTCCTGTCTCCCGGAACTCTCCATGGAGGCAGGCCCAACTCTTGTAAGCTACTACTTTTATTTAAAAACTGTATTTTAAAAACATTAATAGCATCTGTCTTTATCTTTCGCTCCCTCTCTTCCTGCACAGATGTACCAGAAGGTGATGGTGTGTACCTGGCTGTCAGAAGACAATGTATGGGGGGAGTCAACTCTATTTTTCACCACGTGGGGCTCAGGGATGGATCTTGGGTTGGTGGAAAGTGCTTCTCTATCCACGAAGTTACCTCGCCAGTCAATCAGTTATTATGTTTAAATTTAACTTACGAAGACTATTCAGGTAAAGTGGACACAGCATTAAGGAGACACTGGAAAAAAATCACTCATCACAGACACCACTCCCACACTGATGGTTATTGTACTGAAGTGTAGTAGCTATTTTTGTGACATCTCTTTGACTTAAAGAACTGTGAAAGGGTGTGTGTGTGCATGCAAATCTTTTATCTTAATGCCCCTTTAGTCATGTTTCAGTGTAGACTTATCTTTACAAAGTTGCAATCAGAACTGCACGTGTTAGCTTTTACTGCATAGCAAAGAGCCTCAAATGTGGTGCCTAAAATAAGAGCTGTTTGTTTTCTTTTTCAAAAAAAATTACATTTATTTATTTTGTGTGTGTGCCTCCTGCCACGTGTGTGTGTGTGTGTGTGTATATGTTTTTTTTTTTTTTGGTTTTTTGAGACAGGGTTTCTCTGTGTAGCCCTGGCTGTCCTGGAACTCACTCTGTAGACCAGGCTAGCCTCAAACTCAGAAATCCTCCTGCCTCTGCCTCCCAAGTGCTGGGATTAAAGGCGTTCACCACCACTGCCCAGCGTGTGTGTGTATTTTTGATGTTGCTGTTGTTGAGTCAAGGTCTTACTATGTAGTTCAGCCTGCTCTCAAACTTGCTATCCTCCTGCTTCAGCTCCATTCTACATGACTTATACATGTTATTTTTAAAGCTGATATATTGACTATTTATCATGTATTAATTTTAATCCCTAGATACTAGTACAGTAAGGTAAAATTATTATCCCCATATCACTTACTAGTGAGGACTCTGTGGGCCAGAGTCATAATGAAACTCCCTTAGGGTCACACAGCTCGTAAGTAGAGGCACATGATTTTCATCCTGGTTTCTATCATCTTGGAGCCTTGTCTAGAAGACTTTTCATGACCACCAGTGATTGCTTTTTGCTGTAGGTCCAGATGTTGCTAAATTTATGAAGGCGTAAGGAATGCCCTTGGGAAAGATTTCTCCAGCTTGTGCGTCGGGCTAACCATCCGCTGTGACACTTTTGTGACTGTTATAGTAGGGATCCAAAATGGCCTTTACAGGCTCATGGGTTTGACCCTCAGCTGGTGGCACTGCTAGTAACACTGTAGAGGTGTGGCCTAGCTGGAGGAAGTATATCCCTGGGGTGTGTGGCCTAGCTGGAAGACGTACACTCCTGGGTGGTGGCTTCTTGCTGTTTATTATCCTGGCTTCTTCCTGTGGTGTTTTCTGTCCTTTCAGGTCTGTTCAGATATGAGCAAGATGTTGTTCCCACTGCCACAGTCAGGAGCCCTTCTTGGTGCCACGCCCTCCCCACTTCGATGGTCCGTGCTTTCTAAACTCTGAGCCTCTAATGCTTTATCAAGAGGCTTCTTGTCAGGTATTTGGTCACAGAGGTGAGAAAAGTAGCTAATATAATGATCCAAGGGGCTTTATGAGAGAGCTGCCATCTTCCAGGGACACCAAATAAAACAACATCTGATTTTCTGTAGTTTTCACGTATGTGATTCTTCTGAGTCAGCAGCTCTCAACCTTCCTAACGCTACAACCCTTTAATACAGTCCCTCATGTTGTGGTGACCCCCAACCATAGAATTATTTCATTGCTACTTCATATCTATAACTTTCTTATTGTTTTGAATAATAGTGTATCTGGTATGCAGGATATCTGTTATGCAACTCCTGTGATAGAGTTCTTCATCCCCCAAAGGGGTCTTGACTTGCAGATTGAGAACCACTGTTCTAAGACTTCCAGCAGAGGCTTGGGAGCATGATGCCATCAGACCCTTAAATAAAGAGTCTGGTGTTACTCAGTGTCCCTCCATCTCCACAGCCACATACTGGCAGAGTTTTAATTGAAGACAGTTCAACCTCCCAGCTTTCTGAATCCTTGCCTCCTCCATTCTAGGTTAAACAGCCCTAAATGGTCATTATAAAGACCCTCAGGTGTCCTTCAGCATCTCCCGCCAGCCATGGACTTATGCTGCATCAGTGACCTTTCTTCCTGGGGAGCTGACCCTATCAGTTGTGAGCTCATGACAATCTTTCACCATAAGCAGGTGAGATTCAGAACAAGACTAAATATCTGTTTCGATGTAAGGGCTAGGCTGGCAAAATCATATGTGAGGGAGGATTGGTGCCTGCCTTCAGAGTGCTCTTCTTGCTGAGCAGCCCGCTCAGCAAGGTGGACACGTCTCTCCATGCTGTAACTACCATTCAAGTAACTGAGCTAAAAGTTAGGCAACTTCCGTGACAACTAAACCCCGTGTACACAAATATCTCGAACACTTGGTTTCTAGAAAAGTAGTAGCTCTGCAGGTGCTTCGAACCACTTTCAGTAGTGGACCTGGTTTACGTCAACCACAGAGCGGATCCTGAAGACTCAGGGACTGGGACAGGGGTGGGCATCAATTATTAATTATAACCATCATTTAAATTATGCTTAAAAGATAATAAACTGTGTGTGCTGGTATGTATCCATCATCTCAGCCCTTGGGATGTACAGGTAGAAGGATCAGGACTTCATGGTCATTTTAACTACGTAGTGAATTGGAGGCTAGCCTGGACTATGTGAGACCCTATCTATCTTAAAAAAAAAATCAGTAGAGACTAGTTAGACGGCTCAGCACGCAAAAGTGCTTGCTGCACAAGCCGGATAGCAAGAGTTTTGGTCTTTGAAACCCATATAAAGGTGGAAGGAGAGAACTGATTCCACAAAGTTGTCCTCTGACGTCAGCATGCACTGTGGCCGATCCTCCTCTGTATCACACAATAGTAACAAATACAGAGGTAATAAAAGCAGTGTGGCATTGTCTCTGATATATTACTACATTTTATGATATTGATATTCTTAACCTATGACAGTGATTCTTAACTTGTGGGTCATGACCACTTTGGGAAGTCAATGGCCCTTTCACAGGGGTTGCATATCAGATATTTGGATTATGATTCATAACAAAAGCAAAATTGCAGTTATGAAGTAGCAATGAAAGTATTTTATGGTTGGAGGTCAGCACAACATGAGGAACTGTCTTAAAGGGTCTCAGCATTAGGAAGACTGAAAACTGGCCTATGCTCCTAAGGCTTACGTCTACTTTCTAAGTGTGGTAGAAATCTACATGATAGTAAGGCGCTATCCATTTCTTCTTACCTCTGCACCCTGACATCACCCCAACTCTGCATTCTATGACATCACCCCAACTCTGCACTCTGACATCACCCCAATTCTGCATTCTATGACACCATCCCAACTCTACATTCTATGACATCATCCCAACTCTGCACTCTGACGTCACCCCAACTCTGCATTCTATGACA
>NW_021621338.1:5135902-5182868 GCF_004785775.1 Grammomys surdaster
TATGACATCATCACAACTCTGTACTCTGACATCACCCCAACTCTGCACTCTGACATCACCTCAATTCTGCATTCTGTGACATCACCTCAATTCTGCACTCTGTGACATCACCTCAATTCTGCATCTTGTGACACACCTCAATTACACATCCTGTGATTTCACGTTCATTGTTTGCATTCAACCATGCTGGGGGGTATTTGCACCTTGGCAATCTGCTATGCTATACACCAGGTTTGTCTTATTGTTTTGTTGATTGTCCAGGCTTGCCACAGCGATGGGGGGAAATGTGAACAACTGATGTCAAGTGTGTTGTGTCTGTACTTGTGTCCTTGCATAGAGGAGACATTGAGATTCTCCCAGGATTTAAAACTATTATCTGATTGAGCAAGCTATTGCGCATGTCACTGATGAACAGGAGGGTGAGTCTATCCCATGACCTTTTACTTGTAAAAGGAGACATAAACCAATCTCCACACTGCTACACTTACTTATTAAACGCAACTGTGTACAAGCGCTTGGGAAAGATCAAGAAGGCATTGTCTGGGATGCTCCTCGCTGTATGGTATTTACAATAGAATTTTGTCTAACTCGCTAGCACCCTGAGTCGCTTAAATTCATAGTAACTGCTAAAATTCATAGAAAATTTGCATGTGTGGCACATTTCCATGCACGGACAGCTCTCTCCAGCTTTTCCCCCGGAGGGGGAGTTCCCATATTCTCTTTTTCACTGTGTGTGTGAAGCAGGGGGTTTTCTTCCACAGTCGGCATGCTCCACAAGACAGCTGTTCTTTTTGTCCTTGTCTGTTGTCAGTCACGGAGAGCCATAAAAAAGATCACATTCAGACAGCTGGAGAGGTTCAAAGGAGCTGGGAACAGGGTTAGTGATTTCTGGATCCTGTCACTGGTTTACTACCTGACAGGAACCAGGGAGGCAAGCTGTATTTTGGAGATACTGTACATTGTGGTAGGGAAGGGATGGTGTGACATCAGACAGCCAATAGGGAAGCAGGGAGCTCTAGTGAAAATAGGGTAGATTATAACTAATGGGGCCCACCTTCTGGTGGCCCACTTCCTGTAGCAAAGGCCCACCTCCAGAAGGGTCCACAACCTTTCAAAACAAGCACCACCAGCCGGGACCAAGTCGGGGCATTTCACGTTTGAACCATGGCAGATCCCTTGGAGCAAACGTCATCACTATAGGATATTTTGAAATTTGGTGTATTTGGTGAAACAGCAAGGACAGCCAAAGTTATCATTTGTAAAGCACATCCACTCTCATTAGCTCACGTCACACTTCGAAAGATTTCTCTGCTTCAGGCAGTTCTTGGGCAGCTGTGTGGTGTGGGAAAGCTCTTTATCCAAGCCTTTCAGCACACGTGCAGAGAGCTTAATGCCCCTTCAGTGTGCACTTGCCGGTGGGACTTGGTGCCCAGGGCACTTACTATTTCCTATGTTCTTCATTTCACCCCCATCTGCAGTGAATTCAGGGCAGGAAATAAGACCCCTTAAGGGATTATTAACAGTTGGAGTGGAAAGAGTGATCCCACTTGTCCAAAGTAAGTGTGATGTAGTTATCTTCGAATCTATTTCCCTCTCCAGGGATATGATTTAGGGAAGAGGTGTGGCTCATAAGAAGGGCCAGAAGCAGCTGCTCCAGTTCTTTGGAAAGAAGTTCTGATCCTTTCCTAAATGCTATACCCTTTCTGGATTTCTTTCAGGGTTAAGTTAAAAAACAACAAAGCATAACCCAACTCAACCCAACCAAACAATAGCAACAACAAAATGAAAACTTGAAGAAAGAAATGCCCCAAACCAGACTAAAGGATGAAAACATTACAAAACTCATTTTTATTATTTATTTGTATGTACATCTATTTGTCTGTTTTGGTTGTTGTGGGATACCTTGTAGTATGTAAGATCTGCTCGGAAATTTCTTCATAAAGTATAAATTAAGGCAAGAGCTTCCACTCAGTGGTAATAGTTCATGCCCATTAGTAACCATTCTGGGTTCGTTCTGAGGAATATTCAACATCTGGAGTCTGGCTATTGTCCAGTTGAAATGGGTTGATTTTCAGAGCTGTGTGGGATCCCTCAGGCCAGAGAACAGGCTTTTGGGATGAAAGTCACTGATGTGTTTGCTGGCGATCAAACTACCGAGATTGTGTCCTGGCTCCTTCCCACGTTATGCACAGATGATTGTGATGTCTACAACAGCCTCCTCGGCACACTGTGAATGAAGGGGTTCAAAAGTAAACTGAGGGCCAAAGTGGTTTGGAGGACAGCTTAGACTGAGAACAAAGGCCAGCTCGGTAGGGTCAGCACTGCAGGCTGCTGGGGCAAACCTGTATCGTATGCTTCCAGTGATAGCCAAACATGCATTTTTAAAACCAAGATTTGGTTTTTTTCTCCTCTTTAGTTATTGATTACCTCTGTGAAGGAGAGAATATTGACATGTGTGGAGGGGCGGAACGAGTTGCAATCGTTTTAGGTGGAGTGTCTTTGTCAGAGCTTCGTGTTCAGATTTAAGTGGGAGCCACTGTGGGTTCTGAAATACCTTCTATAACCGGTTTCATCACAGACCTAATCATCCCAAACACTATCCTCTGTAATTTGACTGAGAAGCAGCTCGACAGCCAGGGCTTCAATTCTTGAGAAGGATTTAGCAGCCAGCCGGCTCACGCTTATTAGAGATGCCCAACACCGCCCCCTCCCCTCGTTTACTCTAACCACAGCTAAATAAAGCCAGAGGCTTGAATCAAGTCTGAAGTGGGAGGGCCAGGAACAGATTCCTGGGGGAAAACAGTTGGGTTGAAAACATATTAGACAAGGCTTTGCTTGTCCTGTAGACGTTCTAGTCTCAGGTCTGAGGACTTAAAAAGAGTCTCTTTGTTCAGAGGACAGACAGGCCAGAGTGGTAAGGGCCTAGCAGTAGTCCCAACTCTGTAGCCTCTTCTTCACTGTGTGACCTTAGAATTTGAAATTTCTGAGCCTTGGCCTTGATGTGTAGTCATCTTTGATTTTCATCTCCTTTCGCTGTGAAATCTATCTTTTAAAAAGTGATTTACTTATTTTACTTCATGTGCATTGGTGTTTTGCTTTCAAGTATGTCTGGGTGAGGTTGTCAGATCCCCTGCAACTGAAGTCACACAAACAGTTGTGAGTTGCCATGTGGGTGGCTGAGAAGTGAACTCAGGAACCCTGGAAGAACAGCCAGTGTGCCTAACTGCTGAGCTATTTCTCCAGCCCTGAATGTCTCTGTTTTTCAGACTAAGAATCTCTGAAGACTTCGCTTTCATTATGCTTGCTTGCTTACTTCTTTCTTTTTCTCTTTCATTTGTTTTCTTTTCTTTTTCATTTTGAGACGAGGTTTCTCTGTGTGACAGGCCTGGCTTTCCTGGAGCTCAGCTTGTAGAGCAGGCTGCTCTGTTTGCTCTCTAGTAGTAATTCCTACTAGAGAGGAATTCGACGGAACGATTACTGGTTTCTTTTCTCCCCGACCCCCACTCCTGTGTGTGTGTGTGTGTGTGTGTGTGTGTGTGTGTGTGTTACTGAGTCTGTGTGTTACTGAGTCAAACCTAGGGCCAGTACCTTGAGGTCATGCTTCCTACTCCTGGGTTGACCCCCAGCCCTGCTCCCCACTTTTCGGTCCTGGACCTTAAGTAAGAGAAAGGGAGGGCACTCCTGGATAAGCGAAGAGGGCCAGGAAAGTCAGTTCCCTTGTCCCTGCTTAGCTCTCTTAGCAGAAATCCCCTGTCCAATGAACACTCTCCAAAACACTGTTGGCTCCCAGCATCTGGCAACGCCAACAGAGCAGCGAAGGCCTGATGAGGCTGGCCTGAGGCCCTCTCCCTCGCTCTCTTTGTTACAGATCTGCCTTTAAGAGCTCTCTGAGAGCCGCTTAGCCAGCTAGCGACAGATAGAGAGGCTTAGCCACTTTCAGGGCTTCTTGATTTTCATGGTGGGATAAAGAGATTCTATTCCATCCCTCATCTGATCCACCTTGTCTTCCGATCATGTCGAAACTCCTTTTGGTTGGGTCCCCCAGATCATAATGAAAAGGCAGATTAACCTGATTACACAGGTCCACCAACCCAATGATCTCAGTCCAGTGACACCCACCATGATCCCCAGAGCGGCTCCCAGCACTGTTTCTGGCTTCGTTATTACAATGACTTCACTTAATAAACCCGCTGTCAGCACGCTAATCCTCAGTCAAGTTTAAGTACGAGAATCCTCGTTAGCCATGATTAGGCGACATGGATGGTTTAACAAAATTTTCTCATGCCCCAGGATTCATTTTCATTAAGAATCTAAATTGATTTAAAAAAAAAAAAAAACCTTCTACAAGAGTACCTGATTGACAGCGACTTTATGGATTTTCATGATGAAGGCTTGTGAACAGGAAACTGCTTTAATTGTTCAGCCTGACTATACATTTGTCTGTGTGCTAGGACACATTTCCTTTGTGGGTTTTTTTTTTTAACCTTCCAATCTCTTTCCCACTTTACTGTTTTGGGTCCTGCCAATCAAGCAGGATGGGCGTTCTTCACATATTTATCCTCTTTTAAGAGGTTCAGTGTATTCCCCAGACTGCACCAGGAGCAGTGTAAGAAACTTTTCTTTAGAATTTGACCTGTGGAATCAGCCTGGGTTCTTGTTACCCGGCTAATCTGTTCTCATGTCACCTCGAACTCTTTCCCCTCAGGTAACCTTCTGCAGGAGCAGTTATCATTTGCTCCCCTCTCCCCTTTACTCTTTTTCTTTTTCCTATACAGCCAAGGATGACTTTGAACTTCTGATTCTCCCATCTCCACACTGAGCACTGGGCTTACACAGCAGATGCTGCCATCCTGATTTAGGTAGTATTAAGAATCTAGCCTTGGGCCTCCTGTATGCTTTGAAAGCATCCCACCAACTGAGATACACCCTCACCTCCCAACCCCGACTTTCCCTTGAATACTGTGTTCACTTGAATCCTTGAAGAAGCAGATGTCAAAACAGGCTCAAACATGCAAGGATTTTGTAGGAGGGACTCCTCCTGGAGAGAAAGTGGGAGTGAGCTGAGAAAGTCCAGGAGACACTTAAGACAAGTCTGGATTCCCAGTGAAGGAGGAAGCCGTGGCAGGTCTAGGCCAAGGAAGCTCCACAAGGCCTCCAGGATCTCAGGGACAAAGCAGAGGCCTCTGGGATCTTGGGGACAAAGTGGAGGCCTTTGGGATCTCAGAGGCAAAGGTGATCACAGCTTGAGGACCATCTGCTTCAACATCCATAATAAAATAAAGAAATGCACACTGTAAGTGTAGCAGCATGTTCTTTTAGAGAGTAAGCATGCCTTTCCTCCCTATCTTAGCAAGGGAAGGTCAAGAAGGTATTTTGGTTGACCTGAGGAAAATATTATCTTGACTCACTTCTCTTCTCTGCCCCAGGAAGATGGCTGGGATCCTTAGAGACATGGAAAAAAGTGATGATTGTTCCGTTTCCCAGAGAAGGGGATATGAGTAGGTATTTGGGGACCAGAGCATGGGAGAAGAAAAGATGCCTGGGACTGTGGGTCCTTGAGGCAAGTAACAGCTGAGCCTACATGTGCCCTGCGCACCAGGGCTGGTTTCTAGTCCAGGAAGCAGGGGGCCATGGGAGCAGAGACAGAAGGATATAAAGGCTGCCATAGTGAGCTACTGCCATTAGGGCTGGGTCAGCGACCACAGCTGGCTTCACGTTCTTGGCTTACTCTTCCTACTTGCTTGCCCTCTGTTCCCAGGGACCTTGGAGAGTCCTTGCAGGTAGTGACACCTACTACTCTGTAGTGCCCCTGTTTGGAAAGAGGCTGAAACATACAAATGCCTTTGGAAACCTATGGGCAAGCAGGGAGACTGGGCATCTCAGTTACGAAGAGCTGTGAATCAAAACAGGTATTTAAAATCTGATTGATTGATTGATTGACGAGGTGGAGTATTAGTCACTGCAATAAAGAGTAGATGGACTTTCTTTTGGGCACCTTTAGAATAAGAAAGTGTTATTCATCTGGGCTGAACTTAGGATTTTGTGTGGGTCTCTCTGGTTAGTAATGAGGACTAGGAGGAGGGAAGGGAAGGGCAGTTAAGGATTGTAAACAACTTCCCACACTGGGATTACCTTCACTGGACTGCATAAAATCCAGATGGGTTTCCTCATTGTTCCCGCCTCTCCTGGTTTTCTGAAAGTTCCCCAAGGCACATTAAAAAATACAGAAATCAGGTACATTATCGTCTATGCTTGGCTTCATAAAAATTAATTACAGGAAAATATATGCTGTCGTGTATCATGCTGCCCCACTGAGAGAAGAGTCTTTGCTGCACTCTCTCCTGCATGTAGAACTCAACAGTTCTCCTTTGCATTGTAAAATGGTACTATAGTCATGCAATGATCCTTTAGCCTGCTCACGGTGGCATTTGCATGTAATTACAAGCCTGTTGAGTTCTGGATTTTACAGGTTTGGGGAGGGAGCTTTGGAGCCCCACTTTTCAATCACCCAGGATTAAACTTGGCATTCAGGTTTTTGTCCAAAGCCGGTTCTGGCTGGTTAATACTCATTCTGACCAACTGTGTGAAGAAAAATCAATTCCACTCAGCCAACACACGCTGGTACTGGTGGACTGGATTTGTTGGAAACTGGCAGTGTCCTTTTTGAAGTGGGACTTGTGCTTCAGTGGTCCATGTCTGTGTCATGGTGGCTGCCAAAATATTTTGAGTATTGCCGGGTTTATATCTATACTTTTTCTTTTCTCACATGTAGGTTGGATTATCAAGCTGTAACCCAAGATATTATGTCTAGCTATGAAAATAAGCTCCAACTGACATGTCTAAAATTTATGGGCACCTGATGAAGTGTAATGGATTTACAAGGAGCTACCCCGAGGCTTCATCAAGTCAGGCCTCTGAATCCTGTTAAAATAATTGTTCTATTTACAGTCCATTGAACTTCTAGTGGGCAGACTGCCAGTTAGGGTTGATCATATGTATAATTAGATATAGGTCAACAACATCCCTTACATGTGACCCGTTCCTTTCCAGAGTCCAGCTTCATGGTTATGCTCTTCTGGTCCAGCCTTATTCTGACCTTCTGAGTTCTGGGATGGGTCAGCTAGTCTGGCTAGCTCTTGTGGGACTAGACACACCCTTTTATGTAACATCACGAATGATGGATGACTTCCTGCTGCGAGCCCCTGAGTGTTGCCCCCTACCAACATTGTGTTTCTGAGAGAGTACTTTGTTTGACTTGGGACCAGGAGGGGAAAAAGAAGAAACATTTGGCATCTATGTAATAACGGTGAAGTGGGAGATTGTATTTCTCTCTCGAAGTTTTTCTGGGCCACTGTAAACAAATCTTGCCTGAGAACAGCTAGTCATATGATGTAGACTTCAAATATAGAGCTGACCTATGATTCCAAACACATAATTATGATGTGTAATAATGATTATCAATAGAACAACAGTTGTCACATGGGTGGGCAATGGAGATGTGCTGTACCCAGGGTGAGATGGGTTCACACACAGTATCTCAAATTTCTGAACAACACCCTTGAAACTAGGTACTGTTTCTCTCTTTATGGATATATAATCTGGGGCTCTTAGAGATTTAAGAACATACCAAGGCTTATTCGGTTTAGCAAAGAAGGTCTAAGTCCACCCTTGTCACTATGTGTCTTTGAAAAAAAAAAAAAAGTAGTTCCAGCCAGCCAACTATGTTTCTAAGATCAAGTTTGTGTGCAGAGTTCACGTTTCCTGCCCACTGCCCTGGTCAAGGTTATCTTGAGCTCAGAAAGTTCTTTAAATATTTCAACCACCTGTCATCCAAGGAATGTTATGAACCCAGGTTATCCCTGAAGTGTCCCCATGCCCCTTTGCATACAAACAGCTCTATCTGGTTTATATTTAGACATGGAATCATTTCAGAGAGCTGCTGTACGGCGGGGCACAGCTTTCAGAGTGGCTTCAGTTGCACAGAACTTCACATAAACAGATAATCAGAGGCTAGAACCCGAGAGCACAGTTCCTGCCTCCTAATTGGCACAAAGTGGGGACATCTGTTCTGTATGAAGCCTGGGTCAGGCCTCTGCTCTCATCTGTGCCCTCCTGCGGTTGGGAGGGAAGGTCCTGGCTTACATTCGGACTCCGGAGAACATTGGAAGCTAGGGTGAAATCAGCAGGAATAACCCACCCTAATTGGTCTGAATCCTTCCCTAACCATCAGTGATAATTTTGGGGTTGGTAGCTTGTCTTACATAATAATCATTTCCCTTCCAAAGATAGAATTTCTTGCCTTGGGTGCAGTGGCTGTGCAGTTACACTCCAAAGGTGTTTATGGAGATGATTCTTGCCCTGAGACTCTGACTTTCTTTTGAGATGAGTGATCCAGACTGTAGAGTTTGGGAACGCCTTATTTATTTGACAAGTTTTGTTTCAGCCCTTCCTTCCGTGACCTCCGATGACCATAACTGTCATCGGTTGTTGGTATTATTTAATGCTGAGACTGGATTGAAGATATGGGGATGGGAAAATGATACAAGCTCTTAGACCTCAGTTGGAGATTTTACGTGATGCTGTCACTGAAGTTTCCAAAAGTCCCGTTTATCCAGAGGTAGCTATGGCCCTAGGGTCTTTCAGAAATACCTGTGTTCCTGAGAAGGCTGAGTAGCTTCAGGTCTCCCTGAGTTCACTGGGGTTGTGTTTGGGACAGAGGCAGATGGAAAATTTCTTCTAAAACTTTAGGATTAGGACAGTCCCCTCTTACACCATTTCTTCTTTCCATCAGCAGTATAAATTTTTTATTGAAAATTGGAAAAAAAAAGGGGTGGGGGATGACTCAGTGTGCAACAATGCTTCCTCTGCAAACATGAGGACCCGAGTTTGAATCCTCAGAACCCATGTAAAAAGCTGGGCATAAGTGCATGTGCCTGTAACCTTGGCGTTGTGGGGCAGGGGATAAGAAGATTGGAAGAACTCATTGGCCAGCCGGAGGAGTCAAAGCACTGAGCTTCCAGTTCAATGAGCGACCCTGTCTTAAAGTAACATGGAGAGTGCTAGAGGAGAAACCGGCATCACGCTCTGGCCCCAGCATGTGTTGCACATGTTCATGGATACCAGAACACACACATGCATTCACCATATACACATACCATATACACACTCATATAAATAATACGTGCAAGCGCATGCACTCTCCCATCCTCCACTTTTTTTAAAAAAAATATTGAAGACTGATCCAAGGGCCTTCCACATGGTAGTTGAGTTCTTTACCACTGAACTATATACCCAGTCCTTTTTCTACTTTTTTGAGACAGAGCCTCACCAAGTTGTCCAGGACGGCTTTGAACTAGTTCTGTAGCCCAAGAAGGCTTGCACCCCATCCTCCCAAGCAATTGGAATCACAGGCCCAGGCCACCAGGCCCAGCAGTCAGAAGGAATGAATTATCAATTTATGGAACATGAAACTCAACACACACATATGTACTTTTCAGGGCCGAGAAAATGGGGAACTTCTGAATAAAATGTGTGCGTTCTATCATGGCATTTTCCTGGTTGGGATTACAATATGGCATGCTGGGCAGAACTGGGTGAAGAATACATGAGATCTCTTACACATCTTCAGCATCATGAAAGTCTACAGTTATCTTAAAACAAAAAGTTTAAATCAAGCAACACTGCAAACTCCTTCACACCGTGACATCCCCACACTGACTGTATTTTATCTCTGTTTTCCCATCCTGTGGCATTCTGCTGTAGAGGACTGTCTTCTGAGACAGGCTGCCACCATTTTCATCAGACCATCTTACAAGCCATCACCACAGCTAGGCTTGGAAAGAGGGATGGGGAGGGTTAAGGCACCCTTTCCCGAGTATCCGCTGCTCCTCATAAACAGTTGTATGCAATTCTGCACTAATTGGCCATGACCTCAGGAAGGGCCAGAGTCTATAGGAAAAAAAGGACTAGGAGAGGGGCTTTCAGCCTTTCTAATGCTGCAAACATTTAATACAGTTCCTTATGTTGTGGTGACCCCCCCACCATAAAATTATTTCACTGCTATTTCATCACTATATAATTATAGCTACTATTGCTACTGTTATGAATTATAATGTAAATATCTGATATGCAGGATATCTGGTATGTGACCTCTGTGAAAGGGTCATTCGATCCCAAAGGAGTCACGACCCACAATTGAAAAACTGCTGATCTGCACAGTCATGGAGGAGTCACTGTCCATGCTGGGTGCAGACCTTCGGTGTGGCTGCTTTAAGCACATGCCACATGCATGGATGCTTTAAGCGTCCATGCACCTGCCCATAGCCTTCAGTAAAGAAGCCTAACAAACTTATTGGTTCCCCAGAGTGAACTTGGGTGGAGTCCTACCATGACTTGTGGTCGGGAACTTTAAGAGTAGACATTGTTTATGCCTGCTCTCTCGGTCCCTACCAGGGAGAAATTTATCAATACATTCTCTAGGGGCTGAGGGATTGAAGGTAAAGCCCTAAGGTGAACGGAACCAATATCTCTGGGATGGGAGAGGAGGCGGGACCTGAGGAGATGGGGCTAGACAAGGCAGAAAAGTGATCTCCCCAGGTAGGAAGAGGACCAAGAGACAAGTTGAGTAAGTGAGTCCTGGGGCCTCAGCAAGCAAAGGAGAAGTCTGGCCAGAAGGGCAGGAGTTTGATCAGTCTTGGTGTAGTAAGGCCTTCAGAGTTCCCTGACATAAATGGGATGGGGAGGGTCATGTGGTCCTCTCTAGATGCTCCTTGAAGACATACACAATTCTGCACTAACTGCCATGATGTCAGAAAGGGGCTAGAGTCTATAGGAAGGGAAGGACTGGGAGAGGGGATAGGAGGATCCTGGGGACGTTTTGAGGGCAAAGACTCCTGGCTTGGGAGCAGATCAGCTGGCTCCATAGATGATAAAATGCTAGTTGAGCCCTGAAAGACATTTCAAATCTGAGCACGCAAAGTCAAGAGAGAGAGAGGTTGCGAAGCAGAGAAATCCCAAACCCATTGCTGTAACTTAGAAGAGAGAGAGACATAATGAGGGATTAATCATGATTAATTCTCTTCACCTGTCTAATCTAACACATTTGCTTACTTCTCATTGGCTAAAACTCAGGTGCATAGCCCCATCCCCTAATTAGATGAGATCTGGGAAATGTATTCCTCTAGCTGGATGGCTCTGTGAGCTGCTGCAATTCAGGAGTTATTGATTAAGGGGGAGGGGAGATGGGATGTTGGAGAGGGCAGCTTGTAGGTTCTGTCTCAGAATGTGAATTCAAGCGCTGGGAAAGGGTATGTAGGGGAGTGGTGTGGTATATGACATATTTTCAGGCTTGAGAATGGGGCAAAAATAAGAGATCTGAAGCAAGGGTAAAGTGAAGAGGTGGGTGAGATAGTTAATGTGGAGCAGGCAGGCACTGCTTTAGTGTTTTTGCACAATCTTCCACCATTGTCCTTGGGCTTGTAGTGTCAGAAAGACTCATGCTAACTGTGGGTGGCACCATTCCATGGTTTGGGGGCCTAGGTTGACTGGAGAAAGGAGAGAGAGAACTGATCACTATCTCCATCTGCTGTTCTTTACTTTCTAACTGCGGGTACAATCTACCTTATGCAGAGATTGTTTGTTTATTTATTTATTATATATGAATACACTGTCCCTATCTTCAGACACACCAGAAGAAGGCATCGGATCCCATTACAGATGGTTGTGAGCCACCATGTGGTTGCTCGGAATTGAACTCAGGACCTCTGGAAGAGCAGTCAGTGCTCTTAACCAGTAAACCATCTCTCTAAACCTGTTTATTATTACTTTTTAAATGTGCCATATTCAGGCATGTTGTCACAGCAGTGAGGAAAGAAATTAATATATTGTCCTTATCTCCTGGATGAAGACCATGAGGCATAAGGAGGAGAACTTGCTTGTCCCAAGTGTTAAAGCCAGTGTTGAACTGAGCTTGGAAAAATAGTCCAAGTTCAGATATTTACCACATATTTTGGTCATTGGCGGTTCCAAGCCTTGGCCTAGGATGGTCACTGAACATTGGCAATGCCTTCTGGGTCCTGGGGTTAGTTTTGGAGGTTGTGGCTTAGATTTCCCAGTCGGTCAGGAAGTAGGCTGCCCCAAAACCTATGTCACCAGGTCCAAATGGGGGGAGAGAGAGAGAGAGAGAGAGAGAGAGAGAGAGAGAGAGAGAGAGAGATCAGGAGGGAAAACTGTAGGGTCCAGTGTTTTGCACATCTCATGCAAAACATGAGCTGGCTGGGTGGCCTCTCCTATGGTTTCTGGGGCAGTGGGCAGATCCGAGCTTCAAGGGCTGTTCTGTAGCATGATTGAAGCCACGTCCATGCCAGGGCTGAAGACCAAGAATGGAGTAATGTCTGCAGAGAGCAGGGTAATTAGCAATTTCTTTAATTAGAGTTGGGTTCCTGTTTCTTCAGTCAATTCTAATCACTCTCTAGGCTTTACCTTGGCTTCTTTGGACCACCCTGTCTAGTCATGGAGCTCAGAAAACCACAACCCATTGGTCTTACATAAAGACAGATACGGTTCTTCTTTTCCAAAGCAGTGAAGAGTCAAAGAAATAGTTTGTGGAGGTTTTGGCAAGCTCTCAAGTTGGTTATTTATTTCAGGAGTAATAAGGTTGCCTTGCTGGTTATAAATGCCTGTTAGTAAAGAATGGTGTGCTTAGATTTCATGCTTCAGGGATCCCAGTAGCTTCCATTTTTCACCGAGGTGCCTCTCTACTGTGACACCTGTAATCAAACCTTGGAGATTTACTTAGGTACCCTAAGATCAATCTTGACAAAATTCATCAACTTTTCTTCTTTTCTTCTTCCTCTCTCTCTCTCTCTCTCTCTCTCTCTCTCTCTCTCTCTCTCTCTCTTTCTTTCTTAAAAGTTCGCTAGTATTTAGCCACCATCTCTGGAATAAGACATTTTTCTTTTAATCTGAAAGAAAGTTGCTTTTAAATATACTTAGAAAATATATTTGTTTAAACAAAATTATGATGGAGATTGCAGTAAATCAATTGGGAAGAAATGTGTTTTCTTTTTGTGTAGATGCATTTGTGTGTGTATGCATGTGTGTGTGTGTGTGTGTGTGTGTGTGTGTAGGTGTGTAGGTGTGTGTGTGTACAGCTGTGTGGGGCAGAGGTGGACACTGTCTTCCTCAATCGCTTTCCATCTTATTTACATAACAGAAGGTCTTAGTATGCAGCTCTGGCTGGCCTCAAACTCAGAGAGAGACCTACCTGCCTCTGTCTCCGCAGTGCTAGGATTTAGGGCATGTGACACCACACCACCTCAGTTTCTAAGATAAGGCCTCTCACTGAATTTGGAGTTCATTAATTTGGTTGAACTGGCTGGCTAGCAAGCCTCAGCGATTCTCCTATCTCTGTTTCCCCAGTACTGGAATTACAGACATGTGCTCCTGGATTTTTATGTGGGTGCAGCAGCAAACCCTTTATTCACTGAGCTGTCTTCCTGGTCACCAAGAAACAGGTCTCTTTGGACAACAATCTCACATGGGGACAAACCTTGATGTTTTGATATACAGTACCCATTCTATATTGTTACTCAGTACACACACACACACACACACACACACACACACACATTTAACTTTTCATTGGTCCTTTGTGATTTGCACATCAAGTACCCCACCCCACTCATCCCTCCATTCCCTCATACCTGCCCCCCTTGCAATTTCCTCTTCAAAATAATAATAAAATGATCACTGTGGAGGCTGTAGTGTGTCAGTGTGTCCCACAGTATACCCTTTTATCCATACTTCTTTGCTTGCAAATGTTCATTGCACTGAGTCACTGGTCTGACTCAAGGCTTCTGGCTTCCACTATAAACACAGGATCCTTACTGGCATTCCTCTTGGATACCCTTTTGTTGCCCTTTGTCATGGAGATCTTGCAGCTTCGGATCTGAGGGACCAGCCTCTTTATGTTTTATGCGCTCTGTCATTTCATCAGTGGGGTGGGTGGTGGGCTGGGCCAACTCAAAGCCCTGGATTTGGGCCTGGGAGGTATCTGAGCTGGTCAGCCCCAGCTCTCCAACACCCACATCACCAGAGTGAGCCCCCCAGCACTGCCCCAGCTAGCTCATCCAATGCCATACCTGGCAAAGGCCAGAGCCAACTGTTCCCGTCCTATGCCCTCGGGACTGTCTCACTGTGCCCACTCCAGCAGTACCCATGGCAGTAGAGCAGCCCAACTGTGCGGCCCAGGTGAGATGTAGGGCCTACTCTCCCAATTGCTGCAGCAGGTAAGAGGCATAGCCAGCCCTCTCATGCTCAGGTCCTTGTGGGTGGCTCACCTGCATCCCTCCCGCCAGGGTCAGCTCTACTGTGCTGCTCAGGCTGGGTGCCGAGCCTGCTCTCCAGGTTAGTCAATAGTTTTATTTCCCATTATACATCTCCTTTTCTTTCAACCAAGATTTAATTTCTGGGGACCAAATTCATTTGTTATAATTTTTCTGTTATATTTCTATTTTTCTATTATATTTATATATATGTATACATATGATAGAATAAGATATAATTACATCGTCAATCATCTTACAGTCTGAGAGGAGATAACCTTGAAACGAGCTCTTTCAGTGGGGTGGATGTCATTGTGTGATAAATTGGTCCGTTCACATGTAAACGAGCAACTCTGGGTTTACCTGCCACTCCAAAAACTTGGAACTTTCTATCACTTTCTTTGGAGTTACCTGGGAAGAGAGGTCTTCTACTGAGGAATTGCCTCTCTCAGGTTACCTGTGGGTGTGTCCCTGGGGCATTTTCTTGATTGATGATTGTTGTGAGTGGGCTCAGCCTACTGTGAGCAGTGCTGTTCCTGGGCAGGTGGTTGTGGGTTGCATAAGAGAGCAGGCTAGGTAAGCCATGGAGAGCAAGCCTGTAAGCAGCACCCCCCCCCCCATGGCTCCTGCCTTGTGGTCCAGCCCCGACTTCCTTTGATGATGGACTGTGATGGGGGCATGTAAAACAAACAAACGATTTCTACCCCAGGTGTTTTGGATAATATTTTATCACACTATCAGGAAAGCTAATTTTAAAAAAAGATTTATTTATTTATTTGAGTACACTATAGCTATCTTCAGGCACATCAGAAGAGGGCATCGGATCCCAAGACAGATGGTTGGGAGCCACCATGTGGTTGCTGGGAATTGAACTCAGGACTTCTGGAAGAGCAGCCACTGCTCTTAACCACTGAGCCATCTCTCCAGCCCTGGAAAACTAATTAGAACAGGGGGATATTTGGCAATATTTAATACAACTTGTATTTATCCTTTGGCACAGCAACATTATTTGTAGTAATTTATCCTTAAAATATATACTATGTACTATGTACCATGTACTGTGTACTAATATATATATATATATTCAACATATATTTGAGATGAAATACTATTAAAACTAAAATATGGTATATATACCAGATTGTGTTGCTGACAGAATACTTGGCAGAAATAATATAAGTCAGGAACAATTTATTTTGTTCAAGGTTTCAGAGATTTGAGTCCATTCTAGTAGAAAGGGCATGGTAGAGCACAGTAGCTCATTGTGATGTCCAGGAAGGAGACAGAGAGAGAAGAGAAAGAAGGGAGGGGGAGACAGGAGGAGGGAGACAGGAGGAAAAGGAGGAAAGAGATGGGAGGGAGGAAAGAAAGGGAAGGAGAGAGGGAGGGAAGGAAGGAGGGATAGAAGGATGGAGGGATGGAAGGAAGGAGGGAGGGAGGGAGGGGTGGAAGGAGGGAGGGAGGGATGGAGTGAATTTGTGTTTTTCTCCTTTCCCCTTTTATTCCATCCAGTTCACAGCCATGGAGTGGAGCCTCCCACCTTCAATCTTAGTTAATCTCCTCTGGAGAAACTCTCACAGACATGTGCTTTCCTAATCTCCAGACTCTCCTCAATCCAACCGTGAAGTTAGCACCACTGTATTTTGCTTTTTATGTAGGAAAGAAGGAATGATAGGCCAACATCTGTATTTGCTTATTTCTCCCAGAACAACACAGACAGGATCAGTCGGGAAACACTGAAGTCGGCTGCCAAGAAGAGGAATGATGCAGGAGAAATATGCAGAGGGCCGTACTTCTCCAAGTGTGTTTGTGGCATAATTCTGACCTCTGGAAGCATGTTAGTGTTAATATATTAAAAAATTAATAGGAATAGAAAGGATCCTCTAAAACTGAGGACAAATTGAAGCTAACCCGTCAGCTGTAGTTTACATGGATGACCTAACCACACTGATAGGATGGGGAAGAGATCTGCATTTAACTGTATCCCCTGGGTTCTAAGTCCCTCTCCAGTGCTGGACGTTGAACTCAGAGCCTAACACATGCTGGGTAAGTGCTCTATCACTGAATTATACCCTTATCTCCTACCCTCACTTTAAGATTTATTTTTATGTGTTTTGTATTGCATGTATGTCTGTGTCCAGATCCCCTGGAACTGGAGTTGAGGATAGTTGTAAGCTGCCACTGTGGGTGCTGGAAATTGAACTCAGATTCTCTGGAAGAGCAGCCAGTGCTTTTAACCACTGAGCCATCTCTTCAGATCCTCTACCTTCACTTTAACTGAGGGGATAGAGGGACAGGCAGCCTGAGCCTTTTACAGTAGTTTATAGTTACAGAAAAAAAATAGTTTGGAAACACTTTTCTGTGTTATAGAATGCAGCAGTCTAGTACCAAGTATGTGGTTGTTGGCAATCCAGGGTTTATTAGGAGGAAAGGAAATATATGGAGTTGGAGGAAGGAAAAAAAATCCCTGTGAAATGGATTGAAGTTGAGGCTTGTTTCAGTGTATCCCATATTTTTAAAATACATGTATGCATGTATATAACAGCATTCAAAAGTATGTATTAATGTACACACACATTTATTATCTAGCTTTGCTGCAAGTGCTAAGAAGCCAACATCACAGTAGCAATGAGCACACACAGTATCCAGATCTTGGTTTTTAATACCATTCCTATCTGTATTGGTTAACGTTGGCTGTCAGCTTGACTGGATCTGGAGTAAACTAACAGGCAAGCCATTAGACAATTGCACCTATGAGTTTTTTTGATCAGTTATTAAAGTGAGAAAGCTCACCCTAAACAAGGATAATACCTTGTGTCCTTTTCTTGTCTTCAAGTTTTGTTGGCAAGTTCATCTACTCTGTTGACTCCTTTCTGTTAGGCACTTGCCATTATTCTTTGCTGCCATTAGAACCTGGCTTCTTCAGCCTTCTAATACAGACGGAAGGCCACTGGCCCTCCAGGACTCCTCCAGGCCTTCAGTGCCAAGCTGGGACTGTTGAAACACGGCTCTGTTAGATGGAGTAGCTCTTGTGTCCGTAGACTCTCCAGTGGGAAGGCAGCTGTGTTGGATTACCTAGATCGTATCGTGTAAGCCAACCTAACAAATTCACCCTTAATATAGATTTATTTTATTAGTTCTTTTCCTTTGGAGAATCTCTGACTACTATACCATCCAAAAGTAGCAAGGATCTTAGGAGGAAACAGAGAATTCTAGGGCCAGGGTAGGGGGTGTACAAGATGAACTTAGACCATGTTGGAAATTAAAGAAGTAGTCATAGAGACATGAGAGTATGCTGTAAGGAAACCATCTAAAGGCCAGGTGGGAATAGGTTTCTAGTAGTTATATCTGGGATAATTTAAGTGTAGTGATTAATTATGTCATTAGAAATAGGAGCTTATGATTTCAAGTTGGTGAGAGGATAAAGACTTTGAGTGTGGGGCAGCTTGGGCACACAGTGAAATGCAGAGAACCAACAGGTGACTTGGGTGGAGGTGCTGAAATCAGAGAGTGAGCAATTCCAACCACTATGGCAAAGATGAGATGAATCGAGACTCCTCCACACATGTGGGGTTTAGGTGAAGGGCAGGGTATTTGTATAGTTTCAAAGTCTTTCTCTATACATATGAGCTATAATGGGAGGGTAGTGGCAAATCTAGGGCAGGAAAACTTAATATCTTGAGTGGGTTGCATGGACAGTATGTGCCTTGCTGAGGACCTGGTGGTATCTGTGTTATGTTTTGGCCAAAAATGCCTAACACCAAACTATAAGGAAATACTAGACAATCTCTAAATGAGAAAAATTATCATTTAGAGAACTCCAGGCTTGGAGAAAGGTCATTGTATATGACAAAGAAAGGTTCTAGAAATGTTCCAGGTTAATGAAAGATAAAGAGACCTGACAGCTAAAAGCGATCTTTGACTCTAGAGCAGCGGGTCTCAACCTTCCTCATGCTGTGACCCTTTAATACTGTTCTTCCTGTTGTGGCGACCCGCAACCATCACATCATTTTCATTGCAACTTTATAACTGTAATTTTGCTACTGCTGTGAATTGTGAGGTAAATCTGTGTTTTCCAATGGTCTTAGGTGACCCCTGTGAGAGGATTGTTCAATCCCAAAGGGGTGGTGACCCACTGGTTGAGAACCACCTCTCTAGACTGACTTCTGTATCTGAAGGAAAAACTATAAATTTAGCTTTGAATCAGCTGACAAAAGGGGGCCACAGACATTATTAAGTGAAAATATTGTTTTATGTTAAATTTACTAAGATCTCTAGCTGTCCTCCTGTTGTGTATGACAGCATCTTTATGCATAGGAAACACATCCACTGATTTAGAGATAAGAGGCCATGAGGTGTTTAGCTTTTTATAAAATGGTTGACACACACAGAGAAAGAGAGAGGGGGGAAAGAGAGGGAAGGAGGGAGGGAGGGAGGGAGGGAGGGAGGGAGAGAGAGAGAGAGCACAAGGAAGCACAAAAACAGACCAATGGGTAAATAAATAGTTAGCAACTAGTGGATTGTAAGGAAAAACCAAAAATAAAACAAAGCAAATCTTGCCGTCTTTAACTACTCCCAACCTCATCAATTTTTTCTGAGTATAAATTTATTTCCAAATTTAAAGTTAAAAAAGATTGAACATTTTTACTTCAGAAACTTATTACCCGCCTACCCCCCATCTCACCCCCCCCCCCCATGGTGACTAGTTTTATGCTAACTCAACTGAGAAGAGGGAACCTCAGTTGAGAAAATTCTTAAGATTGGGCTGTAGACATACCTGTAGAACATTTAACATTTTCTTAATTAGTGATTGATGGGCACGGGGGTGGGGGGAGGGGCGGGGCAGCCCATTGTGGATGAGGCAACCCCTGGGCTTTTGGTCTTGCCTTCTGTAAGGAAGCAGTGTGAATAAGCCATGTGAACGAGCCAGTAAGCAGCACTCCTCCATGGCCTTTCCCTCTGGTGAATGGAGTCTGGCAGCAACTCCTCTGGTTTAAGCTGGATGTGGTCCACTTGATCTTCGCATCCTTGGAGTGAGGGTGGTTACTTTGTGATTGGGTGGAAACCTTAGAATTAGTTCATAATGATTGACTTGTATGTTGTGGCCATGGTCTAATGCTTGTTCCCAGTGACAAATGACCGCTTTCTCTCTCTCCTCCTCTCTGTGAGATTATTTTGTCCTTGGCTTGTGGTTAATGCTTGACGGCAGTGCAGTGATGAGGCACTGTGTGCCCAGACCAGTGTATGATTCATTCAGGGTGTTTAGATAAAGACAGGGCAGATAGGGCATTTCCTCCCGGCTAGATCAAGCAAGAATCATTGTGGGTGTGGAATTTAGAGAGACATATGGTTTTATTTACTTGATTTTAAGTTGTGTCTATGTATGTGTCTCTGTACACATGAATGCAGTGCGTACAGAAACCAGAAGAGGATGTGGGATCCCTGGAGTTGGGGCTATGGAAGGTTGTGAGCCTCCTAATGTGGGTTCTGGGAACAGACCTGGATCCTCTGCAAAAGCAGTCTGCACTTTTAACTGAAAATCCATTTCTCCTATGGCTTTAAAGTATCGTCTTGGAACTTGAAGTTCACCTTTAAATGGCCCTGGTGCCTCACTGTTGATAGGATTTGTATTTACCTAACCATTTTCTTCTTTCTCCTCCTCTTCTTCCTCTTTCTTCTCTTCCTCTTCCTCCTTCTTCTCCTCCTCCTCATTCTCTTTCCTTTAAGAGTCTTTAAGCAAGTAGAGTTAGGGGGTTACAGAGTTTGGGGGGGGTCTTTGACAAATACATTGGGAGAGCAAGTAAACAGTACTTTCCCCAAGTTCAGTGTTCTGAAAGGTGAATTTTCTTTCATTTTTTTAATTGAATATTTTATTTATTTACATTTCCTGGCTTCCTCTCTGCAAACCTCCTATCCCATCCCCTCTTACTCTGCTTCCATGAGGGTGCTCCCCCACCCACCCACCCACTCCTGCCTCACCACCCTAGCATTCCTCTACACTAGGCATCTGAGCCTCCACAGGACCAAGGGCCTCCCTTCCCATTGATGCCAGATAAGGCCCCATCAGCTCCTTCAGTCCTTCCCCTAACGCTTTCATTGGGGTCCCTGTGCTCAGTCTGACGACTGACTTCGAGCATCCGCATCTGAATTGGTCAGGATCTGACAGAGCCTCTCAGGAGACAGAAAGGTAAATTTTCAAACAAACCCCAAACAAACTAAACTGTAAACCATTGTTACAGTTTGATTCAGTCAGTGGGCTCTTTTTTTTTTTTTTTTTCTCCCGAGACAGGGTTTCTCTGTGTAGCCCTGGCTGTCCTGGAACTCACTCTGTAGACCAGGCTGGCCTCGAACTCAGAAATCTGCCTGCCTTTGCCCCCCAAGTGCTGGGATTAAAGGCATGCACCACTACTGCCCGACAGTTTGAATAGGAAATGTACTCCACAGGATCATGGTTTTGAACACTTGGCCTCCAATGGTGACACAGTTTTGGGTAGCTATGGACACTTAGGGACATGGTACCCTTCTGGCTGGCTAGGTCAAGGCTATTAGGTAGGTCTTGATGGTGATATCTGCTTTGGCCTCTGGCCTGAGCTCTTTGTGAACAAGCAGAACAATCAGCCCTTGCCATTACAGACTGATGTATGCTACCTCCGTGCTTTCTCCACTGCGATAGACTATATTTGTGAAAATCTAGGAAGTGCCAGGATTCTGAACTCAAAAAAGAAAAGCCCAGGAAAACCAAAACAAATCCTTTCTACCTTAAGTTGCTTCTGCTGGGTATTTGGTCATGGCTACGAGACAAGTAAGTAACAACATTACTCACTGAGTTTTGAAAGGTTGTACCTAACGCTACAGATTGTTTTGGAAAATGTAGCTATCTGCTTAGTTAATTGAAGCCTTGCATAAAGCACATGGTTGTGATGATGTATGGTCCCCAGTTCCTTCATGGGAAGCTGATTCTTGAACACAGAGCTTCCTCAAAAATAAGGGTGCTGCCTGACTGGATCCTCCCCTCTCCTCAGACAAATCTGTGAAGAACATTTAATTAAAACATCGAAAACATGGGCCTGGAGAGATGGCTCAGCAGGTGAGAACACTGGCTGCTCTTCAAAAGGATCTGAGTTCAGTTCCCAGCACCACTATGGCAACTCACAACTGTCTATAACTCCAGTTTTAGGGAAATCAAAACCCTCACACAGACACACATATGCAGGCAAAACACCAATGCACATAAAATTAAAAAAAAAAAAGGAAAATGGAAAACCTTAAATATTTCATGTTTTAGGATGTTCCACCTTGATTGATAGTGACTTCTTTGAGTCTTGTTTTGAGGATGTTTCTCCAGGAGCATTTGGGTTTAATGGGAATGAGTGCTGTGATTGATTAGTGATGCCTACTTGGGGTATAGAACGGGAAAGTTGATCAGGTATCAGGTATACAGCTTACACAATTCTCCAGGGCTCTGTTTATTTGGAAAGGACAGCTTCATTTTATGTATTTTCATACTAACCAAGGAACATTGGCTGTGGTGTCCCAGGTTTGATAGAGGAGAACCATAGGACACATTCGGCGGAGACTTTGGGCATTTTTCTTGCACATGCCTTTCTTCCCAGCACAGCAATGAAACCCGAGAGCAGGAGACTGCAGAGTACACTGTCCATCCTACCCTAGCTTACCTTGTTTATCTGACAGGCACACTCCTCTTGACATTTAGAATCCCAGTACTTTTAAGAGTTCAGAATGCTGACATTTATTATTCTTGAATAAACACTGTGATATTTCCTCATAATCGAAGTGCCAAGGAAACTTGACTCTACTCAAACTCTCTCTTGCCATCTACCCCACAGAAAAGAAAGAAGCTCAAGAAGCAGAGGAGGAGATTTTTTGTGGAGAGTTCTCTGTGAGGGTTCCACTGGTTTCTCCCAGATGGGTGGAGAATTCCCTCTTCTGATTTTTGGTGTTTAGCTCTCCTAGATGGGCTTGATGTGGCATTGGGCTCTTCAGAACTAACAGAGGCAGTGAACACTCATCAGTAACTCATTAGAAGGATGTGGTGGTTTGAATATGCTTAGCCCGGGGCATGGCACTATTAAGAGGTGTGGCCTTGTTGGAGTAGGTGTGGCTTTATTGGAGGAAGTGTGTCACTCACTGTGGAGGTGGGCTTTGAGACCCTCCTCCTAGCTGCCTGGAAGACAGTCTGCTCCTGGCTGTCCTTTGGATGAAAGTGTTGAACTCTCACCTCTTCCAGCACCATGCCTGCTTGTACACTGCTGTGTTTCCTGCTTTGATGATAATGGACTTGATCATGGTGTCTGTTCACAGCGGTAAAACCCTTATTAAGACAAAGGCTACTGCTGTGTGCCACTTTTCTTAGATTTCTCATCATTTCTGACAATGTCACAAAGACTGCTTTGAAAGCATTTCTAAGACCTTACTGTGCAAAGTGAATTCTTTCCTAGACATTTGTTTTAGGAATTAGTTTTCAGGATACAAATGAAAAAGGCTGCAGAGCCATACTGTTGCCGGCAATCAGGTAGAATTGTGCCTTCCATCCGTCCTTTGTTGAGGGTTGACCTGGAGCTGCTTATATTTATTTGCTGAATTCTATACTCCAAGATCTGGTTGGCCCAAGATGAGCAAATTCCCACATACACTAGCCTTTGCTGTGCAAACCTTACTCCCCAATTTAAACCATTGGATGAATAAAAATGGCTGCAACCAGTTACTGGGGAGAGTAGAGAGAGGTGGAGTTTGACCTACTGGGCTGGAGGTTACAGGTAGGGACCATGAATGAGAAGAAGAAAAGAGAGGGAGGGAGGGAGGGAGGGAGGGAGGGAGGAAGGGAGAGAGAGAGAGAGAGAGAGAGAGAGAGAGAGAGAGAGAGAGAGAAGACGGAGAGAACAGGAGGTCTCTATCATTAGTAATGATGAACCAGAAACACAGGCCCCAGTAAAATGCTTCCCCAGGACACCAGACTGCTGGAGCAGAAATAACCAGGAAGATTCAAACAGCAAGTATTTGGGGAGCACAGTTGAGCAAGTAGCCAGGCCAGCAGTAGAGAACTGTATTAGGAGTAATCCCCCAGTAATTTCACAGAGCCTAATAAACAAATAATAGTTTGAGTCTCTTTCATTTGAAGCTAGATGGGAATAAGCATAATTCATTATTATTTTACACTCCTAGCCTCCTCTACCAGTGTCTGGATGCCTCTTACTGCTGGCAAGCCATGAGGCCAGTTCGCTCAAGCGGAATAGCTGGAGATATTTTACCTGGAGGCAGGGAATTAAACTCAGTGCTTTGAAGGCGCCAAGACGTGCCTTACCCACCAACAACCCAAGTAAGGAAGACCGTGTGAACGCCCTGTTTTCCAGCAATGCGTGTCTGGATGAGCTGGTGGGACCCATGCCTTCCTTAAAGGGGAAATCAAACCTCCATCTATGTAGGGCTCCCAGGTTGCCCCGTTTTCTTGGACACTTGGCCGTATAGGCTCGAACTTTGGGGTCAGATGTGTTAACAAGAAGATAGAGCCCACAAGCTTTCCAAAGAATCTGTAGTGGAAATGTGGCCCCAGATGGAGAGGAAGCAAGAATGGGGTCAGATAGATAGGAAGGAAGTCTGAAGCAATGTTATTTAGAATACACAAGAAGGGTCTACATTTCTATTTTGAAAATTGCTGAAAATGGTTCTTTCCTGCCTTACTTCTTCTTCCTGTGTCCCCTTTTCTTCTTAGAATAATCTGTGAATCTTGTAATTAAAGCATCAAAAATAGAAAAAAAAAACCAACAAACAAACCCAACCCTAAAATGACATCTGTAAATCCTTGCTGCTTCTTTCATTAAAAGAAATGAGAAACACAATAAAATTAATTTTAGTGAATTTTCTTCCGAGCCTCCATCAATATATTGTCCCAGCTTTATTCCATGCGGATGGGTGGTCAGGATGTGATTATGGTTTGAGATTCTTCAAAGAGTCAAAGATAGTCAGCATCTATGGGAGATTTCAAATGTTAACAAAACTCAGAGTATGTAAAATTTGAATCTTGATTATTTGTATAGTAATTAGTAAGCATGTTCCAAATTCTGACAAAGTTTAGCCCCACACCCCCTCTTTTTTGCTTTTTTGAGACAAGAGTTTCACTGTGTAGCCCTGGCTGTCCTGGAACTCACTCTGTAGACCAGGCTGGCCTCAAACTCAGAGATCTACCAGCCTCTGTCTCTTGAGTGCTGAGTTTAAAGACATGTGGTATCACCACCTGGCTAAAACTCAAATGACCATAGTGCATTTCACCTGCCTGTCCACACGAACCTGTAGCCTCTGCCACCTTCCCTCAGCAGGCTCCGGCCCTGTCTCACCTCAGGTTGCCTCAAGGTTCTCCACCCTGGAACAGGCCTCCTAGCTCACTCACCACAGGCACCTGACTAGCTCTGCCGGCTCTGTCCTCAGCCAGGCTTTGCCATGTTACCACAGTCACTGAGGGCAATCAATAATAAAAGCCAGCTCCCTCTTCATCTCTCTCCCTCCCCCCCTCACTCCCTCTCTCTTCTTTCTTTTCTTTCAAAATATTCATGAAAACTTTTTTTTTTAAATTGATTGCTGACTAGTTTCTAGACTCCTTGTTACGGTAGAACTTGGTCGACCACTGGACTGTGCCTGTCTGCTTTATCACACATTGGCCAGGCACACAGTACTCACTGAATAAGTTAGTACTTGGTGAACGGGATACTGTCCTTAAGCAGAGCTACAGAAAACAAAACACAAAAACCTGGAAAACAAAAATCCCTTGGGGATGGAGAGACGGTCCAGCAGTTGAGAGAGGTGGTCCATCTTGCAGAGGACCTGAGTTTGATTCCCAGCTCCCACGTGGTGGTTCACAGCCATCCCCAATTGCAGTCCCATGGGGAATCTAATTCCCTCTTCTGAACTCCACAGGCGCCAGGCATACATGTAGTACACAGATACACATGCAAGCAAAATACACATAAAACAAAATGAATAAATCTAATAAAATATTTTTTAAAAATTAAATAATGGCCTGTTGCTGAGGGGATCACTTGCAAGCGAGGTATGGGGTCTCTTTAAACAAACTGCCTTTGACACTGCTCCAGGGGGGGTACTGGTTTGGAAAAACAAAAGATTCTTTGCATTCTTGATTATTAAAATATATGGCACTCTTTATTGGTCAGGTCCTGTGAGCCAGCAAGCATGAGCTTGAAGCTGTGACTTTTTTGGCTCTAGCAGGTAAGGGTGTGGGTCATACATGGTATTTTTAATATTAGAAAGAAAGACAGTTTGAATTGTTTCCTGAAAACAAAAATATGGTCTTTTATTAGCAGACATTCAGGGAACCCAGTAGGTGTCTTCTCAGCAGGGTCGTGTTTGAAGCGGTGGCAGAAGGATCAAGGAGACAAGGGGCTCAGTGTCTTGTGGGAGACACACATGTGAACGGTCATAACTCAAAATGACACGGGCTGCTACAGAGAGGAGGGCAGATGCTTTGGGGAGGACGAAGAGGTAGGGAATAGCCATAGAAGACCAAGAGGCAACCTCAGCTCATGTCTCCTTCAAAAAGGATTTAGTGACCTCTGCTGGGGAATGAGACCTCCGGCTGGAAGGAGGCACAGAGAAGTCCATTTTTCTAAAGAAAAAGAGAACAACTTCACAAAGGTGGGGGCTTAGAAGAAGAGCAGTTTAGTGTAAAGGCTGGGGAGTGGGGACAGCTAAGGGTGCTGGGATGAGATGAGAACCCCAGAGGGACACAGGGAGGCCTGCCCAGTGGTTCATTGGCTCTGGGGATTCGGAATGAGCACTTCAACTTTCAAAAATTTACTCTAGTTGGCCAGTGTTGGCACACAAATTTAATTCCAGCACTCAGGAGGCAGAGGCAGACAGATCTCTGAGTTTGAGGCCAGCCTGGTCTACAGAGCCAGTTCCAGGAGAGTCAGGGCTACACAGAGAAAACTTGTCTCAAACAAAACAAACAAACCAACAGAACAGCAAAAGAATTTACTTTAAGGAAGCAATCTGGTAACCGAGCACAAATGTTTATTCCTTCTCTGATGGGACATCAGGAACAGTAAAACACAGGGGTTGGTAAATGCAGTCGGTGCCAAATATGACGGGGACACTGGGAATGATGAAGTGGTTTTATATTGTGATGGGATGACTGCTGAGAGATGTTGAAAAGTAAAGAACCAAGTCACAAAACACTGTTGCAGCATGACATGGTCGTGGGGGCTGGAGAGATGGCTCAGTGATCACGAGCACTTGCTGCTTTTGTAGAGGACTGGGGTTGAGCTCACAGCATCCACATGGTGGCTCACCACCATCTAAAATTCTAGTTCCGGAAGATCTGATGTCTTTTCATTTCCTTCACGACCATCAGATATACATGTGGTATATATATTGTCTTAGTTGGGGTTTTACTGTTGTGAACAGACAGCATGACCAAAGCAACTCTTATAAAGGACAACATTTAATTGGAGCGGCCTTACAGGTTCAGTCCGTTGTCATCAGGGCAGGAGCATGGCAGCATCCAGGCAGGCATGGTTCAGGAGGAGCTGAGAGTTCTACATCTTCCTCTGAAGGCATCAAGGAGAAGACTGGCTTCTAGGCAGCTAGGATGATAGTCTTCAAGGCCACACCCACAGCAAAACACTTCCTCCAACAAGGCCATACCTCCAAATAGTGCCACTTCCTTGGCTAAGCATATTCAAACCACCACATACACATATATACATATGTAAAAATGGATGTATACATACATACATACATACATACATACATACATACATACTGGCCAACTCTCATCTATCTATCTATCTATCTATCTATCTATCTATCTATCTATCTATCTATCTATCTATCTATCTGCCTAATTGGGCTGGCACATAGTTCAGTGGTAAAGCATTTGCATGTCCAAGGCCCTGAGTTTGATCCCCAGTATTGCGTAAAACACCATATAAAGACATATAAAGTCTAGAAGTAAATGTAAAATGCTCACAGTAATGAGACTGAGAATGATTAGCTTTCACTTTACACTGTAATATGGAATACCCTGCCCCATAGTGAGTGGGCATTAAAGTTACAACCAGGAAAATCAGTAAAGCTATTTCCACTTTGAAAAGTCCACAGAGTTTAAAAAAGAGATAATTAGGGCCAGAATTCTAATGGAGTGACTATTGTTAAGAATCTTAAGATGTGTGTGTTACTTACTCTGGACTCTCCAAGTAGACCATCCCAATAGAGCAGGCTTGTTTCTAGCAGAGCAGATTGATGAATCCTTCCTTGGGTTGCTCCCTCTCATTATCTAGAGGTGGGTGGGGGTATATTCTCCTTATATGTTGTAGAGTAGGCATGAAAAGAGTAGACACTTTGTCCCAGTCTCTGAGCCAGCCATTCTATATGGGCTACACTCTAGATCTACCTGAGGAGCCTAAATAATTCCATTGCCTAGATGTTATGCTCTCAGACCAACTAGTCATGATTTTGTGGGATAAGGCTCAAGTAATGGGTCCAGGAGATGCTCTTCTGCAGTCAGCGTTGGGTCTAATCTTCTGATTAGAAGAGAATGAATTAAAAACTAACCAGCCAGGAGCACACCCATGGACCTGTACTTTCAGGACATGCCAGATCTGAATAATTATCTTTATAAAAAGGATTTCTTGATCAAATATTTCCATATCCCTCTCTAGAAAAGTCCCAAAGTGTATTAGCCAATAAAGACTCTGGGAAGTCTTACAGTAAGGAAATTCGTCTCAACTAATTTTTTCCCAAGTAGTTTCTCATCTTGGAAACTGTCCTAGGGTTTCTTGTGCTACAGTAAAACACCATGACCAAAAAAGCAAGTTGGGGAGAAAAGGATTTATTTGGCATATACTTCTGATCATAGTCCATCATTGGAGGAAGTCAGGGAAAGAACTCAAACAGGGCTGGAACTTGGAGGCAGGAGCTGACGCAGAGGCCATGGAGGGCGCTGCTTACTGGCTTTCTTGCTATAGCTTGCTCAGCCTGCTTTCTTATAGAACCCAGGACCAGCAGCCCAGGAATGACACCACCCACCATGGGCTGGGTCCTCCCTCATTGATCACTAATGAGAAAATGCCCAACAGCTGGATCTCTTGGAGGTATTTTCTCAATTGAGGCTCTTTCCTCTCTGGTGACTGACTTTTGTCAGGTTGACTCAAAACCAGCCAGCACAGAAACCTTTGTCTTAGGTAGCACTTTGCCTTCACTTAGCAGCGTGAGGCTAAGTCCTGTTGGATTCCCTGCGTGCCATTACTCTGTTATACTTTGAGACACTTCCCTAAAAGTCCCTAGGATGCTGATAAGACCCAAGCAGATCTCTGAACCCACAGCAACATTTGTCAGAGGAGCCCCTGCTCTGGAAATTTGTGGGGGTACTCATCTCTACTGGGGCACTGCTGACCTGGGACCCAGGCTGGAGAGGGGGCACGGTGGTTACAGAGTCCGGTGTGCAGAGTAGAGTGAGGAGTTACTGACTGCTTTGTCCCCATCGGAAGCTGGGCAGGGATGCAGCAGGCACCAAATTCAAGACTTTCCCCTCTTAGTTACACTCCTCCACCTCCTCCAACCCAGTCAAAAGGTCACCTCAGGCATTTTACAATCTTCGCATAAAGGAGCACAGTCACAATTAATGACAAGTTCTTACCTTCTTACACCACTTTGAGTTTCTGTCTCTGTCTGCCACGAAGACACCTAAAGCCCTAACTATCTTTGGGTTGTAAGGAATGTTTAGAATTGAAGAACTGGTTTGATACAATTAAAAGCTTCCAGAAGGCTGTTACGGTGCCAATTATTTACTTTGCGATAGCAGGCTATTTAAATTTCATTACGGAGTAGAAATAGGGAGATAAGAAGAAAATATGGCCTGGCTGACTGTGACCTCAGAACCTTTGCTCCTTTTGTTCATAAAAGATACCAGAGGCAGGACGTTCGGATTCAAGGATCATTTGGTTAAACTGTGCATTCCCCTAAACGAAAGTGCTTCTTAATCTTTTCATGGGCTGTTAATGGGCCATTTATCAGGGTGTTACAAGGCAAAGTGAATGCAGAGGAAACAGGGTTACCAACTTGGGAGGGCCACCCTGTATCACAGGTGGTCGGACAATGACCCAGTGACTCCTGGCCTTGACCTAAACATTCCCAGTCCCCAAAGGAAATAAACGAATGTTCACTCTCCCCTCTCTAGGCTCCTTTCTGAATAGATCACATTGATTGTGAAAGTTCTCCCTCATGGTTCCCAGTTCTTATTTAAGCTGTTCGTTCTGGTGGCTTAACTACAACATTTCCAATCTTGCAACTTCTCATGATCCTTTGGAGAGGAGGTAGATGGCAGTTATGTGGCAGAATAGGGGACCTGGTTCATGTGATTGTCAGATGTATGTGTAAACACTTGGTGTATGTATGTGTACATGAATATGCATGCATGCATGCACACACAAATGCACACACACACACACACACACACGTAAAAATAACACTGTAAAGTTGGCTGCTTAAGTTTCTAACTTTGTTTTGGCACAAAATTGTGTATCTCTGACCAAAATCAAGATAGAGGATCCTTTTGTCACCCAGAAACCTTCCCTTGTACCCCTTTGTTGTGGATTCCTGCCTTTTCCCTGAGGAGAAGTTAGTTCCATGAAGGAAGTAAAATAAGGGTCCATGTTGGATCGAAGGCTATCCAGGCAGCACATATGACCCCTCCCCTGAATGGACAAGTGACTGGTCAGGCCGAGGGAGCGCTCATAAAGCATGTGGACTCCTTACTGTCTCAGTCAGAGATGTGCTAAAAATGACCAAGTCCCAATGACCTTAGTCTCTATCCAGTTTCCCTCATTAGATTTATAAAAGGCCACCAGGCAGTGGGACCCAGTGCTATCTCTTCCTTATAGCCTCTCTCAGTCTTGGGAGTTCTTTCTCACTTTTCCTTAGTTATTCTATGTTCACTCTGTCTATTCCTTACTTGAATTTTCTTATTTTTGGGCATCAGGTGATGAACTTAGTAGCCATTGGTTCAGGGTGGCCTTGGTATGCATTACATGTCTGGTACCCTTAGCTCCCTGAATTAAGCTCATTAAGAGTCAAGAAAGGGGGCTGGAGAGGTGGCTTTGAGACTAAGAACACTGGCTGCTCTTTAAAGGATCCTGGTTTCATGATTCCTCACACCCACGTGGCGGCTCACAACCTTCCTTAACTCCAGTCCCAGAGGATCTGGCAACCTCTTCTGGCCTCCACAGACACTGCACCCACATAGTGTGCAGACACACAGACACCATACATACTAACATCGAAAGGCTCTGCTGCTCTGAAGGAACTCACATTGACCTTATGAATGAAAGTGCCCAGGAGAAGAAGCCACACCCCTGTTAAAGATCCCACACAGCTATTGGATGAAAGCTCTGTGGTTGTAGAGAGCTGGAAAGTTATAGGACCCAGTGGCAAATTATCTCAGGCTATCTTGAGTCCACAATTTGTTGCCCTCCTCTTTGTTCTTTTGACTATCAGGTAAAACTTTCAGAATGTCCGTTTAGCCCAGCAACCTAAATGCTAAATGTCATCAGATAGCGCCTGAAACTTGCTGCAGGGTTTCTTTCACACACTGTGACCGCTTACTCCCACCAATGTACTTGGGAAATGCATTGACCTTTGACTCTCCCCACCCCCACGTGATTATGAAAGTTCATGTGACTTTATTTGGGGCAGCATGAATCTGTGTTCCTGGATGTGGTGGTTTGAGTGAGAATGACCTCCATAGACTCATAGATTTCAGGGTTTAGCTCTTAGTGTGTGGACTGCTTAGGAAGGAAAGGTTAGGAGGTGTGGTCTTGTTGGAGGAAGGATGTCATGGGTTCTGAGGTTTCAAAAGGCCATGCCAAGCCTAGTCTTTCTCTGTCACTGTCTCTCTCTGTCTCTCTCTGTCTCTCTCTCTCTGTCTCTCTCTGTCTCTGTCCCTCTTTCTGTCTCTCTCTGTCTCTGTCCCTCTCTCTCTGTCTCTGTCTCTCTCTGTCTCTGTCCCTCTCTCTGTCCCTCTCTTTCTCCTCCCCCCACCCCTGCCTCTTGCTTCAGTGCCATGCCTACCTGCCTGGCTGCAGTGCTCCCTGCCATGATGGTCGTGAGCTAACCCTCTGGAAGGGCAAATAAGTCCTCAATTAAATGCTTTCTTTTATATGTTGCCTTGGTCACAGTGTCTCTTCACAATAGAACATTACCAAAGACACTGGGTCATGGTCACTCACATTGGCTCAGAATAAATGCACTCATGCTTCTTTTGAGGTGAGAGTTGTGTTTTGTACAGATATATTTTCTGGATCCTGGCTAGTACAGCCCAGGTTCCTCTCTCTGTAATTTGCAATTTCTTGAAAGTTACACACAGGGAATCCTCCAGCCCTGAGTCTGGTTTCTTTCCCTCACAGTCCTTTGTTTCTTTTCATTGTTGACTCATGTTCCATGGCATGGGTGCCCTGTTGCAGGCTTCACCCCTTCCCAGCTGGCAGTGGAGTTCTTGGTCATTACGAGAAAAGCTGATGCAAACATTCATATACACCAGTGATTCTCAACTGCATATCAGATATCCTGGACATCAGCAATTTACATTACAATTCATAACAGTAGCAAGACTACAGTTAAGACATAGCAATTAAGTATTTTTATTGTTGGGGCCACCACAACATAAGGAACTGCATTAAAGGGTCACAGCATTAAGAAGGTTGACAACCACTGCTAGATACCTTCTCTCTCCTTTAGCACTCACTATAGCCTATATATCTGGTGGTGGGACTTTGTAATCTTCTACCCATCTGGATCGGCATGTCAACCATGTAGTCATTACTGATCTTGCTTGGCACCTATACGAGTGTGCGAAGCACTTTCCCTGTGAGCCATCTCCATGATTTCCTCTGTTTTAATTCTTTTAATAAAATCCCTGTTATTTAGATGTTAGCACCTGCACTTCCATCTCTCTCACTTGTTAGCTTTTCTCCTACGTCCTCTCTCTCTCCCTCCCTCCCTCCCTCCCTCCTTTGTGTCAATTCCTTCTTCTTTCTAGCCTATTTCTTCAATCCCCCAACCCACTGCCTCGTTCTTCAGAAGCATCCGTGTGTTTCCATTCCCCCATTATCATCTCGCCTCTAACGTATCTGTTTGGTTCCTTTTCTGTGTTCTTGCTTATTTCCTCTTTAAGATATATGTATTGGGCTGATTATAAAATGTTCATTTCCCCTCTTCTGATATGTCTGCTTTTGATGTAACCTGCAATACAGGTTATTTTCACGGTAGGATAACTGCCCTTCAAATGTCTTGTGACTTTGTCTTGCATGCTCACTGTTCCTTCTGTATAATACTGGTTACTCAGGCAAGTCATGATGAGGGACCTCCAGCTATATTGCTCACAGTGAACTCAGGGATTTCCATTCAGTTCTTTCTTGTTCCATGAGACTTCCCCTCAGGTTAGGTCATCATCCTTTGTCCTCACAGAGAGAAGCAGATTTGTAAGAGACCGGATTTGAAGTGATTTTGAATCTTGCCTGTACACTCACATCGCCCAGGATGCTTCTATGTGCTGATGCACAGGCCACGCTCCAGGGGCCATGCCCGCAGGCCACGCCCCAGAGCAGGCTCAGAGGATTCTGGTGGATTCTAAGCATCTGTGCTTCTGGAGCCTCATGGGTGAGTTTCATGAGTAGCCACATTTCAAATGCAGCAAGACTCTGCTGGGATTCTCTAGCCCCGGAAGTTTGAAGAACTGATATGCAATGACTTCTGGAGGTCAGCTGGTCTACCATGGTGTTCTGAGGACACCTGGACCAGATCTCTATGTCTTGTCAGGTAAAGTGCAGGCATCTTTTTCCCAAGGAGATAAGTTGTGAGAAAAGGGAACCAGTGTCAGAATACTGCTAATTTTTCTGTCTTGTCCTCTAAGTGCATCTGACCTGTGTCCTACCCTAGGATTGAGCCACTGACAAACGCAGCCTGGCCAACACAAGAGCTTCTCCTCCTTCTTCTTCTTCTTCTTCTTCTTCTTCTTCTTCTTCTTCTTCTTCTTCTTCTTCTTCTTCTTCTTCTTCTTCTTCTCCTTCTTTTGGTTTTTCAAGACACGGTTTCTCTGTGTAGCCCTCTGGCTGTCTTGGAACTCACTCTGTAGACCAGGCTGGCCTTGAACTCAGAAATCCACCTGCCTCTGCCTCCCAAGTGCTGGGATTGAAGGCGTGTGCCACCACCACCCGGCCAACTCAAGAGCTTCTTATAGTTTTCTTCTGTACTTTTCTGGTTCAGAGTGGGTGTCAGTGGGGATAAGTGGGGAGCTAGCAGCCATGCTGGCTGATCATCTTGGCCTGAACTGGAGCTATTCAGAGTCAGACCCTAGGTCATCAACTGCTAGGAGTTCATTGGAAATACAGAATTACAGGCTCCACCCTGGACCTACAGAGAGTCAGAACCTGTACTTGAACAGGTGTTGCACCTGAGCGACTCCTGGCATATTCAGGTCCAAGAAGCCCAACTTGATAAAGTGTAAACGATAGGGAATATTTTAACTGAAGCAGGCGTCTTTCTGACCAAGTTCTTTGTAGTTTATTTGGTTATGTTGTGTCACTAAAATGTTGATTTGGGTTCTTCCACTTGAGCTAGGCCTGAATTCAACAATGCTGCAGAGTTTTTCCCTCTCCAAACTAACAGATTGGTTTGGTTTAAGGAAAACAGTGCCAGGTAGCACCATCTACCTCTAGGCTGTTGGACTCACGGTGGAACGTTATCTTTACCGATGTGCATAGTTGGTTGAAGTCTGGTGAGCTATTCATCTTCAGAAGGATCAGGAAAGTGTCTGGCACTGTTAGCCGCCATCTCCCTAGGGTCCAATACACTGCATGCAGTGGGTGCTTAATAAGTATCAACCAACTAGGAAATGACAGGCAAGTGTAGAGAGGTACTTGCTGTTTGTTGTCTAGATGCCAGTATAAATGATTATACCTATGAAATATTATTTTGTTAAGAAATATGTATAGGAGCTGGAGATATGGCTCAGATGTTAAGAGCACTGGCTATTCTTCCAGAGGACATGGGTTCAATTCCCAGCACCCACATGGCAGCTTACAACTGTTTGTAAATCCAGATCTAGGATATCCAGCATTGTCATACATACATACATACATACATACATACATGGAAAGCACCAATTCACATAAAATAAAAATAAATAACTCATTAAAAAAGATATGTGTATAGTCTAAGGAATAAATTTCTTCTGCCATTATCCTTTCTTCTCATAAATATTACAATTATTTCAATGTTTTGGGTCTTACTAAAAACTTGAATGTAGGGCTAGAGAGAGGGCTCAGTGGTTAAGAGCACTGACTGCTCTTTCAGAGGTCCTGAATTCAATTCCTAGCAACCACATGGTGGCTCACAACCATCTGTAATGGAATCCAATGGCCTCTCTTCTGGTGTGTCTTAAGTCAGCTACAGTGTACTTATATATATATAAAATAAATAAATCTTTAAAATCCTTTGAATGTATACTGGCAGTTCAAGACAATTTTAATTATTTAATTCTAATTTTAATATATTTTCTTGAGACAGACTCTCCTTATGTAACCTTTGCTGGCCTGGAACTAACTATGGAGACCAGGCTGGCCTTGAATTCACAGAGATCTGACTGCCTCTGACTCTCAAGTCCTGGGATTAAAATGTTTAACTCTTTGCGTGTGTGTGTGTGTGTGTGTGTGTGTGTGTAATATTTGTGGTGTGTGCTTATGTGGGTGGTGGATACATATATGTGTCCATGAGGGTGGTAGGTGAGCATGTGTGAGCATGTGTGAGCACAAAAGTCAACAGGTCTCTTCCTCTACTCTTCTCCATTATACTTTTTGAGACATGGTTTCTCGTTGAACTTGAAGCTTGTCATTTCAGCTAGACTGGCTGGTTAGTGAGTGCCCACGAGCTACTGCCTCTGCCTTTTGTGCTCTGGGTTACAGATGTCTGCCACTGTGCAGAGATTGCTTAGGGATCAGAACTCAGGCTCTCATGTTGTACGGCAAGTGCTTTACCCACTGGGCTACTTTCCTCATTTCTTCCCATTTCTCTTCTTATTTTGAGGCAGGTTTCACATAGCCTCAGCTGGTTTTGAACTCCCGATGATCCTGAATGTCTGATGCTCTTGCCTCTTCCCCTTCAGTGTTGGGGTTATAGGTGCACACCATTGTGACCGGTTATGTCGTGTTGGGGATCAAAGCCAGGGCCTCTTGCATGCAAGGCAAACACTTCAGCAGCTGAGTCACAGTCCCAGCTCTGTAACGAGCTCTCCTAGTCCCAGTTCTGCTCTTTAGTCCATTCATGTTGCTAGAGCAGAATATCATAGACTGGGTCACTTACCAAAAAAAAAAAAAAGGTATTTATTTCTCAAAATGTAGTAGTAGAAAAAAATTTCTTTTCTACACCTTTTCATAGAGCAAAATAAGACAAAACTATGCACGTTGAGGAGTGTCACACCTCCCTGATATTCTCAGGAAAGACTGTGTGTGTGTACTGTAGCAAATAAAAAGCAAGGCGGGGAGGAGATCATGGCCAATTCCAGGGATCGAGTCAGAGTTGGTTGTAGAAGTTAGGCTCTGGTTCTTCCTTCAGCCCCACGCTCTCAGAAGTAAGACTCAGACTCCAAATATATTTACAAATACCTTGGCCGTCTAGCTAGGCTCTGCTCTGACTAGCTCATAACTTATTATGATCCAGTTACTCTAGTCTACCTTCTGCCACGTGGCTGGTTGCCTGTGTTCAGGTGCCATGTCTCTGTCTTGTCACATCTTCCTGGGCCAGTCTCCTGCTCCTGGCTCTATCCCAGCTTTCTGCCTTCTCGATGTCCCACCTTCTGTTCTACCCTTTTCTATATGCTGCAGGTTTTTGTAATTGACAGGTGATGCATCCATACAACACACAAGACATTGTCTCTACAGCTGGTCTACGTGTTTCTGTTCTCTCCTCCTCCTCCTCCTCCTCCTCCTCCTCCTCCTCCTCCTCCTCCTCCTCTTCCTCCTCCTCTTCCTCCTCCTCTTCCTCTTCCTCTTCCTCCTCCTCTTCCTCCTCCTCCTCAGGCAGGTGCAGGAGACCAGTGCACACCACAATGACTATGGCTTTGTCTTCCTCTCTCCTTCCGTGTTATGGTCTGATTTTCAAAGGGTTGCTGAGTGTGAAGTAGTTCAGCCTCTTGTCAGCCAGACACCTGGGAGAGGGAGAGTGCTGGCTTCAGAAAGGCATGTGACAGAAATACTAGCCTTTCATTATGTAGGGAATATAAAAAAGATTTAAAATAAACCCTTTATTTAATTTGAATATTTTATTGGTAGCAATGGTGCATGAGTTATATGACACTGGATACTGATGTCTTTTATAGGGATTTGAGAACTTTTATAGTTTATCGACATATGGGCCAGTTTCTCCTCACTGTATGGGGCTCTGAGCTTGCTCTCTGGGTGTCTCTTCTTGTTGGGAGCCGCGGCAGGTGCTGGCAAAGTCCGCCATCGCTAGGTGGCGCTGTCAGCCATAATTCTTCCTAGTAAACAAATAAAGTGCGCATGTGCCATGGTAAAGCCCGCCAAAGCTAAGCCCATCCCACGGCGTTTGGCGCGCAACGAGTATACAGCCAATCAGAGGTGATTACGCCGCTCTAGGGTATATAAGGGCTTTTCCCAGGGCTGGGGGTCGTCTTCTGCCACCATTTTTGGTTTAGGGAAATAAACGTGTTTCTACGGAAGGATTCTGGTGTGTGTGTGTGTGTGCGTGTGTGTATGTTTTTGCCGGCGAGACCACTACACGCGCGCCCCTCACATCTTCTCTTCACCTTCTTGATTTAACAGTCACATTGACAGAATTATTAGTCAATTAAAAACATTTTAAAGAGCCTTTGCCCAGCATTTCTGTGTAAAACCTGAAATATGGTATTTTTGTTTTAAATTTGGACAAAATAAAGACCAAAGTGACATCTGTAACCAGGGTAAGCTGATCGTTGAACTGTGAGAGCCAATAGCACGAGGCACCCCGTCTTCTGCTTGTGGAAAGCGACGGAAGCTCTGTGGAGAGATCAGGCCACACAGGGATGAAATGAAAGTGATTTTTCTCTGAGCACTGTTGAGTCTTCTTCATGCACTAGCTAAATCATCTCCAGTCTTGCACAGCACAACGGATTACAAAATGTAGGGACTATTAGAAAGAATTGAAAACTTTTAGGGTTGGAGCAATGGCTCAGTGGGTAGAGGCATTTGCTGCCAAACCTCATGACCTTGGTTCGATCCTGAGCCCACTACAGGAAGGAGAGAACTGACTCCTGAAAATTGTGCTTCACGTATACGCCATAGCAATGTGAACACACACACACACACATACACACACACACACACACTAAATAAATGCAATAAAAATAAAAGTTCAGTTCTTAAATTGAGGGCTTATCCATCGTATGGCTACATATGCTAATGAGATATTTAGGGGCAGCACTTTTATCATTATCTTAGTTAATTTCTATATTTCAAAGTAAATTGCAAATTCTTTATTTCATCAATGACATATAAACAAGAAGCAAAAAAAAAACCAAATTATTGTTGCCACATGAAAACATTTCTTATTTTTTTTCTAGTAAATAATTATTAAGCATAAAAAACCTAATTGAATCTCATTTCTACAAATCATTAAGGAGTTTTTGAGCCAAACAAACCATGGCCTCTTTGCTGATGGGATTGTAAATATCACCAGTCTAGAAAAAAAAAGCCGATCATTTATTCTGTAGCAGGCATTATTGCATTTCTGTACACACGTCATGTCTTGTAGAATTGGGAAAATGACCAGAGGCAGGGGAAAAAAAAATCTCACTTGGCCAGCAGAGGTCACTCTTTCTCCTTTATCGATCCCTGTAACCGGCTTCTGATTCTTTAGTCAAAGGTGTTTTGAGCTTGAAGCTCAGCCAGAGGCTATGGAAATATATTCATCATTGAGGCCAGTTTTGCCTTCTTACACACACACACACACACACACACACACACACACACACACACTGTTTAAATGTTTTACTCTACTGGGCTTATAAATGGATAACTCACATATATATAATAAGAGCCATTTAGTTATGCATGTCAATGCATTTCTTTAATTAATCTGTTTCATCAAGTATTACTCTAATGCTTACTGGTGGCAGCTCTGATTCTGCCCAGTTCTCTGGCTTATGGACTTAAGTGTAGATTTTCATAAGTACCTGCAGGTGACTGGCAAGAGCCTTCAGAGAGAGTTTCTGCAGGGCAACCAGGAACTAAATAGGACCAGGATGTATTGAACCCTGGCCAAGCAGGAAGGCCAGTGTCAGGCACTGAGGGTTAAGCTAGAGAGACACAAACCCTGGGCCTGGCTTCAGTGTTTGGCTTTGTTACGGAAACAAAAGCATATGCTAGCAGTTCTTTTATAGGCTGGGGCATAGAATGAATTTAGATGAATTATACATGAGTGTCCAAAGTATAGGCCAGTCATAAGTATCTATAGATGGTCACGACAGCTGAGTGATGGAACTGTCTTGTAGTGAGGTAAACCACTCAGCGTTTGTCTGGCCAAATCATTAAAAGTATTTCAATAATTCATTTTAATATCTTCCTTTATGGAGGATATAGTGGCATTTTTAGGAAGTGCCTAGGAAAGTTGAGCTTTTGGTCTTCCAATGATTAGTTAAGATCTTTTGTAACTCTTTATCTTCCCTCCACCCCCTTTCCCCCATCCGCTTCTTTCTGGTCCCATCCCTTCCTCTCCCTTCCCATCCTATCCCGACCCTTTCTCTCCCTCCCCTCCTTTCCTGTAGCATCCCCTTCCAGTCCTGTCCTTTCCATTTCTTCGTTTTCCCTTCCCTGTTTTCCTCTTTTTCTTTCCTGAAATACCAATTTCATACTGACGTTTTAGAATTTTGAAAATGTGGTAGAATTCTGAGATTCTCCGTGGCTGTTTTTCTTTTGGCCACCAGGTGGCGCCATCACAGTACGCCCGGGACAAGGCAACATTTCCTAATGAACAAAATATGTCTGTCTCTCCCTTAGGTGGTGAGTAGCTTAGGTGGTGAGTAGGTGGTCGGTAGCTTTCTGTAGTGCCTGTGTGGAGCTGCATCCCGGGAAGGAAAATCTATTGGGGTTCCTCACATCGCTCTCTGAAATCCTACTTTCTCTAGTCTGTGGTTCTGATCTGGGCCATCGGCCATCTGCTTACCCAGAATGCCTTGCAAAACTGTGCTGGAGCCAGCTGGTGTACTTGCTAGAGACTGGTTAAGTAGCCAGGAATTTTGCGAGCTGATTGTGGAACCATTGGCAACTAGATATCAGCCTTGGTGGGAGTATTTGAGGTACTAAAATTCACATGATTCTGTCCTGTTTGCTGGTGTAGAGAATGCTTGCTTTCGTGACCCTCTGTTGTACCAAAACCAAAACCGAACCAAACCAACCAAACAAAAAACCCATATCCCTCTGTCGCCTAACTATAAAAGTGTCAAATTTAAAAAAAAATGATGCAAATATTTATAGGGAAGGAAAAAATCCTCCTTTTTCTTCTCTTCCTTCAAAAGTTTTGAAACAAAAGTTAATTTTCTTTTTGAATAATCAAGTATAGATTTCTGTTCTAGGAAAAGTTTAGTCAAAAGCTGAGGGGATTATCCCAGCTTTCAATCTCAATCTGATTCCTCTCCTGAAATTAACATTTGCCCTAGCTATTTTTCCTCCCTGCCTCCCAGTTTCATTTAACATTCCTTCATCGTCCTCACACTGTGAAACTCTGGCTTCCTGAAGCGGTGTGTCCCCTGATATTGTCCCTGGCCTAGACATCGGGCCTATATCAGTTCTCTAAGACTCAGAAAGCCAGTCCAGATGTAGGTGCACCTAGGCCACACGCTCTCATGGTGTGCTTGTCAGGAATGATTGTCAGTTTCTGGTTCTCCACAGCGACACTGTCTTACTCCTTGATAGGCCAAGCCTGGACTCCATGGCACGGCTCTGGACTGCTGCGGAGGTAAACACAAGGGAGAAGACAGCCACGTACCCATTGCCTTCTATGTGGGTACTGAGCACTGTTCCCCCTCAGCCTGAGGAAGGCACTACTAGGTCGGTGCCAGCACAGGAGGGAGGTTGTGGGCTCTAGAAGCAATGGCTTAGAGCAACAGTGAGGAGACCCTGTTGAGGATGCTATCATAGCGTCTGTATAAACTCATTGTCTAGACTATTGTTCGCTCCTGTTTGTTGACTGGCTCAGTGAGTCTCATCCCTTGGGCAGAACATTTCTTTCGCACAGATGTTGCATTAGCGGCTCAGGCTGCCATAAAGAGACTTTGCACACTGGGAGGCTTAAGTGACTGGCATTTATATTCTCTCTGTGGAGGCTAGAAGCCCCACAAACCTAATTTATAGTGAGGGCTCTCTTCCCAGCTTCTAGACAGCCATTTTTTTTTCTGTATGGTCATGGAAGGGTCTTCCTCCATGGAGTGTCTATTAACTCTTCCTACAAGGACAGCTTCTAATGGGTTAGGGCCTCACACTTAGGACTCCCTGAACCTTTAGTACCTCCCTAAAAGCCCTATATACAAATAAGTCTAACTGAGGATTAGGGATTCGTATTCAAACTATAGGGATCTACAATTAAGTCCGTAGCAAATGGCAATGGATGGTTTAAAAAACATTTGGAGCAAAAAGAAATTCGAGGACATGGTCTCTTTTAATCAGCTCGCCAGGTTTACCAGATGTCTTTAGGAAACTCTTCCACCTGGTCCAATTTCTGCTAGTGTGGGGTAAAGCCATGATTTTTTTTTCTGCTTCCCCATGAGCCCATAAGGAGGACAGGGAGCTTGTCCTGACTCTGTTCTATGGTTTCCACTTGTGTAGCTGCAATTACCCTTCAGAATTTCTCCATCCCAAATTAATTCTTACACATTCAAAATTAAATAATAAACCTGTGTCATAATTTGAGGAGATTTCTGGTGGCCAACCAAAGCAGCGATGGGATTCACAATTCCTTACAGGGTGAAGCATGCTGTTTCTAAAAACCCTCATAAATCAGTGTATTTGAAAAGTTCTCTGCACCACTTCCTATTTTGTTCCTCCCAACTGGTTTCTTCTCTGATCCTCATGTCTTTGTCTGGTTGAAGACACAAAATAGAGTGAAAGTCATAGAGCATGTGTGTTTGTGTACTTATTATTCCTATTTAAGTGTTTTTCTTAAAAAAATATGATTCCTATCTCGCCCTTGGTGGGGAAGTTCTGGTGTTTCTTAGAAGCCTTTGTTCTGTACTTAGAGACCTGGGGAGGAGCAACGGGGGTGGGAGGTGGAAAATGTTGGTGACACTGGGAAAAGAAGTTTGAGTACATGCTACCCTTCTGTGTACATTTGCATTTAACAGGGAACTTCTGGAAACAAGATGCTTGCATGCAAAGAATCTGACTGCCTGTGCTGAGAAGGACCGTGAGGGAAGTATTCTGAGGTCGTGTGGGGGACTTTTTAAAAATCATATCATGTATATCCAATCTGCCTCTTCCCTACTCACCTCAGAGTGGCCCAGAGATCTTGGAGCTGGGGAAGTAGTAGGGACTGGACTCAGCCCCACAGAAGCTTCAGAGGCGTGCCCGTCTGTGAAGCACATAGGTGTCTTCCCTAATCTCCATGTGGGTTAGGACTTGGGACCGAGTGGATGGGTATCTGGACTTGGGACAGGGGCTTGGTCTGGGAGTGAGGCTGAGCATCTTTCCCCCCAATGGATTACTGAATCTCAAGCCTTCAGAGCTGGAGACCCCCTGAAGTCCAGCAAGGGCAAGCCTTTCATTCAGATGAACTCACTGAGGCTCCAGAGGGGTCCCACCTTCTTTCTGGGCTTGTCAGAGGCACTTAAGAAATACATGTTGACTTGACATGACCCACTGTGAAATAGGCATGACAAAACTCCCCACATGGCAGCTGGATTAGGCTCCCAGCAGCTGGGAATGATTCTCCCTCTGTTAGTGTAAGCCTCAATGGCAGGAACCAGGAGAAAGGCATTGTGGGATGCCTTTCCAGGCTCTGGATGGTACAAGTAACACAGAGATTGAAAGTCTCCTTTTTACAAATAAGAGTTTAATAGATGTCAGAGCTGGAATGGACCTTCTGAATAAGTGGTATCAGTCCTTCATACTTCAGATTACAGATCACTAAACTGACGCCAGGAGCCCAGGGAGAGGAAGCAATGTGGCTGGTGAGTTGACTGTATTGTTTGGATTCAGGCAATGTGCAGACGAGCGAGTGGCAGAGGCGTGCGCAGCTAGGCGTAATGAGGTTCAGCCTGGCTTTCTCTTGTGCCACCATTTTGTGACTTAAAGTGGAGTGAGAGTTATTGTCCCACCAGTGAAACAGAACCGTATAAATTAAAACGGCAATGAACTGTCTGCTGAAGGTGTGAACAAGGCAGATAAATCCCCGGGAGCTTAGGAAACATCTGTTCTTTACCTTGAAGGCAGAAACCTTGCCATAAAGCAGACAAAGCAAGGACTGGAATCTTACACCTTCTCTGCCGGGCTGGAGGAAGATGGGTCACCTTTCGGATGCACTCCAGAACATGAGAGCTTTTTGTGAATGATCATGTGGCCTCCCTCCTTCTCCTTTAGGAGTCGTGGGTTCCTTATTTCAGTCATGCTCATCTCATTTCTTCAGCATTCTTGTGCTGCTGTAACGTCCTGGGAGGTGCTCTTGACGTGGCCCAGGTGCTTTTTGCATATCCCAGGGCATGAAGAAAAATCTGAGCAAGGGCAGGAATGATGAGAAGACTGCTGGCAAAGCGTCAGGAGCAGGAGACAGAAGAAGTCATCAGAGCTGGGTCAGAGGTCAGGTCTGAGTGACTAATGATAGACATTAACTCAAGAATCCAGGAGATTTTCATTGGGTTGCTAACCTGATAACAGGAGCCCTGGGCTCAGGGGACTGTGAAGATACGCCACAGCTGGGTTGAAGGCTACTGGGATCTACTGATGATGTCTGCTATGGACAGGACAGAGAAGAGTCTATGTTCTAATGCCATTTGTTTTGCCTTACCCTGGTTTATTGTATGGACTTGTGCCTTGTATGCATATAGTGTTTCATTGTCCAAAATAGGTACTATGCTGCCTGTCTGTCCACTCACAGAACTGTTGTAGAGAGGTCCCTTTAATTTATTGTCTACGGTGGAGTCTAAGACTTACTTTCTTTATATACTATTCAGTACAAAGGGTATTGTGTGGACAAAATCCTTTAGGCAGAAAAAGATAGGTGGTTTTAACACCCAGAGGGTGTTGAACACAGGCCATTGTTCTGGCATTTTGCGGGGGTGGGTGTCTAATCTTTATTTCTTCCGAGATGAGTGAGTGGTAGGTGTGTGTGCACACGCATGTGTGAAGATGCTGTGTGCAAGGATATGTGTACACCGTGCATAGGCCAGAGAACGATATCAAGTATATTGTCTACCTTATTCCTTTGAGACAGGCTCTCTTACTGAACTTGGAGCTAGGTTAGGCTGATGTCCAGCAAGGCCCAGTGACCTTCTTGTCTCTGGCCTGATCCCTGTGCTGGGCTTATAGCTGGGATTAAAGACGTGGGTATTGGATTGTCAACGGGTTCTTATGCTTGTGCGGCAAACACTCTTATCCATAGATCCATCTCTCCACCTCTGTTATCTTTTCTCTGTGTAGTCCTGGAACTCACTCTGTAGACCAGACTGGCCTTGAACTCACAGAGATCCACCTGCCTCTGCCTCCCAAGTGCTAGGACTAAAGGTGTGCGCCATCACTTCACAGCTCCATTATCATTTTTGAGGAGCTAAGGCGGGCCATGCCAGCCTTCTTGTTCTAGTCCGTCAAGGTCCTTACTTGTACAGATTGAGAAAATATAGTGGGCATTTAATTAACAGCTTCGGAGTAAAAGAATCCATATCAGAAGACTCTGGTGATATGACCAGGTGTCTGTCCAAAGGGGGTTTCTACTCTAGAGAGAACAGAAGGTAACGAGAATTGTGTAGTCCTTAGGAAGCTGGTGAGAAACGTCATCATAGCAGACTACTGAGCTGATTTATCGTTGACTCTCTTGGTCATAGCCATATATGAACAGTTTTACTTGGGGATAGGGGAACAGGTAGGGAAAATTCTACATTTCTTTTCTATTTTTTCTGGGCATGTAACATTGATCAGAATTGCAACCATTAACTTCCTGAAAGTGTCAAAACCTCTTCCTTTAGAAGACGAGTGCATGGACATATGCACCTGAGGGTGTATAGGGACCCTGGGATTGGTCATAGACATTTCTGTATTTGAAGCACTGAGGTACTTCAGATTGAATTACTTACATGATTTCTTTCATCTCCCAACTTTCATTACAAAGAATCTACAAGGCAGAATAATAATGTCTACTATCTAAAAGGATCAGCAATGTTAACATGTGGGAAAGTACTGTAAACATGTAAGGATTTATTAATGTCATATATGTGATATTATATTAGGTGAAAATTTCCATTTATTGCATTAAAATGTGGAAGGTGGGTGTTTTACTAGGTTTTCTATTGTTGTGATAAATCGCTGAGACCAAGGCGACTTATAAAAGAATTTATTTTAGGTTTATGGTTCCAGAGGGTTAGAGTCCATGATGGAGGAGTACAGACACAGGAGTCAGAGCAGCAAGCCGAGTGCTCACATCTTCACCACAATCAGGAAGCAGAACACTCTGGGAATGGCATAAGCCTTTCAACTCTCAAACCCTGCCTTCCGTGACTTGTTTCTTCTCACAAGGCTGCATCTCTTTAGCCACTCCGAATGGCTCCAGCAACTGGGGTCCAAGCCTTCAGATGCCCAAGACTGTGGGGGGACATTTCCATTGAAACTATCACGGTGAGTCTTTTTTGAATGGGTTTTAACTGAACATTCTAGTTACTAGTCTAGAAGCTCTCCAGGGAGAACATCCTTTCTGGATGGAGCTGTGTTCCGATCCACCAGTGAAGAGCTCTGAGCTGCTTCTAGGCTCACTGCTTTGGGCCTGTGATGATGCTTTACAGAGGGGGCCTGTGGCAGGACAAAACTGCTCTCCTCATGGTCGGGAATCCAAAGAGAGAGGGAGAGATAGGAAGAGACCAAGGTCCCCAGGCCTTCAATGACATGAAGACTTCTCCGTTGGCCCCACCTCTTCAAGCTTCTCCCACCACCTGATAGATAGTACCAGGCTTGGAAGAAAGCCTTTCTACATGGGCCTTTGGAAATATTTAAGATCCAAATATCATTAAAAGTGGAAAAAGGGATTCCTCTTCATTCACAGGCTGGTTGCTTCATGGGGAGAAGGGATTTGCTTTTGCGATGAAGAGCCAGGTGAGAGGCGCAGGGTTGGTCTGAAAACTCAAGCAGCGCTAACTACTGGCTACAGTGACCTTGACCTCTCGGTTAGCTGGAGTTAACCAACTGGGCAACTGGCCAATAGAATGGCAAGTGAGGCCCTTGGCTTAGCGTGTAAACATGCCACTAAGCTGGATGACCTGAGTTTGATCCATGAGACTCACAGGGTGGAAGGAGAGAACTGCATCCTGGAGATTGTCCTTTGACCTCCACTTGGCATGCACCTGCCCCCTGCCACCCCCCACCCCCCACTCTAGTAAACAAATGTAACAATAGCAATAATTACCAAAGACAACAAAGGCAAAAGAGACCCAGATGAGAACTGGCACAGGTGCTTCAGATTTACCTTGTTCCAGCATCCGCCTCTTCCTAGGGGCTTTGTCAGGACTCAGTGGATGGAGCTGGGCACCAGAGGGAAGAGCTCCCTTGCCTATTGTTTTCAGCTTCCTAGGTGAAAGCTACTGTCGTTTTGTGTGTGTGTGTGTGTGTGTGTGTGTGTGTTCAAGGCCGTGCAATTTGGAACAAGGGCACTTTGAGTTCAGATCAAATACTCCGCTGACAAATTGCTTTTACTTTCAGTTCCCATGGTCAGAGGGAAACAGCACTTTGAATGGCATTTGGTATACTGATTAGCATCAGTGAGGAATCCTCTCGGTGGCTGCTTGCTTCAAAGCTTTAATTGGTTGAAGCCCGCATATATGATCATTAACAAAATGATCTCTTTCCTACTACGTTAATAATCTTTCTAAATACAGATGCGCCTTCAATTTCTTCTGGGATAGGTTATTTTTCTGGCATCAAGAAGTGTTGGTTTAAGATTTTTGCCATATATATAAGCTGCATAGGTGGTGCTGTTGGAAAAGTGCTTTTGGCTTGAGCATGATGACCTGAGTTGGGATTCTTGGCAGTAAATGTGAGTGTGGTGGCAGGCTCCTGCAATCCCAGTATTGGGGAGGTAGAGATATTATTCCCGCTGCTTGCTAGCCAGCCAGTCTAGCCAAATCAGTGAACTTCAGGTTCAATGAGAAGTCCTATCTCAAAAAATAAGGTGGAGAGAGAGGCGAGAGAGATGGCTCAGAAGTTAAGAGTAATCTGCTCTTGCAGAGGCCCAGGGATATGTTCCCAGAACCCAAATGGTGGTTTATAACCAGTTCTAGGGGATCCAGAACCCTCTTCTGGTTTCTGTAGGCACCAGGTATGCAGGCAGCACACACACACACACACACACACACACACACACACACACACACACACACA
>NW_021621338.1:5182878-5203624 GCF_004785775.1 Grammomys surdaster
ACACACACACACACACACACACACACACACACACACACACACACACATATATGGAGGAGGCAAAGCATGCATACACATAAAATGGAACCAAAGAAATCTTTAAAAACAAGATGGAGACCAATACAGGAAAACCACGTCAATAGAGGATGACCTCTGACCTCAACATACACATGCATGTGCACACACATCTGCACACACATACACGTAAAACTCCACACATGCATAGGTTAAAATGAATTTTTTTTTTTTTTGCTACATATGAGACATGGTGAAATTCCATTTTGGAAAACTCTGAGCTTGGGCTTCTCAAAAAGATGGAACTTGAAGGGATTGTCTTGGCCCAGCTGTGGGAAGCAGTGTGTTTACATCAGAATGAACCAGTGACACTGGCTCACGTGGAAATTGTATACCTGCCCCACATGTTTTAGACACTTCTGCAAAAACAAACATCTCCATCTTTGCAATTGTAGGGTCAAAATGTCTCGTGTTGGCCCCAGTGGCAGTTTAGCTGACCGAGTCCTGGGGCAGTCAGTGCTGATGTTGAGTAAGACCATGTTGTGGCCACTTAGCCAATCTCCACACCTGGAAAAAATAGACTCAAACAAGAAAGAGATCGAAGTGAATTTGAAACCAGAGAGCAGGCTCTAGTGACAGTGTTGAGATTCGGAGTTCCTAAGCTGTTTCTACATTCCAGACTGGGGGCGGGGTAGGGGCATATTTGAAAAGCATGCATCTTTTATGGGCAGAATCTCCTTAATCCATATCTCAGGGGCAAGATTAAGGCTGTGCAACACCCCAGATGGACTGAGCTTTCTGGAAATATGTTCTCATGAAAAGTGTCCCACTGACTGTGTCATTTCTTCTTCCATGTCTCTCTTAAGCCAGCTGGTTCATCTCTTGAAATTCGATATGCCTCCACCCCCCTTTTAGAGATGTCAGTGCACAAAAGAGGCCCATGAAAAGAAACAGCTGCATGGAGACCAGCGGGCGCTGCTGGAACTACAGATTCGAGGCATGCGTGCACCTGCATGGAGTTGGGTGACTGGCGATTTTTCAGAGGAGGAAAACATCAATGGGACATTAGGACACGAAGGCCAGAGGGATGGATGACTCTGGGGTGGCAAACTGGATACCCTGCTGCTCACCTGGAGGTCAGGGGGATCACACCTGGCTTGAATTAGTCAAAAGGATTTCAAGGTGAAGGTTAGTTGGCCGTTTAGGAATGAAATGATTAGCTGGGCTGTAACAGTTGCTAATAAACAGATTGTCCGCATCAATGATATCTATTCATCAGGACAGGAACAAATGGCATCTCTGTGGTCTTGTGACAGAAGTGGGTAGGATTGATGAGATGTAGACACACCCTGTGAAAGCTATGTCCTCACGCAGAGGTGAATGAGCTGGAAGGTGGGGGTGGGGTGGGGGTTGTGGGTGGTACCCAGACCACTGGGGGGAGGGGCAGGCAGTAAGGGAGAAGGGTAATATAATCCAGGTGAAAGATGATGGCTTGGAGGATGAGTCTGCTGGAAGTGGGAAGAACGTGCTGCGTTCTGGCTGTACTGTGGAGGTAGAGCCAAGAGCATGCTCTGGTGGGGTAGCAGAGAGTGTGAAGGAAATGAGTCAGGGATGGCCCTGAGGGTTTTGGCTTGGACAACTGGAAGGGCTGAGTTTCCAGAAACTTGGATGAGACAGGCTTTGCAGAGGGACACGTTTGGAGTAGAACGGTTCGTGTTGGCTCTATCTGCTACTATCTGAGTAGAGGGGACAGGAAGGCATCTGAGTGAACTGGGATTTGAGAAAGAGAGAGAGAAGGAGAGGGAGAGAGGTGTTCTGCCTGAGAAGGGAATTTAGGAGTCATCAGTGGATAGAAGACGTTTAAAACCAAGGGGGTGGAGTAAGGTTACAAAGAATAGGCAGAGAAAAGGCTCAAATGCTGAGCTCAGGACCTTCCAGGAGAAGAGGCTGGTGAAGAAAGAGGCATAGCCACGAGGTAGGAGAAAACCTGAAAGAATGTGGCAGCCCAAGAACCAAGTGAAGAGCCCTCCATGGAGGAGGAAGAGAGCAGGTATCCGTGACAGTGGAGGATGAACACGGAGCCCTGATGGTTGCATTCAGTTACATCAGTGCCACTAGTGACATGGACAAGAAAGCGATTCTAGTGGAGGAGGAGGGAGAGGGATGGAGAGAACGAAAGGAACAACTTCAGCAAAGGAGCACTGACAACGGTGCTGAGGAGCACCGAGAGCTCCTCTGAGGAGCACTGACAACTGTGTCAAGGAGCACTGACAGCTCTTATCAAGGGGTCCTGCATGTGGGTGGTCACTGCAGGGAAGTAAAGACTGAGGAGAGAGTGATCTATTCACTTTTCCTTTTAGGCTAAAACCATAATATGGGCACGGGAATAGCTCAGCAGACCAGGAAAATTCCTATGATGTAAGAGGCACAGGGGAAGGTTCTGGAGTTTGGGTGGGGTGAGTAGAATCCGGTGGAATCCAGTTTTCCTAGGAGGGAGATTTATCTGTATCTAGGTGGAGAGTGTAGGTTTGGGAGTGCAGATGCTGGAGGGTATGGAAGTGGGAAGCAGTAGCAGTTTGTTTCAGGGTGCTTCTGTTTTCTCAGTGAGGCAGGAAGTCAGGTGAGCACCTGAAAGAGAGGATGTGGAGAGAGGTGCCAGAGGTTAAGGAGAGAGAGGTTGGTCTTCTAGGGACCCATTGGAGGTCATGGAAGTGGACCATAAGAATGGGTGTGTGCTGTTCTCCAGCCACGCTCGGTGGTCGGGTACAGGATGGGAGACACAGATTCCTGGTGGTGTCAGTGGGGGTCTACAGTGGGGGAGGGGCACTCAAAACATCTTTTTCCTTTGTTGTAGACAAGCACCTTCAAGAGAATAGTACTGGCCATGGATTTATGATCTATTTGTCATTTTTCCTGGGTTGTGACACATAGTTTGAAAGATCACTGATGTACATATGACATACTCATTTCTTTTTTTCTAATTTCATTATTTTTAATTATACAGAGTTTCCATAGGGCAATTTTCATGGATGTATATAATGTACTTTGAGTATATTCCTATACCCGTCACCTTGCCCCTTCTTCCTGCTACTTGGTTTTCTTCCCCCAGCTCCCTCCCTCTGTCTGTCTCATGTTTTTACTTTTGAGGCAAAGTCCCACCAAGTAGCCCCAGCCTGGCCTCCACTTCAGAGACCCACCCGCCTCTGCCTCCTGGGTGCTGGCATTAAAGGCCCTGTTTGGAGCAGTCTCAGTGATGACTGCTCTGAGGGTGAAATGGGGATTGCTGGGCATTTGTTAAGCAGTTTTCAGTGTGTGTCAGGAAATGGTGATGATAAGACATAGTTTTTTTCTTTGTGGTGGTGGGTTTGTGAGGGTCTGAAATTCATTAGGCATATGGGCCAGATTTTGCTATCACACTATTGTGTGCTATTGCCTAAAACATCCAATGGATGTTGTTTTAATCAGTGTTCTCTAGAGCAACAGAACTTATACAATGAATCTTTCTGTATAGAAAAGGAGATTTATTACAGTGACTTACAGGCAGTGGTCCAGCTAATCCGACAATGGCCGCCTATGAGTGCAAGGTTCAAGAATCCAGTAATTGTTCAATCCATGAGGCTGGATGTCTCAGCTGGTCTTCAGTATATGTTGGAATCCCAAAGAAGTAGGTTCTCTAGGGAGGTGAGAACAAGCAGAGCAAGAGAAAAATCTTCCTTCTTCCATGTTCTTCTTTTTGCTTCCAGCAGAAGGTATGGGCCATATCAGAGGTGGATTTTCTCATCTTAAAAAATCTCCATTATAGGACTATTGTTCCACCTCACAGATCAGGATAAGAAGTAGATCTTCCTACTTCAAATTAAGAAAAAAAAGAATCCCTCATGTGTGTGACCTCTGTGTTTTTGGGTTTTAGTTAATTCCAGATGTAGTCTAGTTGATAAACAAGAATAACCATCACAGATGCTGAAGGCTCCTGGGGTTCGAGTATTAGTTACTTTGCTGTAACAAAATACTCAGTGGAATCAATTTAAAGTGTTATTTTGACTGACAGTTCAAAGGGGACAAGTCAGATGGCAGAAGTGTCCAGCATCTGGCTACATTGTATCTGCAGTCAGGAAGTGAAGAGAGATAAGTGTTGGCACTCACCTAGCTTTCTTCTGCTTATTCAGTCTAGGAGCCCAGCTCGTGGAATGGTGTCAATCTCAGTTAGGATAGTTCCACCTCAATTGACTCCATCTAAGAATCTCCCACAGGCATGCCCAGGAGCTACTTTAGAGTAGCTAATCCATCACAGGCATGTCCAAGGGCTTCTCTCCTGGACAATTCTAGATCCTGTCAATTTAATAACATTAAATAATGCAAATATAAAATGTCTTCCGCAGACTCACGTGTTGACTACTTGGTCCCTGATTGTTGGTGTTACTTTGGAAAATGGTGAAAAGTTTCAGAGGTGAGTTTAATTAAAGTAGGCCCTTCTAAGTGTACCTTTGAGGTTATACCTGGTTGCTTGAAGTCACCATCTGTTTCCCATCTGCCATTTGTCAAGTAGCTTCTAGCACAATGGTCTTGCCACTGTGATGTTTCGCTCATCATTGGTTTAGAATCAGCAGAGCCTGTGTCTTAGTTACTTTTCTGTTGCTATGAAGAGAGACTGTGGCCATGGCAACTCATACAATAGTTTATTGGTGACATACTGGCTGGTTTTGTGTCAACTTGATACAAGTTAGAGTCATCAGGCGGGGAAGGAGCCTCAGTTGAGGAAATGCCTCCATGAGATCCAGCTGTAGAGCACTTTTTCAATTAGTGATCAATGGGAGAGGGCCCAGCTCATGGTGGATGGTGCAATCCTTGTGCTTGTGGTTCTGGGTTCTGTAAGCAAGCAGGATGTGCAAGCCATGGCAAACAAGCCAGTAAGCAGCACTCCTCCATGGCCTCTGCATCAGCTCCTGCCTCCAGGTTCCAGCCCTGCTTGAGTTCCTGTCCTGACTTTCTTCAGTGATGGACTATGAGCTGGAAGTGTAAGCTGAATTAACCCTTTTCTCTCCAACTTACTTTTTGGTTATGGTGTTTCATTGTAGCACTAGAGACCCTGACTAAGACCAGTCACTTGCTAATAGTGTCAAAGAGTGAATCCACACCATCATGGTGGGAGTATGGCAACAGGCTGGCAGGCTTATAGCTGAGAGCTTACATCTTATCTGGAACTTGAGGGAACAATCAAAAGAGAAAGAGATGGAGATAGATAGAGAAGGGGAGAGAGAGAGAGAGAGAGAGAGAGAGGGAGGGAGAGGCTTTTGAAACACTAAATTCTACCCCCAATAACATAATTAGGCCACACCTCCTAATCCTTCCCAAACTGTTCTGCCAGTTGCATGTCAAGCAGACATATGAGCCTCTGGGGCCATTTTCATGCAAATCACCATAGCCTACAAACCAGAACTGTAGACAGAAACTTCTGAGACATGAGTCAAAAATCCTAACTCCTGTGTTCTTCATCTCAGGTATTCTGTTCAAGCAATGAGGAAAAGCCACCTAAATGCAAGGTTCAAACACCACAGATGTCATCTCTTGTCGGTCTCAGAACACGTATCCTACACAGATGGTGAAATCAGCCCACTCTAGGACAGTCCCCCTGCCTAGCATGAGTAGTAGATACTATTAAACACACCCTAAGGTAATACTAGCTTTTAAGGCAGCCTTGTCAAATTGTTGACTTGGACAAAGCTCTGTCTTCTGAAACATCAGTTCTTTACTTATAGAATTGATTTTTTTTGGTAGAATAAATAAATGCCTTAGAGGTTGGAAGCTTTGTGTTTCGGAGCTGAAGACTCACATTGGCTGAGTTGGGTATAAAGTCCTGGTTCTTGTTTCCTCAAAGTTTGATTTGTCTCAAAGCACAAGACCCTGTAATAATCTCAGTGGCAGAAAGGAAAATGCTTAATTTTCTTACCTTTCTGTCCATATCTTTGGGTCTTTGGCTCAAAGGGAAAATGAGTTAGAATAAAGCCAGTGTGTTTTGTGCCCTTTTCTCATCATAATTTCATTCGATATGAAACATTGAATATAAATGAAGGGTTTCTCTCTGTGGCGTCCCATGTTGATGAGCAGGTACAGCATTTTCATTGTTTATGGTCTGCATGCTTCAGCGCTCACACACTCCCCATGAATGTGGTTGGGTTTGGCTTTCCAGGCAACAGTTAAACCAGCAGGAGACCACTTGTGTGCAATTTGTTGGAATGGAATCTGCATTTTGGGATTAGATTACTTAGTAGTGTCATTTTGCATTGAGTCAACTTTGTGGGTGGTCTCCAATAAACCCTGCTCGTACAGCGAGTGTCAGCCCTGATTATCTCCAAGCAAGCTTGTAATGACTGCACAGCTTGGTGTTTACAAGAAAAAGCCAGCTTCCCTTACTTTAATTCAGGGTATGCAGAGGCGTGGATGAACCCCCACAGAAGGAGTGGCAAAAGGCCCATTCTCGGGGCCATTCTTAGAGCTGTGAAACTCAGTTTTTTGTCTTCCCTGGGGATCGGGGCAATAGTTAACAACTATCACTTGGGGCTCACCAATTAGGGCATTTGTCTTTAACAATGCCTGAAGGAGCTGTTTCAGTTCAGAGTAATAAGGACTAAGGGATTAGCTGAGGAGGACAGACCCAGACTGTGCAGTGAGCTATACGGTTGGCGTACATGTGGGCACTGCAGCAAATATCAAGCCACAATGTGGGATCACAGCTGAGCCAGTCTCCTCCTCAGCCAGTGGTGAGGTGGCCCTGAAGCTTTGGTAATGTCTAGAGACAGTTTTGGTAGTCACACTTAGGGACTGCTACAGCACCCAATGGTAAAAGCCAGGGCTGCTTGTGGCCGTGTGCAGTGTGTGGCCTCCCTCCCATCTCTTAGAATTCGAAGTGATGGGCCTAAAACACCAGTAGGGTACTGAGGAGCCTTGAAACCACTCTCTCTTCAGCTTCCAACACCCTCTGGTCCACTCTCATTCTTTCTGCATCCCTGATTGTCTGGAACCTTCATGGCCCTAAAATATTTCAGTCTCATATTAGAGATGGCTTGGTTGAAGCTTGGCAGATGTGCGTTAAATCCCAGCCTCGGGCCTTTAGTAGGGGGTGACATTGAGATAGTAATTATTATTTTTTGAGACAGAGTTTCATTCTGTAGCCCAAAGCTGTCCTAGAATTCAGTACGTAGCTCAGGCTTGCCTTAAAATCACATCACAGCAATCAGATTGCACTAGCCTCCCAAGGTCTAGGATTACAGATGCAAGCAAGGCCAAGAGCCTGGCTGGAGCAAGTCACTTAGGGAGGCTCAGACTCAGTCAAACCATTTCCCATTAAATTTTAATTTCTTTATCGTATGTGTTTGTGTGTGTGTTTATCATACGTGTTTGTGTGTGTGTGTGTGTGTGTGTATGGGTGTGATGTCTAGGTATTTGTACAAGTAGAGGCCAGATATCAGGTCCTTTCTGCTTTTAATCACACTTTGCTCATGGATTGCCTAGACTGGTGAGGGATCCCCAGAAATCCTATCTCTGCTCTTGCACCCTCACCTGGGGAGGGGGGCTGCAGGCTATGCTCAGCTTTTTATACATGCATGAGGGTCTAAAGTCAGACTTACCTACTTTCTTTCTTTCCTTCTTTCTTTCTTTCTTTCTTTCTTTCTTTCTTTCTTCCTTCCTTCCTTCCTTCCTTTCCTTCTTTCTTTCCTCCTTTCTTTCCTTCTTCCTTTCCTTCTTCCTTTCTTCCTTTCTTCCTTCCCTTCCTCCCTTCCCCTTCCTTCCCTTCCTTCCTCCCTCTCTTTTTCCCCATTTCTCTCTTTCTTTATAGAACACTGAGTAAAACGAAAAGCAAACAGAAAACAAAAACAAAACAAAAACTAACCAAATCCAAATCACCCATGTCTTTATTCTCTGGCAGCGCCATTGTTAACAGTTTAAAAAAAATGCATTTCCAGCTCCTCCCCTCCCTTCCTCTCCCCCTCCGCCCCCGTGCGCACTGCTCGGTGCCAGCTTGTTAGACCTCATAATGTATTTGGAACATCTCTTCATGTCAATAAATATAGATCCACATTGCCTATGTCATCACTCTCCGAAGCCGCCCACTGGTTTACAGCCTCACTGAAGTGGAATGAATCCCTCTCATTCCTTACAGCCTTGGGCACGTGGGACATCAGGTTAGTGCAGGTTTCCTGGAGCTTGTTGTTACGGTTGTGGAAAGTGAGCCCTTTCTGTGTCCACCGGACATTATATGAACATGGTTGATCCATGGGGTGAGTTTTCTTCTAGTAATGTGTTCTTTGTACCCACCCTCAGGAACTTCCTGCTCACGGTGTGGGGTGCATGGTAGAGTCGGTCTTCATTACTCATGACGCTGCTCAATATGTAACAGCGTTTTCACACGTTCTGTAGTAAGGCCATACAGGATCGAATCCCTGTCAGGCTGGTGACCCCTTACCCAAGCGTCCATGTCTCTGAGATGGCAATTTAGCGTCATTATATAGCTGTTCTCAGAACCGAAGGAGGAAGGCCATGTCAGGTACATAAGGCCTGGTGGATGGCGAGCACTCCACGTGTTCTACCTAACTCACAGTGAGAGCAAAACGTCCTATAAGCTGCGCACATACCTGAAATCTTTCTCCTGCTAGAAGTCCAGGCAAGCATTTTCTACCACCATCATGTGTCCTTGCCCTGGAGCAGTTAGAGTTTGAAAAATCTCTACTTTGCTGCTTTCTTCTTTTGTTTGATACAGGGGTGGGGATGGGGGTGTCTCACTATTTGCCCAGATGTACCTGGGATTAACTGATCCTCCTCCCTCAGCCTCCCCATGTGCTAGGACTGCACTGAGATCTTCTAAGACTTTCGTTCCAGATCAGTTTTCCTGGTCCTAAGTCAGGCTAGTCAGCTCTCCCGAGGCTTTATCAGAGAACTCATTCTTCTGCCTTTTCTAAACTGGTAGAGGTTGCCTGCACTCTTTGGCTCACGGCTTCACTCTGACTTAGGTTTTTGTTGTCAGATCTACTCCGATGCTTCTGCTTTACCCTTAAGAAGACACTGGGGATATCTCTGGTCACCTCCTTATTTCTGTCCCCGCATCTGCCAGTTCCCTTTTGCTATGTAACTGGCCTAGCCACAGGTTCTGGGGGTTAGGAGGTGGACATCTTTTGGAGGCCGCTGCATGACATGCACATGCTGCTTTGCTGATTGACTTCTCTGAGACTTGGATGTTGTTGGGAGTTCAGATGGGCATACCTGACAGGTGTGCTACACCCATGAATAAGCAGGGGTCACCGATCATTCTTTATGGTGGAACTTTCCTCATCCTCAGGAGATAAAGTATAGATGCCTGCTCTCCATGAAGTTTTGCATCCAAATGATACCTGTGATGTAGGCAGTGGGTGGGCACAGGAGCATGTTGTCTAAGAGAGTTGCCAGATGCTCGGAGGCTGGGCTACTCAGTCCTCCCAACCTCCGCCCTGCTCCTCTCCTTAGTCCTGTTAGTCTACAGGACTGGTTTTAAGTCTGGAGCTCAGGCAGTACATGCTACCTACTCACTTCATCGGCTGGCCTCCAGAAGCCGACACAGAGAGGAAGGAGCATATACAGGAGTCCTCCAGCTACAAGCAAAATCTCAAGATCCTCTGGGCTGTCATGGGCGCATGTGATCAAGTGTCTCCCAGTTTTTGTTCTGCTACCTGTTGTGTAGTCTCTTACTAGGGACAACCAAGATTCCTTTTTCCTTGGCCAGGCTCCCCTGGATGGAAGGAGCCTCACCGTTTTTATGTTCTCCACAGCGACTCATTCTGGGTACCACATACTCTCTCTCCCAGGGATGAGGGCAGCCAAGTTCTTCCGTGAAATGTGGCTGGGGAGTCGTTCCCACTGCACGTGCTCACCCTGTGTTCCCTACATGATACATCCCAATAGACATTATTCCTTACCTTATCCAGCCCAGACTCCCTTTCATCTGCCTTCATAAGTTCAGTGTGACCCCTGGATCCCATCATCCTTTGCTTGGTTCACTGGACCTCTCTGAGAGGACTCATCGCTGGCTGAGGCTCAGTGGAGAACTGTGCCCCTCACTGTCACTGGGCCTCTAGATGTGGGTGCTGTGAGAGGAGAGTACACGTAAGTATCTCCCAAAGGGAAGTGGGGTGATCATCTCATGAGATTGGAAGATTCCCCAGGTCAGCCTTCTCAACCAACCTACTTTCTCTGTCAGTCAGGATTCTGGGATGTGAACCTGGGCAAATGAGTCCCATTTGTTGTCTGTCATGTTTGTCGCTCTCGGGAAGGACTTAGTTCCTTCCGGTGTCCAGTAGAACTCTGTATTTGTTTTCCTGTTGTAGTGACCCTCAAGATCCACCCTAGAGCCGTCTGTGGCCTGAATGTGACCCTCTGCAGATTTATGTGCTGAAATCCTAACCGTCAAGGTGATGTCGTAAAAGGCAGAGTCTTGGGGAGATAATAAGGCTCCAGAGGGTGGAGCCTCATAACTGTCCCATATAAGAGACCTGGAGAGTGTCATTGTCTTTCCCAGCATGTGAGGGAATACCAAGAAGTTACCATCAGTGAGCCAGAAAGCGAGCCTTTCCATGAATCTGTATGTCAGAACGCTGAGACATTCTGTTGTTTATAGGTTGCCTCATTTGCAGTACTTTTGGTAGAGCATCCTGAGTGGCCCAAGAACCCCAAACCACTAGTGCCTGAAAGCTTGCCTCTCCCATGCAGGCCCAGTTGGTTACTCCCATGTGATACTCAGTTTTTAAGTAGCAAAGCTACTTTTCCCTTTGGGGAAACATCGGGTGGCCTGTTCCTATCCCTTTAGAGAGCTGCCACTTTCTCCCCTGCAGGCGAACGGGGGGATGCCTGCCTGCCCTCTTCAGTTTCTGCTCCATCCTCCAGCTGACTTTTTAAAATTTTAGCTTCTGAAGATTTGCTTAGCTTTACAGAACCACCAGCCTAATATAGAGAAGTCTACCCATGCCGCCAGTCATCCCCGGCAAATTAAACTATTTTTTTCCATGTTCCTTTCCAGTTCTTACCCTTGTGAACGTATAATTTAAGGAGTTGTAATCATAGTATAGCTATCATTTTGTGTTCTGCATTTTCCACTTAGCATTAATTATATCATAAGCATTTTCCACACTGTTGTAAAGTCATCATAATTATCATTTTTAATGGCTATGAGAATTCAAGAGGGGAGTGCGCTACTTAACCCTTTTTGCATCCTGGGCTTTTGGGGACTCCTTTGTTCTGTTTTCTCTTTTGGGGTTACCCATGATGTCATGCCCATCTGCTTTTCTTGGGTGAATGAGGGGAAGCAAGCAGCGACATGGGGAGTGGGTGGAGTAGGAGGGGAAGATGACCATGGAAGGGGTAGCAAGCAGACGAAGAAAAATAAACATACTGTGATGGGGCCTGGGGATGGTTCGGCCAGTAAAGTGCTTACTGTGCAACCCCGAGGAGCTGAGTTCAGATCCCTAGCACCCACGTGAATAAGCTGGGTATGACCGTGCACATCTGTAACCCTGATACTGTGATGGTGGAGACAAGAGAGTCCTTGGCCTGTCACTCTTTCCTCATCAGTGAGTTCCAGGTTTAGTGAGAGATCCTGTCTCAACAAATAAGGAGGGAGTGATAGAGGAAGGTAGATCTGTTGCTTTTTGGCTTCCCTCCAAATGTATATATGTGTATCCTCCCCACCACACACATATATGACCCACACACCAAACTAAAAGGAGTCTGAGAATGGAGGGCCATCTGGACTCTTTTAGTAAGCTCCCTTCATTAATGACTCTCAAGGATGACAATCCTTCACAGCGACCTTGGATGCTTAGCAGGAAGGAGGCTCCAGGAAGCTGACTGTGAAAACAAATTTTACTTAACGGTCTTAAGTTCCCCGGCTGTCAGAGTCAATTCTCAAAGGCTTTTCTGAATTCCACAAACATAGCTACAATTTTTGCTAATCAGATACTGAGTGATGACTGGAGTGAACAAGATCAATTGAGAGGATCTCAAGACATGGGATTCTACCCCATTCACCATCCTCTACAAAACAAGGCTCCCCTTGAGAACATAGGAGGAACAGTAATGCTGGGTACTAGATCCCTCTCCTGGATAGTCTTAATGCCTGTTCACGTATTCAGAACCCAGAGAAGACCTGTGTGAAGGGAAAGGGCCTGCATTTGGTTGACCCAGTATCTTCTAAGGTCCCATGGACCTTTTGTCCTATGGTCCCTCCATTGGTTCTAGTCCCATTGGGAAAATGAAGACAGGCTGCTGCATAATCCCAAGAAGATGAATCATGCTCTAATTAAAAAACATGGGATTTTGTGGACAGATCAGTTGATAGACAGTAGATAGTCTGCTTGCTGTTCAGGTATGGAGACCTGAGTTCCATCCCCAGCACCCGTGTAAAAAACCTGAGCTTGGTGGTAGATGCTTGTAATCCTTGAGGACAAGAGAAGTAGCACTGGCCAGCCTAGTCTACTCGGTGACCTCAAGGCCAGTGAGGGACCCTGACTTAACAAACAAGGTGGATGGTGTCTAAGGAATGACACATCTGCGTCCACATAAAGACACACATGCACGCATGCACGCACACACACACTCGCGCAATGTGTTACAGAGACTGACAAGTGAAGGAAGCATCTGCAAAGCAGAGGATGGGCTCAGTGTCCCAGGACCTGGGCAGCCTTGTTTCTTCAATCCTGAGGTTAATGCACAGGGTCTTGGGACCTCCAAGAGTAATGGTAGGATGTGGCAAGATTGGAGCTTTTAGCTATGTGCTGAGCTTTACTGTTGGATGCAGGAAGAGACTTCAGTTGTGAATGATACTAGGTCTGTGGAGGACCCCAGCGTCACAGCTGTCAGCCACTTCTGAAGATCTTACCTTCTGCTGTGGCAGGTAAGATCCCCGTGATCTCCGGCCCTTGTGTCATGCTCTTGACTATTGTGTTACATGATAAAACGGAATTTGCAGATAGGAGTTAGGCTGCTGATCGGAGGAGCTTATCACACGGAGATAGTCATATGGCCTAGAGTGGACTCCGAGTAACCACACAAGCCCTTGACAGTGGAAGACTGTGCTGGATGGTTTTATATCAGCTTGACCCAAGATGGGCTCATCTGAGAGGAGGAAACTCCAATTAAAAAAATGCCTCCATAGGACTGGGTTGTAGGCAGTCCTATAAGGCACTTTCTTAATGATTGATGGGGGAGGGCCTAACCCGTTGCATGTGGTGCTATCCCTAGGCTTGTGGACTTGGGTTCTAAGAGAGCAGGCTGAGCAAACCATGGGAAGCAAGTCAGTAAGCAGTATCCTCCATGGCCTCTGCCTCAGATCCTGCCTCCAGGTTCCTGTCCTGTTTTGAGTTCCTGTCCTTACTAACTTCATTGCTAACAGGATTGTGACGTTGCTGTGACATTGCTGGCCATGTTGTTTGGGGAGTACAGTGGAAGGACTTTGGAGCTCTGTGTGGAATCTTGTGAGTGCTCAGTGATTGGTGAGATGCTCTGTAGGAGTTTGGAAGATAGGAATGTTAAGGACAATGCAGAAGAGGCCAGGCTTGTAAAATTAATTTTTAAATCTGTTTTTCCTTCCAGCCTCTTAATTCCCAACAATAATGACTCTAAAACTAGTTATTATTAAATGCCCAGGCTATAAGCTTTGGCTCATTCCCTGACTAGCTTATAACTTACTTAACCCATTTAACTACTCTATGTCTACCACTTGGTTAGTTACTTCTCTTTAGTCCCAGCCTGCTTCTTCCTTCTTATCTTCTCAGTGTCTCTCTGAGTTCCTCTACCTGCTGGTTAATGTCTCCTCAGTCTGTGTTTGGTCGCGTCCCCTGTAGCTCTCTTTTATTGCTTACTATTTCCCAGAATCCTCTCTCTTCCTGCCAATGTCCCACCTCCTATTTTCTGCCTCAGCTCATAGGCCATCAGTTATTTTATTGACAGGTGGTGCTTATAAAGAGATTCTCTCTATATTGGCTTGTCAAGTGTCAGGGGGAAGTTTAAAGGTGCTATTGGGGCCATTTGTTGTTTTACCTGTGGTTAGGTTGTTTGCTGCAATTAACAAGAAAGCAGAACTACTAACGAGAAACCTTTGCTTTGCTGGGATGCTTGATGCTAGTCAGCTGGAGCTGGGAATTTAGTGGTGATTATGGTACGAGCCTTTACTCCCAGCACTTGGCAGGCAGAGGGAATTAGATCTCTGAGTTTGAGGCCAACCTGGTTTACAGACCTAGTTCTAGGACATTCAGGGCTATATGGAGAAACTCTATTTCAAAAAAGAAAATCACACCCCTCAACCCCAAACTTGAGCAAGTAAGCAAATGAAAAGGCCAGCATCATTACAGTGAAACCTTCAGGGAAGTGATTCCTGAGAGCACACAGAAGCTGTGTTCTAGAGGTGGCCAAGGTAGTACTATGTGCTAGCAGCTCAACTTAGTAGTGTAAAAGTCACCCAGGTGGTACTGGTTTTGAAGGCATGAAGGAGTCATGGAGAACAGCTGAGGCTTGTCACTGTGCTGGAGTCCCTGAAGAGAGCCCAGGAGAGGCTACTGGTGAAAGCACAGCCTAGTTGCAGCAAGGGATTCCAGCAGTTTTGGAGATGCCAGTACCACAGGATGACCACGAAGAACAGCAGCAGCAGTGGAGTGGAGCCGGCCGGAGACACGCTGTGTGTGTTGTAGAGGGTTGACCTGGAGAAGTGACCTAAGCCCTTTGGAGGAACCCAGAAAATTGTGAGTGAATACCAGACATTGGACATTGAGGATTTTTTTTTTTATGTTATTTACAGTTTTGGAGTTTTGCTTTGCTTTGATTATAACTGTGCCCTGGTTCTTTTCTTTTGAAGCAAGAAAGTATTAATTTATTTTTGATTTTTCAGGAGCTCATAGTTTGAGAGACTTTGAATTTCTTTTAAAAAAGGATGTATTTATTTATTTTATGCATATGAGTGTTCTATTTATTTTATGTATGAGTGCTCTATCTGCATGTACACCTGCGTGCCAGAAGAGGGCATCAGATCTCATTACAGATGGTTGTGAGCCACCTTGTGCTTGCTGGGAATTGAACTTAGGACCTTTGGAAAAGCGGCCAAGGCTCTTAACTGCTGAGCTGTCTCTCCAGCTCCAAGACTTTGAATTTTAAAAGACTTTGGATTTTTAAGAGAGTTTGGCTATTTTTTTTTTCGAGACAGAGTTTCTCTGTGAGTTTGGCTATTTTAAAGAGACTAAACATTTAGTGTTTGAATTTTTAAGATTTTTACTTGTTTGTATTTTTAATGTGAGATCTTGGGGATGAAGAAGAAAGGAAAGGTTCTGGCTTAACAGTGATGCATTTGTGTGTCAAGTTGACAAGGGGTCAGTTGTGCTGGAGAGTTTTATGTCACCCTGACACAAGTTGGGCTCATCTGAGAGGTGGAACCTCAGTTAAGAAAATGTCTTTATAAGATCCTGTTGTAGGTAAGCCTGTAAGGCATTTTCTTAATTAGTGATTGATGGGTGAAGGTCCAGCCCATTGTCAGTGGTGCCATCTCTGCTGGCATTTCTGGCTTCTATAAGAAAGCAAACTGAGTTAGCCATGAGGAACAAGCCAGTAAGCAATATCCTTCATGGCCTCTGCATCAGCTCCTGCCTCCAGGATCCTGCCCTGTTTGAGTTCCTATCCTGACTATCTTCAGTGATGACCAGTGCTGAATAAACCCTTTTCTCCCCAACTTCATTTTTTCTCAATGGTATTTTATCCCAGCAATAGAAATCTAACTAAGACTAAACCAGATGAAATGCTGAAGAGGTTCAACACATGGGAGATTCAATGAACCGCTTCTGGCTGTGAAGAGGGAGAGGGCTGTGAGCAAATGAATGTGGGTGGCTTGTAGAAGCTGACAAGGACTAGCCAGTAACCAACAGGAAAAATGTCCTCTGGTATGCAACGTCACAGAACTGACTTCTGTGTTTGAGTGAGCTGGGAAGTGGACCTAAAGCTAGGATGAGAACCCAGGTCAGCTTGAACCTTGTTTCTGGCCTTGTGAGGCCCTAAACAGGGAACCTGCTGAGCCCATTGGGCTTCTGACTTACAGATCTTTGTGAGATAGTAGGTGAATGTTGTCTGAAGCCAGTTTAGTTGAGAGTAAGTTGCTATGGCAACAATAGAGCATGAACACATGCTCCTACCTGTGAGTAACCTGTCATTCTCATGTGTTTGCAAGAACCACGGCTTATTGCCAGGGGGTCTGAGACATGTAGTTTGGGGGTTCTAGCTCCTCTAAAATTCAGCACGAAGATGCTGGAAGTGAAGGCTAATGGCTCACACTGAGCACCTGGTGCTATGTCTACTAGCATTTGGTGGGGTGGGCATTAGAATAACTCTGCTGGGCTGCTGATTGTGGTACAGGAGAATTGGAGCTTTAAAACGGGGATTTTGGGATCTCCCATGAGTGTAAAATGAATTATTATTATGATATATATTAATTAATGATGGAAATTAATACAGCAGCAGTTATTCCTTAACCAGCTGGTTCCCCAAATAAGCACACAGAGACCTTTTAATATTTTAAATCTTAGCCCTTAGCTGGCTAGACTCAACCAACTCATATAAATTAACCAGACTACCTAGTCCCATCCAGCCATGTGGCTAGCTATACCTTCCAGGTCTGTAGTCACATCTCTCTCCTCATGTCTCCTAGTGAAAAAGGCCTTCCCTTTTCTTCCCAGAGTTCCTTTCTCCTTCCCAGGAAGTCCTGCCTTTCTCTCTCTACTGCCCAATCACAGGCTTTAGCCTTTTATTGATCTTGGGGATCCAGATTTGCACAGCAAAAGCTGGTGTACATGAGATTTGCTCATCGTGGGACAACCAGATCTTGAGGTACAGAATTTAGTATTTGAATACATGGCAGCACCAGACCAACCCCAATACATGAGTCATGATGATACACTCATGCCAACCTACGAGACTGACTAGGTTCACAGTGGGGTGTTCTGGAAAGAACATTCTAGACTGAAGGTCGGTTTTCAGCTCTGTCATATTCTTATCCACTGGTGGTTCAAGTGGCTCATACTGCAGGTTCTCTAAAGGGTTAGTGTTGGAGCCCCCCTCTCTCTGTGTGTATATGTATCTGTTTGTGTGTCTGTCTGTCTGTCTGTCTCCCTCTCTCTGTCTCTCTCTATCTCTGTCTCTGTCTCTCTATCTCTGTCTCTGTCTCTCTATCTCTCTCTCCCTCTCTGTGTATGTGCGCATTTGTTTTTGTGCAGGCATGAATGTGTGTGAACATGAATGTGTTAGCCAGAAAACAACTTTGGACATCACTCCTAAGGGGCTGTCCAGCTTTTTAAAAACAGTTTCTTTTTGGAACTGGAACTGATCAAGTAAGCTAGGCTGCCTGGCCAGTTAACTCCATGTCTGTTTCTGTCTCCCAGTGCTGGTGTGAGTACACAACACCACATTCAGCTCTTTAAAACATGGGTTCTGGAGCTCTAACTCAGATCCTTGCTACTGACTGAAGTATTTCCTAAGCCCAAGAATAATTTTTACACATTTGAATGGTTGTGGATGCCATTTATGTGATTGTAACCATTTCAATGAATAGTTTGACGGATAACCGCCAGACATGAAATTGTTGCTAAGAGAAATTTCAGACTCTTATCTCCCCAGTTTGGGCGACATGGTCTCAAATGGGTCTGGGGGCTCTAATAGATGCTGGCATTAGGTTACTTTTCCTAGGTAGACTATTCTATGTCAAACCCTGTGCTGGGATCTCCCATAAGTGTAAGATGAATTATTATGATCTATATATTAATGCTGGAAATTAATACAGTGGCAGTTATTCCTTAACCAGCTGGTTCCCCAAATAATCACACAGAGACCTTTTAATATTTCAAAGCTGTGGGAGCAAACTAGAGCAACAAAGCAGATGATTCCTGGCTTCAAGGAGCATCTAATCTAGAAGAGGAAGGGGACTAAGAGCCACAGCTAGGATGGAAGTGAATGGAACCACCTCTTGAATTCTATCACAGGTTTGCGTCAGCTCCCTGATGCTGGTGTCGCTGGGGGTTATGTGAAGGAGGTTTTTCCTTTGATCTCTGTAGATCACAGAGAGGCACAGACGTTTGAGCAGCAGTGTTTCAGAGCTGGGCTTTACAGCTTTTGTATTTTCTCTTGGCTGTTACAGGGAAGTGCTCACTGAGGCTGTGAGCATCTTTTGTGACAGTTTCCCACAGGGTGTAAATGTACTCACCTTGTAAATGTACCACCCACCTTGAGAAGGTTGTTTTATTTATGTATTTGGCATTTGAAAGTAAAACAAAGTACTTGGCCATTAATGGAAAGCTAGACTTTTCTATTTGCTGGTACCTGTGACAGGTTCATTGATGCTGTCCTAGGCTGCTTGAGCCTTTTCAAATTACAACCTTTTAGCTCATTACTCTTCGGTGGATTAATTCCTAATGTTCCCCTTTGACACTCTCTTTACTTGCACTGACAAAGCAATGCTGCCAGGTTCCCTCTACCTTCCTATGCTGGAGCTGACGCCTTAATCCCTGCCCTCCGCGAACAGTACAGCTGTGCAAACCTTCAGTGTGCACCTGGTGGTTCCGGCCTCATGGACCCAGCTTTCAGCCTCTTTGATGTTATAACTGCCTCATGCTCTCAGTGCTCAGCGTTTCTTTTCTTTTCCCAAGAGACTGCTTTTGGAAACTTTTTACAAGGGGCATGGAACAAATTTTGCCTCATCTGTCATAGGGTGAAGGGTCATCTAGAACAGTATGGAAGCACCAAACCAAGGAGAGCTCCAGAGAGTCAGTTCTGATTTCAACAGTGCTTTTTAAAAAAAAAAATTAAAATGATTTACTTATTATTTTTGTGTGTGATGTATGTGTGTGATATATATATATATATATATATATATATATATATATATATATATACACACATATACACATATATATGTGCATGTCTGGGCTGACAAGAATAGGAAGATGGAGTCTGGTCTATCATCTATTCTCTTGAGGCAGAGTATCTTACAGAGCCTGGAACTTGGCATTTTTGACTAGGCTGGCTGACCAGCAAGGCCAGAGATATTTCTATTTCTGCTCCTTCCCCCCACCCCTGTCCCCCCTGCACTGGGTGTACAGGTTTGCCTGTGGTCGCACCTGGCTTTCTGTATGGATGCTGCAGTTTTGATCTCAGGTTCCTCTCCTTCTGCTGCAAGTGCCCCTACTCACTGAGACTTCTAGTCCTTATCTCAATATTTCTTTGAGCAAGCCTCTTTATGCCTCTGAGACTCGGTTTTCTCATCTGTGAAGTGGGATTGTTAAACTCAAGGTAAATAACACACACTGATTATTCTGGTGGGTGGTCTGTAATTAAGTGCTTGATACAAAGCAGCTGTTGTCATCCTCTTTGTCATTGTAGCCCTCATTGCTGTGCCCATTCTTGCCATTGCTGCCATCACCGTGGTCATTAGCATCAGCACCAAGATCGCCCACTTATTAAGTGTTTCCTGCGACAGGGTCTCACTATGTTATCTAGGATAGCCTTGAACTTCTGAACTCAAGCAGTCCTCCTGCCTCAGCTTCCCAAATAGCTAGGACTACAGGTCCATGCTATTGTGCTGAGCTGCACTGCCACCATTGGGTCACTGTCATCATCCCTGTCTGTACCACCATCAGCATCTGCATCTTCTTGCCCTTCTGGAGCATCTCCATCAGTCATCTTATTGGAGTCTCTGTTTCCTAAGAAAGGATCTGGAGTGAAGAACATGGATGTGACGACTTGCCCAAGTTCTTGAGAGAACCCATGTTTTGGATGGCTTTCTCATGGCCTCCCTGGAAAAGTATTCCTTCTAATTCTTCTCATTTTCAGGAAAGACGCCCTCTCCTCCCCAACTTTAATCCTTAATTTGGAGCTTTCTTTCTTCCTCACTGTAGACTGCAACTAGAAATGTATTTTGGAAAACAGAAGAACTTTGATCAATGAAAGAAATCATTTTCTTATTTCAGCGTGGAATATCTCCTTGTAGCTAATCACAAATACTTTCCAATATTAGGTTTTCTTACAGTGCAGCCAAGTGATGACTTTACCCCATCTGCCTTCCAGCCCCTGTAACTGAACAATGTCAAAGAAATCTTGCTGCCACAATACAACCTACCCGTGTCCCCGCCCTTCTGTCTGGCGAGAGGGGATGAAATCACAGCGTGTCAAGCAGGCTGTAAACATAGGAACTGCTCTCCCTCAGCTTTCGAGGGGCTTCTTCAGGATGACAGGGGGACAAAGGGCTGCAGTGTAAATTACCATGCAAATTGCCACAGCGTTTAAACTTCAGACACCTTTGCCTGTGGCAGCTCAAAGAACTGCAGCTCCTGTGACTCCCACTCAAGAGGAGACTTGAAGTGCTTTTCCGTAGCTGAGTGGCACCACCTAAACAGCCTCTGCCTGACTCCAGAGAGCTCTCGGGAACAAATGAGCAGCCGGAGAGCGTGACAATGCAGACAGAATGCGCTTTGGTAGGTGTTCCTCCGCTGACCTTCAGCAGGCTTTCCCTGTAAAGTCCAGTTCACGAGGACCACTGGGAACAATTTTAGAGTCTGATGAAGTAACATGTCTTGGAGACACTATGTCTGCCATCTTTAGGTAGGAATGATGCCTTGATGCCATGTTTCCCCGCAGCCCCCCTGCCTCCCACCCAAGAGGCCGCGCCCCCGCCGCCCCCCCCCGGAGC
>NW_021621338.1:5204024-5206303 GCF_004785775.1 Grammomys surdaster
CCCTCCCTCCCTCCCTCCCTCCCTCCCCCCCTCCCTCCCTCTTTCCTTCCTTCCCCACTGGTTCAGTCAGTGAGGTTGCAGAAGGCTCCTGTGGGAGTTTTCTTCATCTTTGAGGCTGACTCATTAGGTCTGTTAGTCCTGTCCCCAAGCCTGTGGCCAAGTGGCATGGCATTGGAGTACATCCTTATGTCTGGACACATCTCTGACTTTTGTTTGTGGGCTTGCCTGCATCTCACGGCTACATCTACAATTCTGGGGGCTCTGAGAGAGTTGATGGCCATGGCTCATTCACACCCTGCTTTCTACCAAGCTGGCTTCGGACGCACCGACCTCTAGAACTTTAAGGGAATATATTGGGCGTTAAGCTGCCAAGTTTATGGTAATTTGTTCTAGGCTGCTAGGCTTGTCCAAGGCCACACAGTGAGTGAGGGCTAGAGATGGATGGTGTAGAGTCAGGCTGGTTGGCTCAGTGGCCTCAAACATTTCACACTCCTGTCACTATCAGTCCTGTTCGTTGATTGTTCCAAAACAATAGTTCCCGAGTCTCTCTCTTCTCCCACAGTCCTTGTCCATAGTCTAACCACCCTCCCTCGAGGGAAGCATTAGTCATACAGGGCAGAGGGACTCGGGAGAACAGGCAGAAGGTAATGAAAGCAAGAGGCTTTATTTATTGAGGTCCTTCCCTGTGGCGGGCACTTCATATCTTTGCATTCGTTCGCCCAGGCTCCTCGAAGGCAAGTAGCTTTGCTATCCCTACTTCATAATTAAGGAAATTGAGACCAAGGAAGGGGGAGTAGATTGCTCCAGGTCACACAGCTGGTCAGTCAGCCTGATGCAGCTCTTTCGGCTGCTCTGATCCTTGATCTCGCTTCAGTGGCAGCATCTGGAGGAGGAGTTTGTTGATCCAAAGCAGAGAAGCTGGCGGCAGAGGTCTCCTGTGACTTAGAAGCAGCATGTATACCTTGGATGTTTACATGCAAGGTCCGTGTGGTGCCTTGGTGGCTCCCAGAGTCCTCTGTTTGCCTTTTGTTCCTCTGCTTTCTTGGTCTTTCTTTTCTTTCCTGGAAACCTTGGCTGTCTTTAGTGTCTGTCATGGTTAATATTCATTGTCCAGTTGGCTGGGTTTAGAATGACCTAGAAGACATTCAGTGTGTCCATGAGGGTGGTTCCAGAGCAGTTTACCCGAGAGGACTGCTACCTTGTTGTGGGCATGTGTTGGAGTTCCAGACAACAAGGGAAAGGGAGGGTAAGCTGGGTACCAGGCGTTCGTGTGTCTCTGCTTGCTGACCATGGATGAGACAGGACCAGGTATCTCACACTCCTGCTACCAAACCTTCATCATAAGGGATGGTATGCTCATACCAGGAACCAAAATAAACCCTTTCCTCTTTAAGTAGATTTTCTGTCAGATGTTTTGTCCTAGCGCAGAGAAGTGACTATGGTATTTTTGCAGAGTCTGGTCCCTTCCATGTCCACTTTTCTCCGCCATGGTCTCTACTGCCTCTTCCTTTTCACTCTGGCCACCCACAGAGGGGGCAGGGACTAGAGAAAAGGTGAGCAGGTGGGCAGTGCTAATCATGGGAAACTGACCTGCCTCCTTCAGGCTATGGTGGGTAACAAATATGCTCCCAGAGGCACAGTTAGGCCAGGTGAGCTGGCCACCCAGAGGCCTGAAGATCATTTTTGGGACTGAGCACGCAGCCTGTAAGCTACTGTGGTTATGGTGGATCTGAGCTGATGACTTAGTGAATCACATTATCAATGGCATTGGGCTAAAAATACCATATTTATTTTTAAAATAGCTTGTTTTGGCAGTTATAAATACTCTGAAATCAGCTTAGAATGTGGCCTAGCGGCTCTCAGACATGTGAAGAATATTTCAGAGGCACACATTATCTTCTGTGCAATTCAACATACAATTTCCGGAAGAGTCTTTGCTATCCCGACTAATGGAGGGAAGACTGGAGTGCAGATAAAGCCAGTGGATAATCACCTCACCGAAGGCTTACAGCCAGGCTCTCAAGCTGAGAAGCTGACTTGGGAGTATTTCTACAATAAATGTGCATGGGAGTTTTCCATGCTGCCATAGACGACTTTACCCTGGGGAAGCAGAGACCTGGAGTGAACTGCTATCACTCTGGGATTCACACCCCTTCTCTCCATGCCCCACCCTCCATTCCCACCTCCCGCTTGTCTCCTTATGTTCCTTTTTCCTTCCCTTCCCCTGCCCACCTCTCTCTCTCTCTCTCTCTCTCTCTCTCTCTCTCTCTCTCTCTCTC
>NW_021621338.1:5206313-5264699 GCF_004785775.1 Grammomys surdaster
CTCTCTCTCTCTCTCTCTCTCTCTCTCTCTCTCTCTCTCTCTCTCTCTCCTCTTTTTTTTGTATCAGTCTATCCTTCAGACATTAATTGAGCACTAACTGTGTGCCAGCTACTCTGTTGACTTCTGTGAGTAAAGACAAGCAAACGCAGCGGTATCTGCAGCCAGCCATTACCCTCCCGGCCCTGAATGGAGTTTCTGATTCATTATGGTGATTAACAAGCAAAGAAATAAGTAACTACAAAATGTGATTCATGTTTCTAGGACAGGGCAGAGGGACGGATAGGGACTGGCTGGGGACATCTTAGATCAGACAGGATCTTGATTCTTGAGGGGGTGGCAGTTTAGCTGAGGATGGAAGGGTGAGAAAGGAGCCCAGCTGAGGATGTGGGAACTAGCTGCAAGAGCGCACATTGGTAAGGGCTGGGGAGGTGAGCCAGGAAATGGCTTGATATCGGCATGGCGCATGCGCATGCCTGTAAAGGACAGAGGTTATTACTGGGTACCCTTTCTTCTATCACTCTCCTTGTTTTGTTTTTCTTTGAGACAGGGTTACTCATTAAATCTAGAGCTGACCAACTGGCTAAGCTCTTTGGCCAGTGAGCTCCACCAATCCTCCTGTCTCTACCCTCTAGTGCTAGCATTGCAGGTAGAGGTTGTGAAGCCTGACTTTTTTTTTTTTTTTTTTTTTTTTTTTTTTTTTTTTTTTTTTTTTTGCCTAGCTTTTGACCCGGATTCTTTTGGTCTGAACTCATGTCCTCATGCTTGTGCACCTTGCCCATGACCCCAGTCCCAGTGACTCGTTTTCATTATGACATTGTCAGTGTGAGCTGGCTGAGGCTTCTGGTTGTATCCCCAAGAGTTGCCACCGATCTCCTCACATCCCACACTTCGTCCCTCCTTCCTTCCTTCTCACTGTGTTGCGAGACTCTTTCCCTGGATGAAGACACCACTCATTTCAACTCTGTCTACCCCATCATGTGGACCCCTGTGCCCTCCATCATTGTCTTCATCTCTAAAACCGCCATATCTGCTGTATTCCATCATATGTCCGTGAGAAAGCAGATGCATATTCTGCCTCCTTCCCTGCACCTCACCATGTCGTCTCCGTGTTCACCACGAGCAGCCTCACAGCTCCACTGGCAGCGCCATATTGGTTCCCGCTGCTGCTGTGATGTTCTGCTCCTAGGCTGTTATCTCTGTGCCCTCCTGTACATCAGACACTCTCGTTCTTGTCTTTCTCCTTCCTACCCATCGTCACCATTATATCCCCACTCTGCTTAGCCCCTGGGAGGACCTGGTTCTCTGTGGCATGCCGTGATTGGAGGACTGTGGACTTTGGTGTCAGATTTGGATCTGAGGTCCATTCAATCCTTGGTTATCTAAACTCGTGGTCCACAATGACTGGTCCGTGATTATGGAAGATTATGGAAAAAAATGACCACAGAGGTGCCTGACATTTCGGAGGTACTTAGCAAGAAGGTGATTTTTCCATCCCAGGGGATGTTGGTGACTCATGAACAAGCACGGAGCCAGCACACTGAGATCTGTGCCCAGGCTCAGTTGACACATGCCCTCAGCACCTATGCTGCTGTGGAGCCTGGAGACACTAGGATACCCTACCCTAAATGATTTTTAAAACGTTTGGCTAATGGCACTTAGGATTTTTTAAATTACCCAAGCGGTCATGAATATCTTCTTGTAAAACCAAGAGCAGCAAACAAAGAGAAATTTCCCTTCGGCAATTACCATTCTCTCTTTCCAACTCTGGGTTCTCTCTCAGTAGTGACAACTTCAGTTTAGACTTGAGTATAGCCTTGTGAACTTAGGAACGTATAATTTTATATTGGCACTTGTTTTTAAAGACCCCCCCTGTCATAGTCTAAACAACACATTGGAACTTGTGATTTTGTGTGACTTGTTCCTTCCTTGAGAGTACACAGGGACTCTCTAGTTTTGTTTAGAAGCTGATTATTTTGAGCACATTTTTTTTCCCCTTTTCGGGACTCTATCTCACTGTGCAGCCCAGGCTGACCTTGAACTTGCTCCATTGTGACTCCCCTAGCCCCAGTCCTTGGGGCCAGTAAACTTGCCTGAGAACAGCTTCCCAATAAACCTGTATTTAATCTAATCTAATCTGGCTTGAATTGGCTCATTCCACTGAGAAATAACTTATCACTAAGAAGTCGGCATACAAAGTTAGAAGTTGTACTTACTGTTTTCGGTGAACTCTATGTAATGGTTATAGGACAAAGATTGTTGAATTTTGTATGGTTCAACTCAATACATTTTTAATTGGGTATTCTCAGTAATACAAATTTATCTTCTTCCCAACAGTGTCTAAAAGTATCCATTGTCCTTCCTACTTTTATTTCCAGTTCAAAAGATCAGTATTTTAAAGTTATTTTTTCTGTAAAGGCAAGGAATGGCTTTCCTGTGTTTTTCATGGAGTCTCTAAAGCCATGTAGCATTTGCAGCTTGAAGGTTCTGCTCCCAATGAAGCTAGACCCCTTGGATTCGCTCATACAAAATAGGCAGTACTTCTGCAGTTGTCCTCAGGTGAGTGAGTGTGCCACCAGGCGGGAAGAGCTTCAGGCTGAGAAAGGACCGGCTACATTCTCCTGCAGACTCTTCCCTGGAGTGAGCTCTGACCCAAGGCTGGTTTACACACGGTTCAGTGTGAACCCATTCAGCTTAAGCCAGTAGATTCAAGATGACCGGTCGTCTAGATCTCTCTTCACCTGTCTTGGCTAGAAAAGAAAGATGATGAGGATCGGATGCTTGGAAAGATTCCTGGAAACTGCCGTGATGAATTCCTGTTATATTCTATACTCTAACTTTGCTCACTCAAGATCTGCCTCTCTACTGAAGGTCTGTGGGATGATGCTTGGGAAGTGGAGGCAGGAAGGTCAAGAATTCAAGGTCACGGGCTGGAGAGATGGCTCAGTGGTTAAGAGCACTGACTGCACTTCCAGTGGTCCTGAGTTCAAATCCCAGCAACCACATGGTGGCTCACAACCATCTGTAATGAGATCTGATGCCCTCTTCTGGTGTGTCTGAAGACAGCTACAGTGTATTCATATATAATAAATAAATACATCTTTTAAAAAAAAGAATTCAAGGTCACTTTTGGCTACATAGTGAGTTTAAGGCCAGCCCAGGTCACATGAGACTCTTATCTTTCTAACTCTAACCATATATATCTCTTTGCTAGGGATGTAGAATAGGAGGTCTGCTCAGAAATGTCAGCTAGCATCTACCTATAGACAAGAACACTTGGTGAAAGCCTCTGGGGTTACCTGTATGGACCAGAGAACTGGATATTACATTAGAAGGGTAAGGCGTGTGGTCTTTCTTCTCTGTGTTGTTCTTCCTCTTCTCAAAAGCTGGTACTGTGACACTACAAATTCCTCTGGGACATAAAAGAGAAGTTGAGGTGGACATCTAGTTTCTTTAGCATCCTGAGATGCTTCTCCAGTATTCTGAGTGCCTCTCAGTAAACTCACTCCTGTGCCACTGCCCAGGGAATGCAAAGGCTCATGACACAGCTGAACGACTTGGGATGGGCAGAGGCAGAAAGAACAGTGACCAGCACAGAGATTATAGTGACTCCGTGTACTATGAGTGGTATCCACTGTTAGGAAATAACAACATACCTTACTCACCATGTTGGCTGCTCACAGAAATGCTGGGGCAGTCTACTTGGCTTGAATCCTTACATGTGGTCTCCAGGCTAAGATTTAGATACCACCCTGAGGCTCTATCGAGAAATAGACTGGCTACATTCCTGATCCCCATCATCTTTCTTTTCTAGCCGAGACAGGTGAAGAGAGATCTACCACAGGTCATCTTGAATCTACTGGCTTAAGCTGAATGGGTTCACACTGAACCATGTGTAAGCCAGCCTTGGGTCAGAGCTCACTCCAGGGAAGAGTCTGCAGGAGAATGTAGCCGGTCCTTTCTCAGGACTGGCTATTCCTGTTATCTTGAATTTTAGCAAAGATCATGGGTGTATCACACCATACCTGGGAGTTTACCTGGAAGTTTAAAGCTATGGAGTGAGTCAGTCTGAGCATCCATCAGTGAGCAAATGGGTGCAGGGAACATGGCGTGTGTACACAGTGGAAAACTGCTCTGTCTTAAAAAATGAAAGAGCTGTCATTTGCATCCACATAGAGCTCAAGTGAAATAAACCAGACACAGAAAGACAAATACCACATGTTCTCACTTGTATGTGGAATCTAAAACAGTTGAACTCAGAGAAGCAGGGAGCAGAGGGTGTGAAACCGGAGGTGGGAAGCAGAAAGCTGACGGTCAAAGACTAGGAATCCTCATGGGGCCGGAGGGATAGGTTTTATTTTGAGATGGATTCCACAGATTGGCAAATACAGTTTGTTAGATCAGTGTACATTTCAGAACTGCTAGTTGAGTAAAATTCAACCATTGCTTATCAGAAACTGTAATAAGCACTTAAAGTGGTGGATATTTAATTATCAATTTAATTATTCCACATTATATTCCTGTATTGTGATACTTTATGCCCCATAAATATATATAATTGTAATTTGTCATTTTATAATAAAAAAATAAAAAATTGGGGTTAGAGATACTTGGGGAACTGAGGCAGGAGGATTGTGAGTTTAATGTTCACTTGGCTGACACAGCAAGACTCTACCTCAAAAGTATATTCACACACACACACACACACACACACACACAAATATACGCATGCACATGCGCAGTGGTGGTGGTGGGCAGGGAAAGGCTTTGCAGTTGAACTCATGCTTGTGAGGATAGGAACAGCACGGGGTGTGGTGTAAGAGATGCTGGGTGAGAAACCAGAAACCCAACACCTGGTCTGACTCACCAGAACAACACCACAGAGGCCATTCACTTCATTACTCTAGACTACAGTTGTCCTGTCTGGATAATGGGAACATGTGGACCTGTCATGTCCTTCCCCTAACTCCCAGTGTTGTCACAGTGGAGACGTGTCCCCAGAGGCATTTTGAAAGCCCTTGTGTGCTGTGCACAAGTGAAGCTTAGTTTTCAGATCCCCAGACTCTACAGGCTAGAGCAATGCCCCCTTCCTGGTAATTATTCAGTAATTATTCACATAAGAAGGATTTCATTGTTATGCTTCATGTATTTGTCTCAGTTGATGGCCTTTTAATAGTGGCATTGAGTTTGTGTACAGAAAGGTTATTCATTTTAAGATTTCTGGGCCTTAATTGTTATTTGTTTTGCTTGGTTTCAGCGTGCCATAAATTAGTGATATCGACAGAGCGTATTTGTCTTGGCACTGTGGCGCATTGTCTGTGGTGAGCACTGTTTGGCCTGGCACTGGCCTGGATTTCCCCATCTGTTTCTGATGTTTACATTGTTAGAGATCCGATAGACACACAGGACATGGCCACATGCAGAGAGGGAACTTTTTTCCACTCCAGTGCATCAAACAAGGTCTGAGCCTGTAATAAGCACAGCCCTAAATTACACTTGAGCTTGCTAGTGGCCAGGCCGAAGCCCAGCCCCAGCCATGAGATTGATTGCTTAGCCCTGGGGATAGTCACTCTCAGGAACGCTTCTGGCTGGCCCTGCAGCTCAGTCTCCACAAACTCATTTTTGCCTTGTGTTTGCAAAGGGGGAACAGCACAGACAGCTTGCTAAGAGGCTTTCCAGTCATATGAGGACAGTGACAAGGTGTGGCATGAATCCCCAAGGGATCTTGAGGCCATGTCCTTGTGTGCAGGGACCTGTGAGGGGCAGTTTTCTGTCAGCTCTGCTTCTGCAAGCCCTAGCTTTTCTGTGATGCCCAGGGAAAGGATATTTCTGCAGATGGCTTGGTTCTAACTCTCAAGCAACTCCTGCCATGTAGCCATCCCGAGTCTGCTAAAGCGAGTATCTACATCACTTTGTAAGATGGAGAGCTGGAATTTTCATCTTTGTACCTGAGGCCATTGAGGTAGGAGGAGAAAGGAGATGTGACATGGCCTGGAAGGGCATTTGGAGCCTTAGCAAGATCAGGCCAGTGAGAGTGTCTTGAAAACACAGTGAATGGTACCTGAGATGTCCTCTGGTTTCCACTTGCATGTGTGTACCTGGCCCATGCATCCTCCCTGACAGGTCCCCCACATGCACCTCCCATATACACCCCACTACAAAATGGTGTCATATTTGTAGTGCTAGCTTCCTGTCTAGGCAACAGAATAACAAATTATGTGGAGTGGTTGGACTGTTGCAGGCTTGTTCAAGTGTCTGTTTGCTGCCCACAGAAAAATGTTTCAACCCTATCCCAGGTCAGCTTACTCTCTTAAACCTTTCCTTTCCCCAATTGATTCTCCATATTGCAGTTGAGACAAGCTTCCTAGAACATTTGCGGAAGGCTGATTGATGTATATGAGAGATTCATTGTGGGTTTTGTTTTTTCTGGGGTTTTCTCTAAAACTCTGACCCCACGTGTGTATTTAAAGGAATACCTGGAATTATTAGGTGAGGGTCCAGTGATTCTTTCAACCCTGTCCTTCTATGAGGGAACGTCAGAAATCAACAGATGTAACTCGGATGGGGGTTAGCTGAGTGGGAATGCCATCTCTGCAGTGATGGGGAAACCATCATCCGTACTGAGTGGACACTGTTTGGTGCATTGGTATCACTGTGAGTCTGCCTGTAACCCATGCTCTGTGAGTAAGCTCAATGACAGACTGGTTTCCCAAGGTGAACTTCCTCTGAATGGTACTGTGGTTTGTTGTCTAGGCCTTATGGAGAGGTCATGGGCATTGTTTACATCTTCCCAGGGAGGGAATTCAGACAACATTGCTTCTTGCCTTGGCTTCTACCATTGCCAATGCCCTTGGTCCACTCGTTCTTTCTCCTCTCTCCCATGAGGACTCCATATTGAAGCTACAGTGATCTTGAATTCAAGTCTGTGTGATCCCCCCCCCCCCCTTAAAACCTTTCGATGGTTTCTTAGGAATAGGATAAGCCTCTTCTCATACTGGATCTCTTCTTTACCTAGCTTGCCAGTTCCTCTGGCTGTCTGGTCCTTTCACTACACACTGCAGTCACAGGGTTTATGTACATGTTTATCTGACAGTTGCAGTTTTACAGTAGTAAAGACAATTTAATTAACACCTGTTTCTTTAATAATGCTAGACTGAGGAAGTTGGGATCCTGTCTATTTCTGCAAATCACTATGTCCTCATGCCTTGCATGGTGCTTGGCTCTCAAATTAGTCATTGACTAGATTAATAAAGGAGTGGAGGCAGATATAGATACAGCTTGGCCAACGTTCAAATGCTCGCTTCAATGGACCATATCTAGTTTTTGGTACTGCCTGGTAACTACCAGCATTTAATATGGCGTTTTACTTGGGCAACTCTGTCCTTTGCATTTTATTAATTGAAATGTTAGCAGTCTAAAGAGAACCAAGGTTTGTTCCACTGTAAACGGATCCATATGTCCTTAAGAATTAGTTCTGATAGCGTGATGAATTCCTCTTGACTCTGCTAACAAGTGATCATTAATTTTAATCCCTATGCCTGACATCTGTTCCTGATCTTTGTCCTTTCAAAAGTAATTAAAGTAGTTGTAAATATGCAGCCCATTGCTGAAGTCACAGGTGAGTTTCTGTGCTGAAGCCATTTCCAGCCAGCGGGGCTGTCCTTGGTGGCAGGATCTGGTATTTTTGGCCAAGTACTTCAACAATGTGTGGGGGAGGGGGGAACAGCATCCAGGTTGGCCTATGTGTCGAGTGCCCTTCAAAGAGATGATGGCTCAGGTATGGAGTGCTTTGTATATGAGAAGCATTTCTCTAAATGGCAATTCTACTGAGTTGGGGGCCATGTTTGTATTAGATATCCATTCCAAAATGGTGGGATTTCCAGCTCATACTTTTGAGAGTCTGTCTTAGTTAGGGTTTCATTGCTGAGAAGAGACACCATGACCAAGGCAACATTTAATTGGGCTTGTTTACAGGTTCAGAGGTTCAGTCTATTATCAAGGCAGGAGTGTGGCAGCATCCACGAAGACGTGGGGCTAGAAGTGGTGCCAAAAGTTCTACATCTTGATCCAAAGACAGACAGGAGAAGACTGGCTTCTGTGTGGCTAGGAGGAAGGTCTCAAAACCCACCCACACAATGACACACTTCCTCCAACAAAGCCACACCTACTCCAACAAGGCCATACCTCCTAATAGTGTCACTCCCTGGGTCAAGCATATTCAAACCACCACAGAGTCTAAGCAATGCCTGTAAGAAGCAAAATGTTCTCATCATTGCTAAAAAGCCAAAGACTTATGCGATCTGAAGAAAACCCAGATGATTCTTCTCACGGTTGGAAGAGTTCTCCATTAAAACGCCTTTGGTAGAGGAAGTATTTGGATTCCTACTAGAGTGTAAGTGGCCGACACAACTCATTTCCTAAGAGGAAGCTTTAGTATGGAGACGGGACTGGATACCCAGAGTAAGGAAAAAGATATACAAAGGGTGGTGTCACCATACTCTGCTGCCTGAGCACTGCCCTAATGCCTAGATTCCATACCTTTCTAGGGCCTGTCACTGTAACATGAGGCCCACCAGTCAGCATCTGGATGGCTGACAGATGTGATGCCAAGGTTGTCCCTGGGCTCAGTTCTAGGCTGAATTATGGCAAGCCCATAAAGGGTGGCTTTGATAATATCTGGAGGAATCCCTGAGTCTGAAACCACAACAAACCCACTCCATCATTCCACTTCTGGGATCTCTTTGTAAGGGCTGGGGGAGGGGCGGGGTGTACGGTGGATGAAATAACACTTTTACCACTCGCAGAGAAACTATGCAAGTAAAGTGTTTTCCATATACCTGCATCTGAATTGTTACAGGGACATTTTACTGTAATAGAACCCATGATCTCAGAAACCAGGTTTTTGTCCTGAGGCTAGTATGCTTTTACAGCCACATCAAATCAGCAGAACATGTGAGCCTGTGACGACTCTGTTTCTCAGATCTATTGCGTTTGTGAAACCAATTTATGCCCTTGGCATAGGTTTGGCTGTGAGGTTGCATCAGGGGAGGAAACAAAGGGCACTGGCCACTCTCCCTCTTTTCTTCTCCTCACTAAGCCTTCCTCACCACTCCCACTAACAGAGGAAGGGATTAAGAGGACTAGAGACATGGCTGAGTGCTGAAGAGTGATGCTCTTGTAGAAGACCCTAGCTTGGTCCCCAGTACTCATGACAGGCAGTTCTAGCTTCAGGGACATCTGATGCCCTCTTCTGGTCTCTCAGGGAACAATTGTATATATACACCCAGAAATACACATAAAGAAAGATAAAATAAATATATAAAAACAAAGAATTTTGGAGTTTTCTAGGAATGTGTTTTTGGTTTTGAACACAGGAGAGTGGGCACTGGTAATACCAGTCCTGGGAACAACCTCCATTTCCCATTCCCTGCTGTTCATTCTCCCTAGAGATATGAGGGGTAATATGGTGGTTGTGGTGAGTAAAATGGTTCCCCGATTAAGAGAGTGTTAGGATGGAACTTGTAAGTTTGCTGTGGATGACTCAATTTGACTGCTAAGAGGTCATATCATCTTTCCTTTTCTCTTTCTTTCTTCCTTCCTTCCTTCCTTTCTTTCTTTCTTTCTTTCTTTCTTTCTTTCTTTCTTTCTTTCTTTCTTTCTTTCTTTCTTTCTTTTTTTTTTGAGATAAGGTCTTACTGTGTATACCTGGCTGGCCTGCAACTTGCTGGGTAGACCAAGCAGAGGTCTTCTGAATGCTGGGATTAAAGATTAAAGGTGTGTGCCACTATGCTGTCTCTTCAACTCTTCTGTATTCTATCTTAATCCTCTGTCTCTGTGTCTGTCTCTGTCTGTGTCTCTGTGTCTCTGTGTCTCTCTCTCTGACAGCATCTATGTAGCTCAGGCTGGCCTGGAACAACTCACAATCCTTCTGCCTCAGCCTCTTGAGTGCTAGCATTGTAGGTGTAGACCATCACACGTAGCTGTCACTTCCCTGTACTGAATGCAGAAAATCACTGTCCTGGATGTAAACTGGCTACTCCTCAGTCAGTGATTTACTTAACATTCTTCCAAGGTGTGTCCTCCTCCAGCAATGACCTTGCAAGTCTTTAATCCAAGTAGTTAGAGCACTGCCTTTGGGCATCTCTAGACATGCTGCATTTGATGGAGAGAGAGAATTATTTCTGACCTTTGAGTCAATCTAACTTGAATGTAAAGCTTCCTCCAATGCCAACAGATTTTAATAGACAAGGCACATTTTTTACAGTAGTTGGGAGGAAATAACATCCTCTGTGTAGGAAGTTAGATGGCCAGGCAGGAAAATAATGCTTTTTCTTTGCCAAAATATATTAGAGTATATTTAGTTACATGTTCTAGAAAAAGACAAATGCTTTCTCTAAGGAAGGTCAGGTGGGAAGAAAACAGCCCCTGAGCCAGCCTGTTGCTATTCTTCTAGATACTTTCCTGTTCAATATCTGTCTATAGAAAAGACCCTCATAACAGACTTGCTATTTTCTTGTTAGCTGCCTGTTCCTACTTTATAATATTCTGTGGTAATGGCTGCGACAATATACTGAAATCTACATACTATTTTTTTAAAAAAGGGCCACAGAGATGGGGGAAGGATTGTGGGAGTGGGTGACTGGGAGGGGGCAGTGAATAAAAAAAAGGGCCCACATAAACTCTAATTGATGGATGTGTATTAATTGACCCGAGTTGCTGGTGCACACTCAAAGTGCTTCCAAATTTCACTGTCATAAATGACTCTGCCTAGTTATGTTCATAGAGTCGATCTTAGAACTTCTGGATCAAGAGTGTCTACCAGGTATGCATAGATATATGCCTGCTACACAAATTCAAACAAAATGCCCTTTCAAACTCAGCCCACCCCATGTTTATAACGAGGTGGCACTTACCAGGTTTTGTGATGTTTGGCTTTACTGAAGCTGAATGAGACACAAAAGGATGACAATCTGGCCAACAACAGCAAACATCAGAGTGTCAGGCATCTATGTTGGTTAGCTTTTATGTCAACTTGACACAAGGTAGAATCATCTGGGAAGAGGGAATCTTAATTGAGAGAATATCTCCTTTGGATTGGCATGTGGGCAACTCTGTAGGGCATTTCCTTGATTGATGATTGTTGTGGGAGGGACCAGCTCACTATGGGTGGTGCCACTGTTGGGTAGGTCGTCTGGGGTATATAAGGAAGTGGGCTGAGCAGGCCAGTAAGTATCACCTCCATGGCCTCTACGTCAGTTCTTGCCTCCAGGTTATTGCTTTCAGTTCCTAACCAGTATCTCCCCTGGATGATACACTGTACAAACTGTAAGATGAGATAAGCTCTTTCTTCTCCAGACTGACTTTGGTCATGGTGTTTTATTACAGCAAAAGACGCTCTAACTAGGACAGCACTGTTCTCCAGGTTCACCTGTTTTTTTTTAGTCCTTCACACTACTCTCTCGGGTCACTTTCACCTCCTTTCTTATAATAGAATGCTTCCTCTTCAATTTGGAGCCTCTTTGCCCACTTGACATTCATTCATTCATTCATTCATTCATTCATTCATTCATTCATTATTTTATTCAGACAATACTAAGTCCTATCAGGTGATACCCTCTTCTAGGCCTAGGTATTAAGAAGGGACTAAAAAAAGGACTTATCCTCTTATAGTGATAGCTAGAGATATCTATCTATCATCTATCTATCTATCTATCTATCTATCATCTATCTATCAATTGTCTATCTCTATAATCTATTATCTATCATTTATTATCTCTATCTACCTATTATATATCCATCTATCCAACTATCTATTATTTAATCTATCATCTATTATCTATCATTTATCACTATATCTATCGATCATCTATTTTTGTCTATCAGATGTCATCTATTTTCTATGTATCTATTATCTATCTATAAATCTATCTTCTATCCTACTATCTATTATCTATCGTCTGTCTGTATCTACTATCTATCATCAATCTGTCTGTCGATCTGTCTGTCTATTGAGGTAGAGAGGGCAAAAGGAAGAGGGAGACTTGTGCTGAGATGCTGAAGTCTTTTTCCTCATCCTAAACTCTCACTACGGTATTATGTATGCTCTCCGTTTATATCACATGTTCATGCTGACCAAGGCAAGACTTTTAAAACTACTTGTTAAGATTTATTTAAGTTTATGCATGTAAGTGTTTTGTCTGTCTGTCTGTATGGTACCACGTGCATTCCTGGTGTCCTCAGAGGTCAGAAGAGGGCGGAGTTACACTGATGGTTCTGAGCCACCGTGTGGGTGCTGGGAATCAAACCAAGTTCTTTTAACTGCTGAGCCATTTCTCTGTCCCTCTTTAAAATCATCCCTAAGGGGGGTCAGTTAAACAGACATACAGGGCAACCATGTCAAGAGAAATGGGAGAGGTTAGAGAGCTTGGTAGAGGGGCCAGGAAACCCCCTTCCAATTTAAAAGAGTTTTTTACCCATTGTGTTTTCTCACATCCTCTGAGGGAGTGATACTGATTTAATGTACAGGAAACACAGGACACCTGAGAGTTCAATAACGACTTTTGTCTTTCTCTGTGTCTGTACAGAATTAGGCAGCCAGCTGCTGTGTTTTTGAGATTACTGTGGTAGATTCCTACAGTGGAGAACACCTCAGCCAGCATAATAATCAAACCAAGTCGAACATCCTCAGTGTAGTTCATTGACATGAAATTGACCATGATGAGAGAAAGAGAGAGAGAAAGAGGATTAAAAACAACAACAACAAAGCCCACATCAGTTCACTCAGGCCATGGCTGACCTTGGCGCCCTTGACCGTAACCCACAGATGCAACACTTGCACGTCTTAAGTAGATTTCCCCTCTACTGTGCTCCCTAACAACTTCTGGTTCCTTTTAAAATTTGAATAAATATCGACTTTTTATTGCTGTAGTTGATGAATACGTTGGGATACAGAGTTCCCCGTTCTGAGTTTTAACCTGCTATTGTATTTCTGAGTCTAAGGGGAAATTGACTTTCGGGAGACCGTGGATGCGGCTCTGCTGAGTGCCTTTCTTCTCCCAATAATGGTGCAGTAGTCAATGAGGACATTAGAATAAACATCAAGGGTATCAATAGGGTTTTTATTAACTATTAGAGTTATCGAGTTTTCCAGTTTCTAATGCCCTTTGTGGTTTTGCTGGAGTGAACAGAAAAGAGGTTGCTCTGGTAACACACATTTTATTTATTTATTTATTTTGCATTAAGAAGGCTTATTAAACCAAGTATGGTGGCATATGTCTATAATCCTAGCAGGTAGAAGGTTGAGGCAGAGGGATCATGAGTTCCAGGCCAGTCTCGGCTCTATAGTTGAGACTCTATGTTAAAAAAAAGTGAGTAAAATGTATATTGAGCTGAAGATGTCCCTTAGTTGGCAGCACACTTACCTAGTATATACATTAGGCCCTGGGTTCCATCCTTAGCATTGCATAAATTGGGCATGATGGTTCATATCTGTTACCTCAACACTTGAGAGTTAGAGGCAGGAAGAGCAAGAGTTGAGGTCATCCTTGGCTTCATAGAGTGTTGTGACTAGGGGCTACATGTGGCCCCTGCATATTAAGGTGGAGTATAGAGCACACAGTGGTGCTTGTCTAACGTGTGTGGGGCCCTGTGTGCATGTGTATGAAAAGACAAGGTTTTGATATAGATCTAAGTCTGATTTCTCTGACTTGGATTGCTTTAGTCTAGCCTTTGATACATGTATATATTAGGCAAGGATCAAATCAGGGGAGTTAACAATTATATTTTCTTAAAAATTAACTAGGCTGACGGCTGTGGGAAGCAGCAGGTGTCGGGAAGCGAAGGCCTCCCTTTAGCTTCGTGAGGTGTTCTCTGAGTCTCTCTGGGCTTAGCTTCCCTTTAAAGTATCTGAGTGTTTTGTTTTAGAATGAGAGAGAGAGAGAGAGAGAGAGAGGGAGAGACAGAGAGAGACAGAGAGAGACAGAGACAGAGAGACACAGAGAAGGACACAGAGACAGAGAAAGAGAGACAAAGGGACAGGGAGACAGAGACAAAGAGACAGACAAACAGAGAGAGAGACAGACAGAGAGACAGACAGACAGAAACAGAGACAGAGCTTGTGTCCTGCTGTACCTATGTGGAGGTCAGGACATGAGTCCTCACCTTCTGTCTTGTTTCCAGGCAGGATATCTTCCAGTTCACCATCTTGTAACTGGACTCGCTGCCCTGTAAGCTGCTGGGCATTCTCCTTTCTCAGCCTTCCGTCTTGTGGTAGAGCACTGGGAGGACACATGCTCGCCTCTGGGCCTGGCTTCGTGACACATGCTTGCCGCTGGGCCTGGCTTCATGTGCGTTCTCGGGATTTGATCTTAGGTCCTCATGCTCCTGTGCCAAGTGCTTTACTCATGGAGCCTTCTCCTTAGTCCCCAGTCTGGGTTTTAAATCTAGGGTCAAAATTCAAGTGCAGAGATCTTAGGTATCCTGTAGTTAACGAGACAGATGGACTGTAAAGTCCATTTGAAGACTTAAATTGCTTGAGCACCACAGATTATTTTTATTTGTTTCGTATGCTGGGGTCATCATGGTCATTTTAATCATCATCATCATCATCATGTCCTCCTTTTTATCTTCCTCCTATTCCTCTTCTTTTGCAGTGTTGGGTGTGTTGAGGGTTAAAATCCAGGGTTTCTCTCATCCTTTGTTACCAAACTACACCTCCAGTCCACATTCTGGGATTCTGAAAGCCTTCATAGGAAACATGTTTTTGGACCCACTAGAATTCGTGGCCTCCATGTTACCTTCCAGGCTGAGCGTCCAGGTTACACAGCCATAGTTACGTTGCTCTCAGAAAAGGTGTTAGAAAACTTCTTTCTTTTGTTTCCTGTTCTGGTTATTAAAAGTCAGCACAAATTTCAGCTTGAGAGACCAGCTTTGAGGGTAATTTGGATCTTCAAAGAGCTGCTCCTCTGTCTCCTTGAAGAAGTTGTGTTAAAGCAATTAAATGTTATTGAAGGAAAGAAAGAATGCAGGCTGACTACTGAATAACAGGAATAGAATTAACAAAACAAAACAATTCCTTCCCTGGGATCAAAGCCAGAGAGGCTGAGAGCTTGTGCTGGGGATAAGGGGAGCGGGGAGGAAAGGGAGGCCTTAGAATGGCTTCCACTCAATTAAAGTCATGGATGTGCAGTCTGGGGATAGCGTTCCCGAGTGCAGAACAATAACTGGGAACGGAGTCGTGAATGGTCCCAGGAGAGCTCACTGAGCAAGAAGCTCTGGATTCCACATGTCTGTTCCCAAGAGGGTAGGGCGAGTCAAAGAACAAAACAAGCAAGTGCACAGGATTGTTTGCCGTTCAGGGGGGGCCACAGAAAGCTCAGCATATGGCGTGCGGAGATTCCAGAACGCACTAGAGATCTCTTTCAGAATGATTTTTCTCATTCCAGAGATCTGGGAGCCAGATGACGATGCTCCTGGGTGAAGCACAATGTGAAATGCACTTCCCTTTCTTGTCGCTAAATGGTATTTCTTGGCTTTATCACCTGAGCTGTTCACTAAATTTGGTCCCCAAAGGCTTTTATTGTTTCCAAAACTCAGGTTTCTTCCACAAACAGCAATGGCTCATCACTATGAGGGCAGTTTTGAAAGTTGGCTACAGATCTCAGAAAGAATGCATCTAAAGGAGAGGCTTAGGGGCACCCGGAAGAAGGGCGTGGTGTCTCCGCGGACCAGCAGGGGCCATGGTTCTTGGTGCTTACCTTTGGAGGTGTGTGTACCTGTGTTTATGTGGGTCAGAGTCAGTCTCAGCTGTCATTGCTTAACTACTAAGGTTCTGTCTTGAGTATTACTACTATGTTATTTTAGACAGAATCTCTCTCTAGCCTGGAACTCTCCATAAGCTGGCTTGCCACAGAGCCTCATTGAGAGACTTTCCTCTCTGTCTCCACCTCCCCAGTTCTGGATTTATAAGAGGGCTTCACCATACCTGGCTTCTTATGTAAGTACAAAGGATTGAACTCAGATCTGCATGCTTGTACAGCAAGCAGTATACTGACTGAGTTGCCTCCTAATAGCTCCGTGTTTATTTACTCTGTGTGTGTGTGTGTGTGTGTGTGTGCGTCTGTGCACCAAGCCACAGGTCCCAAGGTCAGAGGACAACCTGTGCCAGTTCTCCCTTCCACCATGCAAGTCCTAGGTATTAAACTTAGGCCATTAGAAGTGGCAGCAAGCACCTTTAATGGCTGAGTTCTTCCCCTGTTCACAGAGTGTTCAGTGACTGAGGAGAAGTAGGCAGTGGACATGGGTCTCTGTAGGAAGATATTGCAGAGCAGCCTGTAGGGCCTTCTGATTTAGATGCAAGTGTTCGTTAAGTACTATGTTCACAACGTGCAGGGGGTCCATCTGGGGAAACATGACACTGACATTAGAAATCTAACTCAGGCTGAGGACTCAGGCTATTCAGTAAGGCACCTGCTGTGTGAGTGTTAAGTTTGATCCCTAGCACCTGTGTAAGAAGTCCGACATGGTGTTATGAGCATGTAATCTCAGAACTCGCTTATGTGCAGAGGGCTTGGGTGGAGACAGGATGGATGATCCTTAGGACCAGCTGGCCAGCCAGCCATGCAGAAGCAGTGAGCTTCAGGTACAGTAAGAGGCCCTGTCTTAAAAAGAAGGGGCAGAGAGAATGACAGAGAGACTCTTAACACACGTGTTAGTATCTTTACAGGTATATCTGCACATACATGTGTATATATCATTTACACATATATGCATATGCACAAGTCTAACTGTAATTAGACATGCAATAAGGGCATCAGGTTACAGGTTCTGGGCTATGTTATAAGGGGAAGAAAGAGATTCCTGGGTCACATGCATCTGAGAAACAACTGAAATCAGATAGCTATGTCCTTTCCTTTCTCCTCTTTCCTTCTGCTTCTCTGTCTCTCTGTCTCTCTCTGTCTCTCTGTCTCTGTCTCTCTCTCTCTCCCTTTCTCTCTCTTTATCTCTTTCTTTCTTTCCTTCTTTCTTAAGCTCAAGGATGATTGTATCAACGTTTGAGGGATAAAGGAGAGTCGGGTTGAAAGTCCTTCCAGGCTGCCAGGAGGAGGGGAGATGAAGAAAAAGGCATGCCTTTTAAGTTAGGTGTTGTGGTCCAAGAAAGTGAGGAAGCCCGAAGTGCCTGGGAAAGGATACCTAAGATTTTGGCCAGTATCCAAAAAGAGATAAAAAGAAAGAAGGAAAGAAGAAAACACGGTTAAATGTCTAGTTGCAGGTCTGAGTTCAGAGGGCGCCCCGTCCCAGGCTCTTGTGTTCCAGGACAAAAGATTACAGCAGAGGCACACAGTTAGGGATAGAAACAGACAGCCTTATTAAGAAAGAAAAAACAGGGGCCAGAGAGATGGCTCAGGTGTTAAGAACACATACTGTTCTTCCTGAGACCAGAGTTTGGTTCCCAGAACCAATACCACGAGGCTCACAACCATCTGTTACCTCTAGTTTCGCTGGATCTGAAGCCTCTGGCTTCCATGGGCATTCCACACATGTGTGCACATACAAATACATATTAAAAAATAAAGTAAATGTCAAAGGATAAAAAGAAAAAGCTTTTTTTCTTTCTTTTTCTTCTTCTTTCTGTTTCATTTTTAAGACAGGCTTTTTCTGTTTAGCCCTGGCTGTCCTGAAACTTGCTCTGTAAACCAGGCTGGCCTCTAACTCACAGAGATCCACCTGCCTCTGCCATCTGGATGCTGGGGTTAAATGAGTGCACCACCACCATCTGGCAAAGGAAAAACCCTTTAAAGAATGGGACTGTGTTAGTCAGCTGAGGACAGTGACCAAAATGTACTCACCATGAATACAGAGCTCTTTATGGGATCTCTATATAGCATCTTTGTTCTTCACAATTTTCTCCCATGGACTGTCTTTTTAATAAAAGTTCTATGGGTAGCAAGATGGCTCAGCAGCTAAAAGCTCTTGCTGCCCAAGTCTGACGGATAGAGTTGAATCCCTGGCCCACATGTTTAAAAAGCCCGGATGTGGTGGCTCACATCTGTAATCTCATTATTCTGCTGCATCAGGGGCAGAGACAGGAGAATGGCCAGAAGTGTATGGGTCACCTGACCTGGAGCACACAGTAAGATAGAAACAAGAGGAACCCTTCGTCAATGAGGTGGAAAGAGAGAACCAACTCCTGTTGGGGATGGGTTCTAATGTTTTGAATTAATCTGGTCCCCAAAATTGGGAATCTGAATGTCCAAATGCTGAAGGTCCTTGTCCCCAATTGGCTTTTGTTTGATCAATAAAGAGCCAATGACCAATGGCTGGGAAGGTAACTGAGGCTGGACCTTTAGATTTTGGAGGGCTAGGGATGGAGAGGAAGGAAGGAGAAAGAGGGAATATATATATATATATATATATATATATATATATATATATATAGAGAGAGAGAGAGAGAGAGAGAGAGAGATTGCCATGTTTCAAAGGAAGACAGATCAAATTTAGAGTTTCAGAAGAAAATTCATCCAAAATGTAGGTGGAAAGGGAAAGCGGCCCTATGGGAGGAGCTACCCAGAAGGGAATAGGGCAGCAAAGATAAATCATAGATTTACAAGGTGTTGAGCCAGCAGTACTGGAGGGATTAAAACTGCCCAGTCTTTGAGCTGGTCAAGGCATATTAAAATTAACTGGTGTGTGTGTGTGTGTGTCTTTCATTTGAGAATTCAAATAGCTCCTTGGGAGGCAAAGTGGTTAACAAACTACTGCCACAAACTTCCAAAGTTGTCCTCTCACATCTGTACATGGACCATGGAATGTATGTAAACCCACCACACTGACTAACAGTAAATAAAAACATTCTGGTTTAATTAAGATGCAAGGTAACTTGTCTTTAGTGACATTTTAATGCACACTTTGTTTTGATTGATAGTCTTCTTCTGTTCTCCCCCATCTTTCTGCCCCCACTTCCTGCTTGTGCTCCTCCTGCCTTCAGCATTCTCCTTTCATGCCATGCGTGTCCTAGTACCCTTCCTGACCTGTACTTACAGCCACATGATGATTCCTATATAAAAATTAAAACTAGGATGTACGGATGAGAGAGGACATACACTATTAGTCTTTCTGAGTGTGGGTTATTTCACTTTATAGAAACTTTCCAGTTACACCCAAAATTGCAGGACTTTTCAAAGCCTTTTCTGGGAACGGGAGATTGGACGAGGCTTTCCAGTGTATTTGCTCATGGAACCATGTATCTGCCCAGTCCCTCTTGGGACCAATGTTCTGCAGAACCTACATTGTAAAGAAAGAAACCCATCATAGAATCTTAGAGATCTTAAGTCTATTTCCTTTATTCAGAAAAGGATTATAGACCCTGGGAGAGAAAATGATTTTCCCAGGGTCACACAGATGATTTTGGCTCATGTTGAATGAGAACCCAGAACATCTTGTGCTTAGCAATGGATCCTGGCTCAGCCCTTCCCACCATACCACACTTCGTTTGTCATAGCCCTTTGCTGTGTCTCTGAGGAAAGGTACTGGATGATTTTCAATGTAAGTAGTGGGGCCAGAAAAGAGCCAATGAGTCCAGGCTTTAAAGAAGACCATAATGCCAGGTGTCTAGATATTTCGCAACTGAGGTACATTTCCATCTTGTCTCTGTTGCATAGTATCATGGTAGTTTCCTGGTAGCAAATGACCTTATTTTGCCCATAATTCTTGCTGCTTTCTCTACCTTTATCATGGTGGATGTAGTAGGCTTTCCTACCTTACTAATGGTATGTTGACCTTGCCCATGACTTGTGGGCTAATGTTCACCCTTAAGTTTATATGATGAAGTACTTCAGCATGTGATAATACTTAGAGATACTGTAATGGCACAGATAAATGAAAATAGATCTTTGGGGTTGATCCAGATCAGCATGGCTAGTGTCATTACTAGAAGAAGAAATTTAGACACAGACAGTAACAAAGTACAGATGTTCTGAAGATGCAGGGAAAATCCTGGCAACCATCTATAAGCCTAAGGATAAATCTTAGAAGAAACAAAACCTTGATTCTGGAACTGTGAGGAAATAAAGTTCTGTCACTCACATCCCCATATTCTGATATATTTTTGGTGGCAGACATTGTAAACTGGTATTGTTCTGTGACTTGATTTGGTCCAAGACATGTGGGTGGCAGTCCTACCGTATCAGCATTGGATCCAGGCCTGATAAAGTTCCCTAAGGTGTTGCTCATTCTTCTTGTGTTTCTGCCATGCACTGGACATCTGTTGACTCCAGATAGACAACCTTAGGGTACAGTGGAGCCCCAGCTTGCAATTTAAAGCATTGCCATCCCAGATGCCTGCAGACCTCCTGGGAGGAAAAACTTATACGCTTATAATAACCAAATTTATGAGTTTGTTTGTCATGCAGCAGTTTTGGGCAGCCATTGACAAGTTTGTTCTTCGACTTGGTTTTAAGATTTGTAAAGGACAAGAATCTTTTGTGCATGGTAGTATTCCTGGCTTGCTCATAGCAACTAGTACACAGTAAATGCTCAGCGAATACTTCAGAATTCATGAGTGAGCACTAGTGATACCCAAAGATTTTGAGCAGTGAGATGACATGAATTTTTGGAGAAGCTTCATTTGGAGGAAATATTAGTGGATGCTTCAGGAAGTATGAAGACAGGGGTTAAGATGTGGGAAAGAACCATTTTCTGAGGATGCTGAAGCTTATGACATTTGGAGGTCTTCATGTGTGTGCAGCTTTATGTATGTATATAGGTACCTATGCAAATGTGTATGCTTACGTGGGGAGGTCAAACTTAGGTGTTATTCCTAAGAATCTCTCTATCTAGTCTGTGTGTGTGTGTCTGTGTGTGTATGTGTGTGTGTGTGTGTTTCAGTGGCCTGAATATATCAAATAGGCTAGGCTGGGAAGTCCCAGGCATCTGTCCTCCATGCCCAGGGTTGGGATTGCAAGTGTGAGCCGCCATGACTGTTTTTAAGTGTGGGTTCTGAGAACTGAACTTGGTTCCTTAGCTCTAGAGGCCTTTTGGGAGGAGGTCAATGAATACAAAAATATGAATGTGAAGTTAAGGATTAGTTTTTGAACAAGGCCTGTGAGAGTGAGAGCCATAGTAAATCCCCTACTATCAGGCAACATATCAACAGCCACTGTCATCTGTTTGGACATACTTGTTTATATAGAATTTTGTTGTATACTTGGTAATTATTGATTGGCTTAAGTTAGTATAATATTGGTTCCTGTAATAGATAAAACACAAAAATTTCAGAGACTTAGCACATGACATCTGTTGAAGACTGAATTTTCTGCAAATTCATATGTTGACATCCTGCCCCTGTTATCTCAATATGTGACTTGTTTTGGAAAGAGTGTTATTGAAGATGGAACGAGTTAAGATGAAGTTTTTTTTGGGGGGGGGGTGTATTTTCTGCCCAACATGACTAGGGGCCCTTCTTAGACACAGAGACACAGTCAGGAGGAAGCAATGGAGTGATACTCCTGTAAGCTAAGAAATGCTAGTGACTTCCAGAAACCCAGGAGAGGCTAGAGGAAAGGCAGGAACACATCTATTCTCATGGTCCTCAGAAGGAACCTATCTTGCTAATACATTCTTCTGAAGTTCAAGTTTCCAGAACCATTGCAAAAGGTATTTCTTCTGTTTAAACCACTTATTTTGTGTATTTTACTATGGCAACTCTAGCAAACCACTGTATCTCAGATAGTGCTCAGCTAGGTAACTGTTGTCCAAAGAGTCACCAGAAAACCAGGCCTTTCCCATGCTGTCTGGCCATCTTCAACACATGGCTCTCAAGATGACTGACATGGTATGCAGGAAGACTATGGAGGAGAAAGAACAGAGGATCACAAGTGAATGGGCCACCTGTGGAGGTGGCACACACCACTTCCCTCAGGTTCCATTGGTTAGAATGTATCACATGGATGCCTAAAGCAAAGGATGCTGGGAGGATGCTCTAGCTGTAGCTCATAAGTGTTCCCTACAGACCTATGTGTTGAGTGAGGGGTTGTTCCCCAGAGTGGTGCTATTGGGAAATAATTGTGGAAACCTTGTGGGAGGTCTTCTGGTCATTGGGGGCATTGTTTTAAAGGATATGATGGCATTCCAGGCCTCTGTTTCTCTACTCTCCTCATTTTTGGACTTGAGGTAAGCTGCTTTCTTCTTTTGCATGTTCCTGACTTGTCATAGATCCAACAGCAACAGGTCAAACCAACTACGGGTGGAAAAAAAATCCCCAAACTGTGAGATAAAATTTTTTCTTTTTTATAAGGTGATTATTACAGGTATTTTATTACAGAAATGAAAAGTCTATGTGCCCAAGATAAAGAGGAAATGGATTTGGAGATAGGACACCTGAATTCAACCTTGTTTCTGACTTTGCTATAGGAGAGGTAGCATGAGGAAATTAAAATGATTTGTTTTGGATCATGCAGCTAGACAGTGTCAGCTATTTACATATTTATACGGGGAATATTATAAAACTAACTTATGCTGTTAAAAACAAGTGTGTGGAACTGTGAAATGTAAGAAGATAAGACCCATTTCTTCTCTTGTCACCCAAAGTCAGTTTCCTGAGGTGATCTTGCACCAGTATGATTGTGGCAGATTCCCAGAACCTCATATGCATCCAACTTGCCACAGGAGTTTGGCTGACTTGTGCCAGGTGGGGATTCATCTTAAAGCTCAGATAAACCTCACAGGAACCACGTCTCCTTTATACAACAAAGCCACTTCCCTACCCTGCAGGCATCCTAGTTGGAAAATTGCCCTGGATTCTCTAGGCTGAGAACCTAATGACTTCTTCATTGCTGACCTGTCCTTAATTTGGCGAGGATGAAGCCTCAGGCACATTTAGGAAGTTAGAAAAGCATCAACTCACTATGGCTGAAATAAGTTGATTATTGGCTAAAGGATTCACTTAGATATAGACTCAAAAGGTGATAGCTGTGACTTTTCAATGATGGCAACTAATTTATGTATTTATTTATTTTGATTAATGAAAATAGGATTTCATCAGTAGCCTCAACTCGGATATGACAGGGGTCTTTTGATTCCTACGTTTTCCTCCTGATAGTGAAAATGGTTGATTCTAACTTAGTTCCTTTTAAACCTAGGGAATTTAAGGTTTTATTTTCCCATTTAGATGGAGAGGTAGATTTGGTTGGATTAGTGTCAAGCCATGTGTAAGGGGGGCATTTGCTGTAAGCTGGGGAATCCACCTCTGGCTTCACTATCGCTGACACTTGGCAATACTGGCTCACCTTTGCTTCTGGAGGCTCACCTCTCCCAGGCGTCTCTTATCTTTCAGGAACACTGCAGTGTTCAAGTGCGGTTGCTTTGTTAGAAAAGAGGTTTGAATTCTCTGACAGGGAACCCTTTCCCTCGTTTACTTTCCATTCATTCTGCAAACATTTATCAAATGCTTTCTAGTGCCAGGTCTTCAGGGGCCCAAAGTGAATAAGATAGTCTCTGCCCTCCAAAGACCCCTGTGTCATGGGGCTGGTCCCATTGTGTGCGGGAACTTGTGTTCTACATTGTGAGGAGCCTAGTTGTCTTACTTGTGCTTCAGGGGAGCTAAATGCATTGTGTGAGAAGATTGAACACAATCCCAGTAGTCTCAAAGCCTTAAAACATGTCTCTCTAGATTCATGCATAGATAGAATTTTCCTTATTGTAAAAGGTAGTTGAACAGGAAGTGAAGACGGTATCTCTGGGAAATAGCATATTATTCAAAGACAATGGGGGATGAATCATTGACTTTTACTTTATTAGCTAGCAGCTCCCAATTAAATAGATTATTGAACTACATTAGTGAAACATCTGATAAGAAATGATCCCAGGACGGCAATAAATGCAGCATCATATTGCAGTGTCGGAAGACTGGATACTCATGGTTTGAATTCTGCCTTCTTGATTCCTTCCCTGTCTTCCTTACCACCTCTTTTACTTCTTTCTTTTCTCCTCCATCCTATCTCTCCTTCCTTCTATCTTCACTTTCCCTTTTCTCCTTTCTTTATTACTTAATTTAACATCTATCAAAAACCTTCTGTTTATGGAAGAACCCCCAGGAGGTTGTGAGATACAGGGGTGAGCAGGGCTCAGCTTGTTGCAGTGAAAAGCTGGTACCCACACCTCTGTCCCAAGGTAGGATTGGCGAGTGAATACCACACCCAACCAATCTTTCAAAGTGAAGGATTCCTTCCTTCTTTTTATTTTCTCTCTCCACACTTATATTTACAATCACCATCTAGACAATATGTTGCTCAAGATACTGACTTTTGGCTGATTTGATAAAATCCATCACTCAACCCATGGGGAGAATTTCTGGCATTCCTTGTTGCATATTGCAGGGATCAGCAAACTATTTGTGTGGCCCATGGGCTAAGAAAGGATTTCAGATTTTTTCTTTTTATTTTTTTAATCTAGAATCTTTCCATGATAATTTATTGCAATTGCACTTGACAGTTTACCACAACAATGGAAAGCTGGCCCCCTTTTGGTTTGCACAGTCCTTGAGCCCCAAACTGAAGTTGAAGTCACCAGTAAATGATCTGGATAAAAAGTCTGCAGCTGTGCTCAACCAGCTGGCTCCACCTTCAGGATATGATCCAACCGGGGACACCACATTGTCCTGTTCCTTTGTGGGATTCTCATCCTCAGGCAGGTGCTCAGGTAGCTCTGTGTTCTCTTCCACTTCCATAGGGGCATCCTGAAAAGGGACCAGCATCTCTGCTTTCAAATCTGAATAAATTCGCACCATGCATCTTTGAACAGCCATTTGAAAAGTAAAGCTAATAACACCTTTAATTTTCTTTTATAATTTATTTTTTCTCAAATCGTAGTTCATTCACACAGGGGTTATAAACATAGAAGGGCAGGATGTGGGGAAGGAAATGACACTGGAGTGTGGGTGATCAGGAGGAATACAGATATTATCAGAACCAGGTATCGGCTGGGTTAAGGTTCAGGGGACAAGTCACTATGACTCTGCCTATGACTCGATTGTCCTTATCTAAGTTGGTATTGTCTGCCCAGGCTACCTATTTACAAGGTCTATGACTACTCAGGCTTGTAAATTTCCACAAAAGCTGCCTGTTTACATTAGCTTATAGCTGTATGTTTCAATGCTTTTCCACAGAGACCCAAGACTTGGTGTTAGTATACATGTATGGCAGGCCTATTGCTGATTTTAGGCCTATGGCTGATTTTAGGCCTTCAGTGGGTAAGCAGGGCTGCCCCTGACATCTCCTCCCTTCTCTAAGTATAGAAGGGCTGTGGCAATTCTAAACTTGTGAAGGTGGGGGTAGAGGCCTGACCTCCAGTATTTGAACAGGACCTTGTAATGGCTCCAGTCCCCCTGTCGTTGTTCAGTGAGGCATGAGGGCCATACCCGTCCTGATGTCTTTTTCCTGGATAGGGGATGTTTTTGACATCGATCCCTATGCAGTCAGGCTTGTCCCTCAGGAACCCAGATAGATATTCTTATCTTTTATTTATATTCCCTTGCAGTGCTTAGCCTCGCAGCCTAAGCAAGAATTCAGATCGCCTGACAGAGTGGGTTCTGGGTGGCCCCTCTCTGCTTGGTCTAGGGGCAGAAGTCCCCTCTTTTAGGTTGGGTGGAGATGGGTTTTGGAAACACCCTGTATAAAGTAACAACCTCATCTTGAGTCTCGTGGTCCTCCATAGCTAACTAATGATAATGTATCTGAGTAGGTTTTGCTACCAAATTATTTATCTGTTGTATCACAGAGTTAGTCTGCCTATTTGAGAGCCAGGGACCAGCAGAAAAAAGCAAAAATAACCCAAATAATGGTCCCAAGATGGGAGGAAGTAGGGTTGACAACCTTGGAGAGGCTGAAAACCAATTCTTGTATCAGCCTTCATCTGTCTCTTTCTCTCTGATTTTTCTTAGGGCCTTCACAACACCTTTAATTTTTAACAAAGCCTCTTCAGATAGATTTCGCCGAGACGTATCATCGAGACCATCTATACACAAAACTACTGTTTTGGCACGTTTGTTTGTAGTTCCCAGAAAAAACTGAGCTTTCCTTCTATGTGAATTCATTTCATGAAAAGTATCACCATCAGCCATGTTGGAGGATTGAAGAATGTCATAGATTTCTGAGGCCAGAAGTTTTGTTTCCCCTGGAGTTGTAGTCTTCTGGATAACGTTCTGCAAGCTCAGCATCATCCCCGGTTCTCCCTTCAACTTTTCTCTGTTTGCATGACATTCAGCCAAGTATTGGAGCACAAGCAAAGCTGAGTGAACGACAGGGGGGTTAGGATGGTCCATAAAATAAGGCCAGGCAAACATCCCTGATCCTGGACGATGGCTCTTCTATTTAATGGATCTGCTGCTAAATTCCGTAGCTGGTTAACTACTGACAGAGCATCAGGCTCTTCATTCATAGTAGAAGAGGATGAATTCATCTTCTATGACATGCACATGAATAAAAGCTTCTTAATATCCTCCAGAGCTCCGGGCGTCCGGAGCCTGCCGAAGCATCAGAGCCGCAATCACCACGGCGGACTACGGGCGGTGGAGGCCCCGAGCAGCTGGCTGACTCAAAGAACCACAGGGCTAAGTCGCTGGTGGCGGAGGACCTGCAGGCTCCGCGGTGACCATGTCCTAAGATTTTTTCAAACAATTGGAAAAACAATCAAAAAAGAGTATTTTTCAGTAGGAGGAAATTATATAAAATTCACATTTGTGTGTCCATAAATAAAGTTTTATTGGAACACAGCCATACTCATTGAGTTACGCGTTGTCCATAGTTGCTTTTGCTACAATGGCAGACTGAATGGTTCTAATAGAGGCCATATTTTCCAGAAATAAATCTGAAAATACTTACTATCCAGTTTTCTAAGAAGGCCTATTAGCCCCTGCTATATTATTTTATTTGCTAGTAGATAAGTTTTTTTAAAAGCATATCTTTAAAAAAAAGAGAGAACCACAAAACAGAAAAAGGACTATGCAGAAGGGAACAATCATGGGGGAATCACATGTTTTCTCTCACGTATGGACTGTAGATCTAAATAATGCGTGCATATACGTGCATAGAAACACGCACACAAATATGTTATGAAACCAGAAGAGGGACAGAAAGGAAATGAGTGATGGGGCATGGGGCCAAGGGAGGATAACGAGAAGAGTAATTTTTTTTCAATGAAAATAGATGAAAAGACTAAATGAGCAAAATGCAATGACGTATGTGTATAAAAATGTTTTCAGGAGAGGCTGGGGAGTGGCTCAGTCTGCCGGCAAAGTGCTTGGCATGCAAGCACAAGGACCAGAGTTCAATCCTTAGAACCCGTGTAAAAAAGCTACACTTACAATCCCAGGGCTGGGGATACCGATACAGGCAGATCCCTGGGGTTCAGAGTTTAGGTGGGTGAATTCTGGGCCAGTATCTCAAAAAACAAGGTGGACAGCTCTTGAGAGATGAGACCACTGGTTGACCTCTGGCTTTCATAAACACGTGCACATGCATTTGTGCATACCACCCTCACAACATATCACAGTGCATACCACCCTCACAACATACCACAGTGCATACCACCCTCACAACATATCACAGTGCATACCACCCTTACAACATACCACAGTGCATACCACCCTCACAACATATCACAGTGCATACCACCCTCACAACATATCACAGTGCATACCACCCTCACAACATACCACAGTGCATACCACCTTCACAACATATCACAGTGCATACCACCCTCACAACGTACCACAGTGCATACCACCCTCACAACGTATCACGTTAAATTGTACCCTAGCTTAAAAGTATTAATGAGCTAGCAAACAGTATCTTAACTCCAGGGTATCCTTTAAACCTTCTGATTACCTATTTTGTTATGAAAGAATAGGTCCCCTCTAGTTGAAGAGCGCACTTTGCTCTGACAACTGAGGAAATGCCTTTCTACCTTCTTGCTAAGGTGAGAAGATATGGCCTTGATAGTCAAATCTGTTCAATGGTTCAATCACAGCTCCGTGACTCTGCCTATCATTTAATCTTTCATAATTCGAGGCTCTTCATTTGTAACATAGAAACAAAATGAAAGTTACCTTTTGGGTTTGCGAGAAGATAAAATGAGTCAATATACACAAACCACTTGTCATTAAGCCTGGGCTTTTGCAAGTTGCTATGAATTTTGATTAGTACAATTATGGTATTTGTGGGAAAAAAGAATTAAGGGAAATAATGTGGGAAGGGCCTAGAATATTAACAAAAACACCTTGTATGGACTTGAAAGATCCCAAGGTGCTTGATATTTCTCTGATTTGCACCCACCGTCCACTCTGACCCATGGCATCAGAGGCATGCAGACAGATATGGAGACGTGGGTCTGAATCCAGATTCATAACGGGTACTTGGAGGAACTTGGCGTGTTAATAAGAATGGGATTTGAGGGCTGCAGAGATGACTCAGTGGTAAGAGTGCTTGCTGTGCAAACACAAGGACCCTTCAGACCCCAGCACCCATCTCAAAGCTGTGCACGACACCATACACTTGTAACTCCATTACTGAGTGGTGGAGCCAGGATCCTGGGGGCTGATTTCCCAGCCAACCATCCAAACGAGCTCTAGGTTCAGTGAGAGGTCCTATCTAAAAAAAAATACAGTGGACTGCAATAGATGAAAATAACTACACACACACACACACACACACACACACACACGCACAAGCAGTCATACCACGATGCACTTGTACACGTATGCACCCACCACACACATTTGCATGCACACACAGGATGTGATTTTGATGCAAGTCATGTCATTGCATAGAATAAATGGTGATTATAGAAGGGGCTTGTCTTCTTGGGGGTTTGAACAGGAAGAAATAGGTGAGTGTTATGGGTGTGTGAGGTCCAGTACTGGGAAAAGAATCCAATGGTAATGATGGCTGGGAAGTGGATTTGCTAGGCCGGTACAGGAGCACTAGGCAGTGGGAGTGTTCGATGTAGTGTAACAGGACCAGGGGACAGCAAGGAGTGCTTTACTTATTTGTTTTTGTAATGAGTAGCTTAAAGCTTTACCTCAGCAAAGGTTTCATATCAACTCTTCATCTTGAACAAACAGAAGTGGATGTCTTGATTTTGAACCATGTGTTAAGTGAGTAGAAACAGTTACGTGTCTAAGTAGCGATTATGAGTGTAGATTCTGGCGTTGGAATGAACAGCAGACATAAATCTCGACTGTGCTATTCATTAATAATGACCTTGGGCCTGCCACTTCACTTGCGTTTGACTCAGTTGCCGCACATGTGACTTAGTGATAATGATACTTATAGCAACTTTGGCAGTCCATCCTGTAGTGAGCCTCACTGGCTGGTACTTACACACACCTATATCTCCCTTTGGTAGCATGCCAGGGGTTTCTCTGTGGCCAATGGAATGTGGAAGAATGGTAGCACGCCACTCCTAATATTAGGTTATAAAAGATACCGTGGTTACAGTCACAGTTTCTTCCCTCTCTTTGTGTCTCTTGGCTCTCTTGGGTCCTTTGCTCTGGGTATAGGCTCTACAGTGAGGACATTGAGATTATCTGTGAGAAATCCAGACCTGTACAAACCACATGTGAGCTTGGATGTTGTTCTCCCCTCCCCGGAAGGCTATAGGCCTGCTCAGAAATTTGACTACATCCTGGTAAGTGACCCTAAAACCAGAACCACTACCTAACACCCCTCCCACAATTCTGACATATTGAGACTATGCAGTAATTGAAGGGTTTTTTTTCAAGTTGATAAAATTTGGGAGTACATTTTTATACAGCCTGATAATTTGTTTTAGTGCCTGTATAGTTGTTTAGAAGCTTCAATATAATACTTGACACAGTGTAAACATTGGACTAGTGTTAGCCAAATACACAGCTTCATATTTCAATACACTATACCTGGGAGATTAGGGTAGAAGAAAGAGCATTCTGGTGGGTCAGAACCCAGTCAAATCTTGTTTCACAGCTGAAGACTCCTGCTTTCTTTAAGGCGATTTTGCATGTTTGTCTAACAGTCTGTAATAAGCAGGCGACCTGATTTATATTTTCCGCAGAAGGGAAGAGAGATTGAAATGGTAAGTGCCAAAGAAATTAAAAGTCACTTCGTTTTTTCAATTCATTACTTCTGAAAGAAAAATCCAAGCCCAGCTTCATTACTAGGGCTCTGTTTTAGTGCTGATGATAATTGCAAAGGCAGTATTTTAAATTAGAATGTATAAGACCACATGTAATTAACCTGTACAGAAGGCCTGGAACTTCATGTTAGACTGTTAAATCAATCCTAGCAGAATCACTAACGCTGAGCAATTGGTTAGAAAATACTGTATGGGCAAAGGAAAGGTGGTGCTAAGTAGCATCCGTGAGCATCCACACCCTCCTCAGGCACAGTGAGTCTGGCAGATTCTTTTCTTCTGGTCCTTAACCCGTGCAAAGCTGTGAGTTCAGATTAGTTCAGGGTGAATGCTCAAAACTGGCATGGAGTTGAAGGGCTTTTGTAGCCTGAGCTTGGGTGCATGTGCGGGGACCTGGTGGCAGATCCTTGGAAAGGCAGTGGGTAAGCCTCCCTCTGAGTTTGTACTTTCGATGCTCCCTGGTTACGTACATAACCTTTAGAATGTTCTGTGAGTTAGGGGATTGAAGCCAGGGCCTTGTGCACGCAGGGACGATGCTCTACCACTGAGTGCATCTCCAGCATACATGGTCGTCCTTCAACACGCACAGCACACCTTTTCTTTTCCTTTGAGACATAGTCTCCTTATTTATTTATTTTACATTTTTTCTCTTAAGTTGCAAATAGATTCTTTTCTCATATAGTATAGCCTGATTACAATTTTCCCTCTCTCCACTCTTCTCAGTTTCTCTCCACCTTCCTCTGGATTCACTTTCTTTCTGTATCTCACTAGAAAAGAACAAGCTTCTAAGAGATAACAACCCAACATGACAAAATAAAATATGATAAAATAAAACAAAAATCTTTACATTGAGGCTGGACAAAGCAACCCAACAGAAGCAAAAGAGTCCTAAGAGGAGGCACAAGAACCAGAGACCCACTCATTCATATACTCAAGAGTTGGAGATATATCCAACTTAAAAATGCCTGTTATTTACCCAATGAAAAGAATGATAACTCTTGAGTATGAGGACAGAGACTTTAAGCTGTCTGTATCAGAACTCAGCTCTTGATTCCCCTAGAGCAATACCACTGTAACCAGGCACATTGTACCTGCATTTCCTGGACTCTCTTGCAGTGACCTCTGATCAAATCTTTTCCATAGTATTAGGAGGGGAAGAGATGTGTGTCATTTTTCCTTTGAGACAGTCTCCTTACTTATTTATTTTACATTTTTTCCCTTAAGTTGTAATTGGTTCTTGGCCCTTTAAATGAACTACAGTTCATCTTTTGACTTACTTCCCATATTTTCCTTTGCTGGTTGGTTGGAAGATGATGACATCATAGTCTTAGAGGCCTTGGAAGGAGGGTGTCCAGGCATTTTCTATAGATTGAATATGGTTTGAATGTGTCTCCACAAGGCGTGTGCTGGAGGACTGGACTTTAGTATAGCAGTTCTGAGGTGGAAACATTAGAGAGGGGCCCTACTGGGGAGTTTACTGGGTCATTAGGCATTTAATGCTGGCATCACATAGTGGGTTTGTTCTCTAGAACTACCCAGAGTGGGTAGGTATAAAGACCTGCCTACATATTGGTTCCTTCTGCACATAGTTTCCTTTCTACTATTATGTCATGCTGTCACCCAGCTCACAAGGCCCAAAGGCCAAAGAAGTGCTACCACCACGACTAAAACCATGAACTAAAACCTCCTTTCTTTATAAAGTCCTAGATTATTTTCAAATGGTAACAGAAAATGGGACTAAGAGACTTTACCCACAACGTAGAACAAACTCAGTGTCAACCACATCCACACGATTGACCTGTCGTTGCGAGGAAAAAACAAAAAACAAAAACAAAAAGCAAACCACAACCCGTGTTCATACCTAGCTGTTGTATTCCTTTAGCATCATCCTACTAACATTCACATGCCTTATCTCAAGAAAGCCACATAAGAAAGAATCCTATTAAAGTGACATTGTTAGTTGTCTGTGTCACTCAGGGGAGGTGTAACATAGGGCCCCTAGGATGCATTTCTTCCTTACTGCTAGAGTGCTTGGCTCGTGGAATGCCAACATATCCCTCATGGAAGGCAAAATACAGTCTAAGATAGGGGTCCCAGCCTGTGTTTCTCTGGGTAAAACATGGTGGGGGCTGGGATGGAGGCTGTGGTTCTCAAACTCCTGGGCACCCTGACCCTGCTGGGAGGAGTTGAGAATGGGGTCTATAGGCCTGCAATGAGCCCAGGGTGGGGAAAGGCAGGTAAGGGGAGGAGATCTGGCTTAGCTCCAAGTGAGTGCCAGGAGTTTGGAGAGACCTTCTACAGGAGATTTAGGTGAGGCTCTGTATGACAAAGGCCTCCTCCTCCTGAGGTGGTCCTTGATGAAGGAGGCAGTCCTAACTTGTTCAAACTGGTTTATTCATGGCAGATAAAGATACATATGAGTTACTCAAGGTGAACCAGAGATTAAATACCTTTTGCAGGAAGGGATGCCCAGGAAGAGAAGCTCATTGACTAAACAGTACTCAGGACCTATCTTGATATCTCATTAGCATGAGAACTCTAGGCTCTATGCTATATGATTGGTTGTCATGGTCCTCTTAATGGGGTGTCATGGTCATGTGCTCCAGGACAGGGACCTGGTTGGGAGCTAGTTCAAACTCTCAATTATGAGATTTACCAGAGTTCTGAACTTGCTACTACTTTGCTGGTTCTTCTGTCTGGTGGCACTGCCCCCACAGTTAGTTAGTTTATTTATTTATTTATTTATTTATTTATTTTTGGATGACACAAGGAAGTTTACAGGAAGATTTAATAACTTGTATGAGGACATCTAGATAGTAAATAATAGGCCTGAGATAAATTTGGAGGAAAAAAAAAGTTTAAGGAGTTGTCTTTGAGCTTAAGGACTTCTCAGGTTGCAGGAAAACCACCTTCCTTGTGCTCAAGAGCAATTAGAGGACCACGTGATGCTGCTTGTTCATTCCTCACATCCATTCTAATATCAGCCCATGTCATGTTGTGTTGATGACTGTGAACATCATTCCTGACTAAGACAAAGCATGGTGACTGTTGTTACTCTGTGGATATTAAGACTCTTTAGAGCTCCAGAACCAAAGCTCTTTGGATATCAAACTTGAAACCACTCTGCTTCCTCCTCTATGGCATGGCTGAATGGGACACATACTTCTGGATGTGATTAGATAATAGTACCAGTGGTTAGGGCAGCATTGTCTGAAGAAGACACAATGAGTCAGGTGCCTTCAACACTGGGCATTTTTTGGTGCTTGTCAGATTGAGCAAGTGATTCAGTTCCTTTCTCCTTGAATAATCATGGCCTCAGGGAGCCACTTGTAACTTTGGCACATGGGAGTCTTAGGTTAGGTTAGGTAAGAAGAGGTGTGTCCTTGCTTGGGGATGTACATTCTCAATATCAGGTTTCCATGCTGTGAGAAGCCTTTGGAGACTTTGGTGCTTCTGAAGGCAGTGGACCAGCTGGACTCTTTACAAATGGGGGCATCAGTTCCCAGCCATGTGGGAGTCCCATCTGGGATGTCCGGCTTCATCAGACTCTCAGTAAACACAGCCTGGCTACAGGCTGACTGCATTGCCCGAGAGCTTTCAAGCTGATCTTGTTCCCAATCCCCAGTCTACAAAACCATTCATTAAAGAGCTTAGTGGCTGTGCTAAGCTACACACTGAAGTATATATAGTTGCCACTGGATAGCCTTGGATCAGCAAATTAAAATCCAAATATTGATTTGGGGTTCTGCAGGGGTGAGAGAAACAGCTTTATTCTTCTTTTCCTGAAGGATATTTAGAATATACTGGAGATCTTTGCCCGAGGGGGGTCTAGGGTCAGGATTGCAGGCATTAATAAATATTGCTTTGCTAAAAGTATTTTGTGTTGAAGTTTGGGTGGAGAGAATCCATTTTTTTTTAAATTGTGTATCTTTTGGTGGCATTTCACAGATAGGTGATAGATATTTTTTTAATAATTTATTTGTTTTTTTCAAATCGTAATTTTTACTCATTCACACAGGGGTTATAAACACAAAAAGGCAGGATGTGGGGAAGAGGATGACACTGGAGTGTGGGTGTTCAGGGAGAATACAGATATCTTTCAGAACAGGATATCGGCTAGGTGAAGGTTGAGGGGACAGGTGGCTATGACTCTGCCTATGATTCACTTGTCCTTATCTAAATTGGTAGTATCTGCTAAGGCTACCTATTTACAAGGTCTATGACTACTCAGGCTTGTAAATTTCCACAAAAGCTGCCTGTTTACAATAGCTTATAGCCATCTGTTTCAATGTTTTTCCACAGAGACTCAAGACTTGGTGTTAGTATACATGTATGACAGGCCTATTGCTGATTTTAGGCCTATGGCTGATTTTAGGCCTTCAGTGTATAAGCAGGGCTGCTCCTGACATCTCCTCCCTTCTCTAAGTGTAGAAGGGCTGTGGCGATTCTAATCTTGTGAAGGTGGGGATAGAGGCCTAACCTCCAGTAATTGAAGGGGACCTTGTAATGGCTCCAGTCTTCCTGTCGTTTGTCCAGTGAAAAATTGGCTTTAAAAACAAAAGAGGGGGAATGGTACTATCCCAGAAAGAGTCCCCCTGAAATACTCTCCATCATGCCTTGTTCACTTTTAATTCTCTAAAACTGAAAGCTCATGGCAAATCTGCTGCTGACTGCCTCTGGCATCACTGAGACCAGTAAAAACTATGCCACAGCTATGTGGAAGGACCCTCTTACCCTTAAAGGGAATGGCCCAGGCCCAGTTCTCTTATGGGGCCGAGGATTGATATGCCTGTTTGATACCACAGAAGGCACAGCTAACCAGCTACCAAAAAGATTAATGAAATAAATAGATACCCCCACACAGCCAGGCCCAACCATAAATAAGATGAATAACAATTGACATCCAGGGAAGAGAAATCTCCCTGAGAATTCCCTTCTTTTTCCTTTCCAGGTAAAAATGAATCACCCGTGATGTCTGCTGTTAGAAGTTCTAATCAAGATGCTGGCCTCTGAACTTATACTACTCAGACCTTCGACGGGCCATTGACAAGAACATCAAACAGCTAGAGATTAATTAACATCACTAATCTGAAGAAATCCCTCATTTCGCTGTCTGAAGAGACCTCCTAAAATCGCAAAGATCCTTATTGGACTTGATTTACTCTATTACAATAGAAAAGGCTGTGTACAGCCCTTGACTGTGTACAGCCCTTAAAGAAGAATAAGTTAATAAAAGGCAACTTTTATTTATATTCCCTTGCAGTGCTTAGCCTCGCAGCCTAAGCAAGAATTCAGATCGCCTGTCAGAGGGGGTTCTGGGTGGCCCCTCTCTGTTTGGTCTAGGGGCAGAAGTCCCCTCTTTTAGGTTGGGTGGAGATGGGTTTTGGGAGCACCCTGGATTGAGTTTAATATAAATAAGTTGCCTTTACATAGACAAGACAGGGATGGTTAAAGAGAGCATGAAAAAGGTCAGAGAAGGCCCTGAGAAAAGCCAGAGAGAGAAAGAGAAAGATGAGTACTGGTACAAGAATTGGTTTTCAGCCTCTCCATGGTTGTCAACCCTACTTCCTCCCATCTTGGGACCATTAATTGGGTTATTTTTGCTTATTTCTTCTGGTTCCTGGGCCTCAAATAGGCTAACTAACTTTGTGAAAAAACAGATAAATAATTTGGTAGCAAAACCTATTCAGATACATTATCATAAGTTAGCTATGGAGGACCACGAGACTCAAGATGAGGCTGTTACTTTATACAGGGTGTTCCCAAAACCCATCTTCACCCAACCTAAAAGAGGGGACTTCCACCCCTAGACCAAGCAGAGAGGGGCCACCCAGAACCCCCTCTGACAGGCGATCTGAATCTTGCTTAGGCTGCGAGGTTAAGCACTGCAAGGGAATATAAATAAAAGTTAAAAATATCTCTCTGGGTTCCCTGAGGGACAAGCCTGACTGCATAGGGGTTGATGTCAAAAGTATCCCCTCTCCAGGAAAAAGACATCAGGATGGGTATGGCCCTCATGCCTCACTGGACAATGACAGGGGGACTGGAGCCATTACAAGGTCTCCTTCAATTACTGGAGGCTCAACTCTTTTTTTTTTTTTTTTTTTTTTTTTTGGTTTTTCGAGACAGGGTTTCTCTGTGTAGCCCTGGCTGTCCTAAAACTCACTCTGTAGACCAGGCTGGCCTTGAACTCAGAAATCTGCTGCCTCTACCTCCCAAGTGCTGGGATTAAAGGCATGTGCCACCACCGCCTGGCTGAGGCTCAACTCTTAATGGGTTAAACTCACTTATACTTTTCAGACAGGGTCTCACATATCCCAGGATAGCCTCAAACTCACTATATTGCCAAGGAAAACCACAAATTTCTTATCTTCCCATTGTCATCTCCTAAGTACTGTGGTTACGGACATGTGTTTTACCCTATCTGGTTTGTGAAGTACTGGAGCTTGACCTGGGCTCCATGCGTGTTAGACAAACACTCTACCAACTGAGCTACATCCCTAGCCCATTAATGGGTTAAATGTAGAGGTTGCTGTTGCTTATTTATATTATTGGGGGGGGGGAACTTTTTCAGTAAGATTTAAAATGCCTTCAAATCATTTGCAGGCAATCCCTCTTAAGGAATGTTGTATACCAAAGCCATGTTAAAGAAAAAAAGTAAGGAAAAAAGAAAAAGAAAAATCCTTAAGTTCCCAATAGAGTCTGACATTACTGTTTGCAGAATGTCTTAACCAACACCCTCCTGAGTTGTGTTATGTGGAGTTTGTGCCATGTTTGGCTTTATCATCCAAGAACACTCCTCACAGCTCAGAGATTTGGAAGAAGAAGAAAGAGAATCCCATCAGAAGTCTTCAGTGAGCCAAAAGCTGCACCCTCCCCCCAAATGACCAGGATTTGAAGTGGAAATTTAAAAATTTCTTCCTCTATTTGTGAAAGATCGATAACCCAGAGTGGCATTTGTGGATGTTCAGTCTTATATAAATGGTACACTTTTGGAAATTAGTGAAACAAACCTATTGAGTCTTAAACCTCCACAGACACAAATTTAGCAATGCCTGAAGGTTTCTTTGAGATGCCCCCCCCTCACCTGGAGGTGAGGTTATTACGATAGTCTAACTGACTACTAGGTTAGACAAACAGGTCATATCTGACTGATATTACATGTTCTCTGAAGAAGAGAAGAGTCCAGTATTTGAACTTAAGGAGATGGGATTCATTGAGCTCTGCTCATCAATCCCTGCTTTGTTCATGTTTCCCTGTTTCAGGAGGCTAATCCTCCTGCATGGTAATTCATGTCAGGGGATGGAGGATAGCCTATGAGGATGGTGAGGGGCAGAGGCAGGATGTGAATACAGGCTTTCCATCTTGTGTTGGTCCCTGAGTTCCTGGGTGCAGTGATGATACAGCTCCCACCTTAAACAACAGGCAATAGGCAAATACAGTCAAGTTTTTCTGTAAATCTTTCAACAGTCTATTGGTGCCTCCCCCTCACTCCCAATCTGTTCTCCATTCCCCATCTCTCTGGGTTACTTTAACAAATGTCTGGCTTTACAAATGTGCACAGATATAGCTCATGTAAATCACATTCCATAGTCTTTTGGCTTAGAATGCAGGGATGTTGGCATAAGATATGAGCTGTTTTCATGTTGGGATTCATATGAAGTAGTCATTCAGGTGGTGGTATGTTTTCAGCCCAGCCAGGTAGAGTCTGCACAGGTTGCCAGAACCCTTGAAACAAGGTTCTAATCTATGCCACCTTGCAATTCTACGGTAGTTATTTGTTATTGACAATGCAAACAAATTTTGTTATCTGGGGTGTATTATTATCATGGCTCTAGATACCATGCAAACAAGAATAGTATTCTTGTATTTGCCATAAACTACCCTGCAAATAAATACCTGATTCAGCGGGAGTTCACGAAGGACCTGCATATGGAGGCATGGACAAGGCTTACAAGGCTTTATCCCCTGCTCAGATGCTTACTGTAAGGGTTCCAGGCAAGGTAAGAGACTCTCCATGAAGAGTTTGCCTATTATCAAGTCTCAGGTGTGTGTGAGTCCCTTCATGGATGCCATCACAATGTTGGGGACCCCTGAAAGAGCAATCACAAAGCAAGGTAGGTAGAGAGAGAGAGATATAGGGCCAAGATTACTTGTTTGCAATGACTTCCTTTCACAGGAACTAACTGTGCTTTCATGAGAGTTAGTTGAATCCTTGCCCAAGACAGGTTCCTGATGATAGTATCCTCTCGGCTGTGCTCTTCCCTTTAAGGGGTCGCCACTTTCTAATATGACCATACCAGGGAGGAAGCGTCTAATAGCTAAACCTTTGGACAAACCAACCTATATCTAAATATTAGAACAAGTGTTCAGTGTGAAAAGAGAGGAATTTATTTAGGGACAGAGAGGAGAGGAGAGCCCTTGCCTTCATAGGTAGATTAACCTTTAGGGGACTCTCCTGAGAGTTCTTAGATGGACTTAGGACCTCACCACCTGCTTTCCTCCAATTCCTACTTAAAGACACTTTACTAGTCTATTGGAGAAGGGAGATAAGAAACTTTGGGGTTAATTGGCATGCATCAGACACTGGAATCCTAGGCTAGGATGAGAGGGACTTTATACTGAGATGTGTGGACAGCACCAGGGAAGCAAGACTCCTGGTCTTATTAGAACCACCTACCTCTCTTCCTTGAGTTTCATACATAAATGAAAGATGACCCAGCCACCTGCTGAGGAAAAGGTGGCCAGGATGTGTCCACAGTGCATGCTATTGATCTAGTGGGGGACGCTGGGGGGCAGCAAATCAGGGGTCGAGGAACTGGGAGTAGAAAGCAAGTGGTGAGAGAATGATGGGGGAGGGCCTACGGATCACTGGATGGCTGGCGAGTTGTAAAGCCTTTAAGTGACCATGTGGAGTTATTGGTTTGTGGATAATGGGGCCAAATTTAGTGTGAATTAGATTGGGAGGCATGGCAGTGAAGACAGTTCTTTCTGGGTGAGAGTAGGAGAGGCGCTAGAGATTTGTCCTTTCCTGCGTCCAGAGGACAAATATGGTACCTAAGGCAACAGGCAGGCCAGATCACCAGATGATCACATGGTGAACTGGGGGCTGAGCTCTGGGTCAGCTGTGGAGCTCAGAGCCTGGAGGGAGGGAAAACAGATTACTTAAGCTTAGGGTTTATTTTTTCAGCAGCAAGAAACAACTGCTTCCCTGAGAAAGGACCAGGAGTAGAGGTCCTAGAGCAAAGGTTTAGTGAGATGGCCAGTCATGACTGTGAATGTCTCCATCCTCAAGAATACCACAGGGTGGCTGTGAGCTCAACAGCCCTCCCTTGGGACCAGGAGACATTTATACTGACCAATGGGAGGAGGGAGCTTATCAATTCACTGGTGTTTGGGTGGATAGGTCTAGCAAGTGATCCAATAGCTGCAAAGTCATGTGGCAACGGGAGATGTGAACCTGCGAGTTTTAAATCCAAGCCACAGTACCAGTGTTGTGCTTTTATAAAAAAGAAAGAACTAGGATATGTTTGTAGAAGCGTAGCATGGTGAGGTGGAAAGGGGTGCCTATGTAGACCCATACTGAGGCAACCCTTCCCCCTGAGGTACCAGCCACATGACAGATATAGTATAGAATAGAGTTTATTTAGAGCATGGGGGAGGGGAGTTGAGGAGAGAGTACAGACAGAGAAAAGCAGAGAGTGAGGGAGAGAGAAAGGGAGAGAGGGAAAGAGAGAGGGAGAGAGAGAGGAGAGAAGAGAGGAGAGAAGAGAGGAGAGAGAGAGGAGGAGGGGGAGAGGGGGCAGGGAAGAGGGCAAAAAGAAGGGAGAGGGGAGAGAGAGAAAAAAAAGAGAGAGGAGAAGATGGCCATGGACATATATATATAGAGAGAGGGGAGGAGAATGGGGAGGGAAGGAACAGAGAGAGTAAGAGGGCAAAGGAATGAGGAGGGGGCAAGCAGCCCCTTTTATACTGAGTCAGGCACACCTGGCTGTTGCCAGGCAACTGTGGGGCGGCACCTAGAAGGGATGCGAACAGACACACTCTCTCCAAACTCTCTAAGCTCATTTAAAATCTTACAAGAACTCTTCAAAGCTTCCATTTATCTATTAGAAGGTCAATTTTATCTCAGAGTTGTTTTGTGTCAAGGTCATTTACGTAGAATTTGCTGCAGGGAAGGGCACTGCTTATCCAACAGAAAGCAAATCCACTTTGTAGTTTCAGTCCCCTCTCCCTCTTCTCAAAAGCATCAGATACAACTCATTCCATCTTTTTGGAATGTGGCTCCGGACTGCCATGCCTCAGGCTTCTGAGTAACTACATTCTGAGTCCTTTACGTCTAAGGTTAAACACGTTCTCACTGGTTGTTTAACCACCGGGGACTGACAAGACATCTTATTGTAAATGTCAGATAAGATTTAGGAACTTTTTACCAATTGTAAATCGGAGCCTTGAGCCTCAGGGACTCCCACTTGTCTTCCTTCTTGGAATTATGCAACAGAGCCCCGTGGGTATGGTTCAGTGAGATCTCAGACAAGACATTTATTGAAAGTAATCCCCAACACAAGCAGAAATTAAAAAAAAATCTCTGTTAGCAAAAAAAATAAAATCTAGTTTCCTTCCTTCCCTCCCTCCCTCCTCTGACTTCAATAAGTAAAACACCATCCATTTCTCCTCCTACCCCAATTTTGGAGAGAACCAAGTAGCAGAACTTGAAACTGAGGTCATGTCTACTTTCCTTCCAAGTTCCTTGGATCCAAAAAAGGTCATTATTAAATGCCACAGGGTTTTTATAGCCCTTGTCGTGTGTCACACACATGATGTTAGGCCTGGGGACTGTGACATTGCTCAGCATGTAACTCTGGGGGAAACAAAGATTTGCCTAAGGAGAGAACAGAAGACATAATCATAGGATGGTGTGGTAAGGCTTACAGGTGATAAGTGTGCATGTACTCATTACATGTACATATTACACGTACATATTACATATGTGTGTTGTGTCTACAGAGATAAAGAGTAGAAGGGAAAGCCCTTCTCCTTTGTGGGGTATGGAAGGTGGAGGAAACTGGCAATCTTTCTCTTAGAAGACATATTACAGGATTTGAAGCTAGCATTCAGAGGTCCTGGGTGCTGACAAACAGGCCATTACACACAGAACAGCCTCCTATAAAAAACCAGAAAATCTAGAAGAGCATTATTAAAAAGTTTTCAGATCTGAGTCTAGTTTCCAAATAAAGTAATTTTATCTGACACGTGATGTCTTCATCCCCTTCTCCTGATGAGGAAGACCTTGCTTCCTTAGGGATCAAGGATCAAGGTCCAGATGGACATCGTGGAGGACTTCCTCATCGTGAAGGATGTCCTCACAGGCAGGGCTTAACCTGGGCGCCTTTGGAGATGACACGGTAGTCTGAGAAACCTGAGAATTGAGCCTCAAAGCACACTCTTCTAGTCCCGTGATCACAGAGATAATGATACAGAGTTGGTCAGCAGTCGCAGACTGTCACCCACTTCGATGTGGTCCACTGCCGACTCTCCCAGTACCCCGACAACTTGATTCACTTGAGGCAACAGTATAAGATAGCAGTAAGCAGAACTTCGTATGTTAAATGTTAGGTTAGCTAAGGTTGAAGAGCCAACTTTCACGCAAATGGCTCCTTACCAAAAATGACAAAACTATGACTGGAAGGACTAACCGATTTGTCTCTGATGTTGCCCAATTATCTGGCAAATTTGAATATATATGGTCATAACCAGACCTGTCTCATCAACGCTGGATGTAGGGAAGACACACTTCCAAGAACACAAATGCCCACCTCCCAGACCTCTTACAATGCACAGAGTTGCAGACTATAAAAGATCTGTTTATTCTATCCTCAGTTATCAAAAGGCTAGGAAGGCTGCCAACTGAGTGTCAGGAGACAACGTTGTTCAAGTTGGTCTTAATCTGGAGCTTTTTCAACAGCTGCTTTTGAGCCACTTGACCAGCTGTTGGTGAGCACTATTACAGGGGTCAGCAGGAGTCCTAGCTATCTTCAGGGTACGTTGGAATGAATTCATTCATGGGTTCGCCAAAGTGTCCTTAGCTATCCAGGCTGCTCTCCTGTCCATAATGAGGCGAATTGAAAACTTTTAAAACACTCCACTCCTGTCAAGGATCTTAAATCCAAGGGAGAGCTTCCCCAAGATTGTCATACAAGGCTGAGGATGATGGCCAAAGTTGATGCCACGATGGAGAAATGATGGATCTGTATCTATGCAACCTGGGGTGGTATCCTAGGGTTAAAAATCTGAAGGAGAGTTGATTATGGAACAGATCTTTTTGTCTGCTATATCAGTTATCATTGAATAAAGTGGTTATTTTTTTTACCTTTTGATTGCTATAACAAACATCAAAGTTGGGGACTATTTGTTTCTAAACACCAAAGATTGGGAAACAGTACTACATACAGGCTGGTGTCTCAACTGGCCCAAAGGTAACTTGAGTCCACTAAACAGCAAATAAGGAAACCCATTCTATTCAAAGGTGTCATTGCACAGGTAGCTTTGGGGACCCTAGAGGGGATAAGATCAGAGGCTTTGGGTCTGGGGCATCAGCCTAGTGATGCTGTCTCTGCTTGTAGCAGGTTGGCTCAGGGACTTTCCACTCACTGGAGTGTGTGCCAGGGGTAGCTGGGCAGGAGAATGCCGTGTCTTCTAAGTTCAAAGAGAAGAATTAAGGAGTTTGTCTCTCTGGGGCTGGAAGAGGAAGGGTGGACAGTATGTACAGGAAGGCTGAGGCAGTAACTGTGGTAAATGAACATTATTAGATGCCATTACTTCAGACTAAGCACCTGGGTGGGCTCCCACAACTTAGGCTAAAAAATCAACTTGAACTTCCTTGTGCTTTCCCCAAAGTTCCCCAAGGTGAAGCTAAACTTTTAGTTTTATCTGAGAAATCAGAGTTTGGGAGATTATAGCTCAATTCCCAAATAGATCAGATTCAATTGCCTGATAAATCCTTTCTGCTTTAATTCTTATATAGAAAGATACCTCAAAATCACCGTTAACTAATGGTCCTTTTTTTTTTTTTAAATTTCCCCTTTCCCATGTTATAGGGAATGTAACATACAAATGAACAGTTAGATCTTTGTTTTTACTTTCTTCAGCCCCTTTCTGTCTGTAAAACTAAAATCTTCCCGGACTATTAGAAAACATATCCCATTTCTTCAATGAAGTTTTGTCTGCTTTTAGAGTGGGAAAAGAACAAAGGTCAATTGAGATCTTCAAATGCCTGCAATTTTGTTTTCTGACATCTCCCACAGTATGTGGATTAACTTGGGCTGCTTTCCTACAATATGTGAGGAGGCCAGACATTGCATGTGAACTAAGCCCGCTCCACCCAAAACTTCAGACGGAGAGACTAAGCATTGACTCTGCTCATGTAAAGTGTTCTCACATGGAGGAAATAACATGATCTGAACGGATATTTCCAATAAACAGTGGAGCTGACCAAGGCATTGAACAACGAAAGAAACTGAAGTTTCCAAGCAGAAGTTCAAATGAAGGAGACCTGACTCAGCACAATTGAGATGCCATTGTGCCCAGAAGTGTTGAGAGCAGAGTCCTAGTGTGGCTGAGAGTTCTGTGGAGCTATCCTCTGGGATTTCCTGTGGTCCTTGATAGACTCTGCTATCCTGTATATTTGATTACTCCTCCAGATCATGCTGGCATTTATTTTTTTCTGTTTTCTCAGCAAAATAATAAATAAATACATAAATAAATACTCCAGGCGATAGAAGAGCGAGTGCTCTCATCCTAAGATTAACTGGTTTGTTTGCTGCCATTTTCTTTATAGATCCCTAGTTGCAAAAATAATGTAATTGTGATTGAATCTTTGTCACATGTTAAGATGCTCTTGTCCCCCTCTCATATAGACTCTGTGGATAATTTTCACTAACCTACAGTACCCATCTCAGTGATGGGCCATTATTTACCTGTCAGTCCCCTAATTTGGTTATTTTGGAGGCTTCCAAAGTTTCAGTATCACAAATAACATTACAACAATGTTTTTTTTTAATATTTGAATAGATATTTTTGGTTTTTCTTTCAAAAGTTTCTTTAGGATACATTTCCAACAGTGGGATGGAATTGTCAAAGTGCAAAGACATCTTCATGGTTCCAGGTAGATATTGTCAAGTTGAGTGAGAACAGAATGTAACAATATATATAATGTGCATAAGGAAGTGTAGCATTCTAGGAGGAGATTCCCATCAGTGAATATTATTTTATTTACAAATTCTTTTGGCTGCTTTAGTAAGTATACAATGATTCCCTCTCTCATGATTTCATGGTACAAAGTGCTTGGCGCTTGCACTGTGCTTTTTTTGCTTGTGTGTGTGTATGTGTGTGTGTGTGTATATGTATGTATGTGTGTGTATGTGTGTATGTGTGTATGTGTGTGTGTATGTGTGTATGTATGTGTGTGTATGTGTGTATGTATGTGTGTGTATGTGTGTGTGTATGTGTGTATGTATGTGTGTGTGTTTCTTATTTTTGTGTTTCTTTGGGATTTCTGATACTTAGCCTGAAACTTGGATCATATCCTAGACCTGTGTCCCACACATTCTGGTCCAAACTTGATTTTTTTCAAATCTCCAGAGACACCTTACTTTGGTTTAGCTCAGTCTTTTATGATCTTAGCCATTAATGGTGATACTTAGCTTCTACATGGAGCCCGTGTGCAGCATCATGGTTAAGAGAATGCCTAAATGTCTTTACTCCTTCATCTAGCTGTATGACCTTCAGTAAATTATTTAATTTCCTTATACCTGGGAATAACTGAGACAATGCATGGTAAGTAAACCACACTGTGTCTGAAACAACATGAGTAGCATTAATCTTAATAACATTGATCTATTTTCATAAACTGTATCAACCTTTGAAATAGGTTCTGATATTATCCTCCTTAAGGAAGAGACATTGAGACTCTTCAAAAGTTGAATCCTTTGACCAACGTGAGCACTTAACACAGTATGAGCTCTGGCAGTTTCCCTGTGGCACTGGGGAGCAGGCCCATGTGTAGTCGGAGTGCTCAGAAAAGCTATTTAGTTCTGTATTATGACACCCAGTGGGAGCATCTCAGTGCAGAAGTGACTATAAGCCAGTGTATACAGCTCTCTACCCCCAGACTCTGTAAATCCCAAACTTTCCCTTACAGAATTCCAAAAAGACCAGCAGCTGTTCTGCTACTACCCAGTTGGGGAGGAAGTAGGGCAGGGTGGATAGATCTGAAAGAAAGCAAGTGTAACCAAATGTAACCACTGCACTGAGAACCTCTGAAAGTTACAAAAGCCTGTGACCATGTGAACTCAGGCTCTGGGCTCCGAAGTTGAAGCCTCATTAGGGCTACGGTAAATGGGCCACTGGCCCAGACTCATGTCTAGCACTTAACCAGTAATGGGACGATGGCTAGTTACTCTTGATTGCTGGTCCCTTTCCTCGGAGCTAAAACTTTGTCATTAGCATAGTTTCAGCCTGAGACTTACTGCCAGGGTGGAATTACTCTAATTAAGAGGAAAGGAAAAATATGTTGGCAGTCATTAATTTTTCTTGATTAGAGGGTGACCCAGTTTGAGGTTAAATGAAGAGGACTGGGGTGGTAATTTAGCACTCTGGGGGTTCGTAGGGATTTTTGAGAGCTGGAGAAGCAACAGCTGGGGCCCGAGATTGCCTGTCTGATTTGAATTTTTACCTACGCATAAAAAGGTGTGTAAACAAGGGCTTCTCAGCAGCTCCAGGCTCCTTTTTAAGAACAAACAAAATCAAAGATAGGGCCATCAGCACAGCACTAGGAATTTTTTTTGCCTCTTTTTTTTATTAGTTTTTTGAGAATTTTGTACAACGTGTTTGCTCACATTTACCCTTTCCCCAACTCCTCCCAGATCCACCCCTTTTCTGTACTCATCCATCTTTGTGTCCTTTGTTTGTTTTTAACCCATGACATACAGTTTGTGGTGCCCACACACTCTTGGAAGTGTGGCCGTCCACTGGAGTGTGTTGGGACTACCAGAAAACCAACTCCCTGTCTTGGCAGACATCAAGTGCTGATAGCTTCTCAGTTAGGGGTGGGACTGTGCCCATCACCCCACCCCACAGGGCACTACTGCCTCATGTACTGATAGATAGATGAAATCTTTTTATGTGAAAATATTATATATTTATTTATTGAGGCATACTTCCGTGGAAAGAGCAGACATGAAGCCAGAAGAACTGAATGCAAATTCTGACCTGCATTGTTATCCCTGCGACTCAGATATTAACATTTGAGTTCACCTTGTTTTCAGTGGCATTATCTGGAGTCTGGGTCAGCTGTAGCCCACAGTAGTGGTGGCTATATTGTATTCTAGGGTTAGTAAGCTGCAATACCATGTCTCAATGCAAAGGAAAGGACAATGTAGACACTCCACTGAGTCTTGGAACAAAGGAGTCATAGAAAACAAAGCTTGAGTTGGGGTGAGGAGGGTATCTTTTGCTGCTTAATCACTTGATCTCATGGTGGCCTCTGAAAAGAGGCTGTGGTAGTTTTCTGCACCCTCTAGTCAAAATCTCTTCTTTACACAGACCCTTGCCCAAATTAAACTGGAGCAGTGCAGGGGAGATAGCCTAGTCTGTAGAGTGTCTGCCACTTGAGTTGATCCCCAACAATGTATAGAATGCTGGCATCACTTATGATTTCAGCGCCGGGGACAGAGGCAGGAGAATCACTGGGACTTGCTAGCTGGTTACTCTAGCCTAATTGGTGGGCTTCAGGCAATGGTAGTAAGCAATGTTCTTGAGGATTACACCTAAGGTTGCCTTCCATATACATGTGCACATATGTATATTGGACACACTTATGTACTCACAGATGTTCACGTGCACGGGGACACACACACACACACACACACACACACACACACACGACTCACTGCCCAGCTATAGCGCATTCACATTACACCCTATCAGAAAGGTGGCAGGAGGCCACGGAATCATGAAAAGAGACCTGTGTTTTAAATATGTCCTTTTCATGATTATTCATTAAAGACTCACTGAGAATCTCCTATGCTCAGGTCCTTTTCCAAGAACTGAAGCCATTGTAATTAAAGTGGACAACCCCTCTCTCTTTTCAGAGTCTATAAATGGGGGTAGTGCAGAGAAGAAACCCTAGTCACAATCAAGTCATGTTTTAGATAGCAATGATTCCTGCAGAAAAAAGGAAGCAGAGAAGACAGAGTATGTGTGTTTGTGTGTGCACGCATGATTGTGGGTATGTGACATTTATGGGGCAAGCTTGAGGTTGCTGTTTTGCATGGTGTGCTTGGGGAGAGCCTCACCATAGGTATCAGGCAGGTTTTGTCATCTCTGTGATGAAATATGTGAGATAAAAGATTTAATAAAAGAAAGGTTTCTTTCGTCTCATAGTTTCTTTCCATGGTAGCTTGGTCCTGTTGCCTCAGGGCTGTGGTGAGGCAGGGAGTTCAAGGTAGAGGTCTTCTGGCTTCATGGTGGCCAAGAAGGGGGTTGAGAGAGAGAGAGAGAAAGAGAAAGAGAAAGAGAAAGAGAAAGGGAAAGAGAAAGAGAAAGAGAAAGAGAAAGAGAAAGAGAAAGAGAAAGAGAAAGAATACAAGTGAATATGAATGAGAATGACCGTCTCCCATGATCTTACTTCATTATATTAGGTCCTACTTCTAAGGACCTAACCTTTCTTTCCCCTTCAATATTTTCTTAATAGCTCAGGTGGGTAAGACCAAGCCATGCAGGGACATTTAACATTGAGTGACATCTGTGAAAATCTTTAAAGGAGACATCCTGGCCAGTTGGTGTGGGGAGGAGCATGCAGAGGGAATAGCCAACACAAAGGGCCTCAAGCAGCAGCAAGCCTGTTACTCTGAGGGAATGGAAGAAGGGCAAGGCAGAGCGATAAAGTCTGGGAGGGCAGTGATGAGAAAATGGTGGCTATGACTAAGGTCACCCTGAGAAACAGTTGGGGCCTTCCTGACTGAGGTGGAGGGCCTGTGGTAGTCTCTGGGAGAGGTTTTCTCAAGCTTATGCTGGCTTCTCTGACAGGGCTATTCTGAGGCAGAAAGCCAACTGTAGCTGTGCTAATCCAAGCTGCCTCTTCTATGTTGTTGAAGTGGGTTGATTATCTAGGGATTAAAAAAATAAAATGGCAGCAGAAAGCTAGAACAATGCCCCAGTTTCTTCAATGAGCCTCCAGGTGCTCTTGAACCCCTAGTCCCTCCCCCAAGTCACTGAATCACCAGTAAGTCACTGAGGGTAGCTGGAAGAACCTGAGGTTTCTGAATTGCATCAGAGTACTAGGACTGTGTAGGAATGCTTAATGTATGCATTGCCACTTTGCATATGAGTATTGGTTGCTTCCAGCTTCTGTCTCATTTTTTTTAATAAAAAAATTGTTTGTGGATATTTGCATATTTATGTGTGCCCACGCATGTGTACGCAGATGTACCCCAGACCAGGGGTCAAATTTTCTTCAGGAGACATCTATTTTTTAAGACAGGTTTTCTCACTGGGACCTAGGACTCATCCATTCAGCTAGATAGTCTGGCTGATGAGTCCCAGGGATTTTCCTGCCTCTACCTCCCTAGTTCCGCCGTTGAACATACCACCATGCTGTCCTCTTATATTGGTTCTAAGGATATAGTTCAGGCTCCCACGCTGTTGAAGTGAGCCCTCCCCAGGCCTGGAAGTTTCCTTTTAAAACTGCATGAGTTACAAACTGGAAGTTCTGGGATCACATCATTGTCTCTGATCTGCCATGGCTGCTTTGGCTCTGGGGATTGATGCATTCGGAGATATGCCTTTGTGTGTGTGTGTGTGTGTGTGTGTGTGTGTGTGGCACATGATTGACTTTAAAGAACGTGTTAAGTTTTTATTTATAATGAAGTTTTCAGAATGCATTGTTCACAAGTACTGGCAAGGTTAAATTTATGAAAATAGAGGCCATTTTAATGTTATCCTTCTAGTTTCAAATGTTGCCCCTAAAGGGGATACTGGGATTTGGCTGCAGTGAATGGCATCCTGGGATTGGCAGGTCTCATAAACGCTTAGTGAAATTGCATACATCTTGCAGTTGAAAGGCTAAGTGCTGTGAATTCAACTTGAAATTCACACATAGATTTCAGTTTGGCTGAATAAAGTTTTGTTTTCCTGGGTTTATCCTTAATTACTAATTTAATTCAAGTTTAATTAGCATTGTTCAGTGATGCCTTTGGCCTCTCTCTTTAGCATTCCTTACCTTCTTTGAGTCGAAAAGGAATAAAGAACCTTTTTTCCCCCTTAAGGGCAATTTTTTTCCAGTGGGAAATATTGTAATTCATAGTCATTTGTAATTGGTATCAACTGAGTTGAGGCTGAGGCTGGGAGGATGGTAGCTGACTTGTGTCCCCCAAGACCTTGTCCAAGTGTCTCCTGGTGCAAACAGAAACTGACTCATTAAAGCCTTGATCTAGTGTACAGACATGAAAGACTGCCTGGCATGTTTTTGAAACTTGAGCTGCCCTTTGCAAAGGTCTTGCCTTTATTTTTTTAAGGGAAAGGGCTGAGTATCTAGAAGCACAGAAATGACAGGTCATTTTAGAGAGATTATATGTGACAGAGAAAAAGATGATGTCATGTATATATATATATATATATACATATATATATATATATACATACATACATACATATATATATGAAATGTGTAGAGAAACACAATGATGAAGCAATTGATGGGTTCTAGGTCCATTGTTTTTTTAAGTAGAGAGTATTCCAAACTAGAAACCTAAGAGAAACGTTTTATTATCCTGATTATCAATGTGAACTACAGTGAAACAAAGGTGTTAGTGAAACAAGCCTTCCTTAGCTGTTAGAGATTCTTGGGGATTATTCTCTGGGGTCTGTCTATCAGAAGTAAGGAAAAGAATCTAGAAAAACTTGCAGATCCATGAGTTTTAAAGCCATTGATTCAATCAATTATAGATTGATCCAGGAAAAACATTACCACTATGCTCAACATGGGAAAACTCTTCTTTGGTTTTTTTAGTCCTTGAACTTAGAGTTTATGCTGTTAGTATCTTATGTTAGTAATCTAGAGTTTATGTCTGCAGTGGATGGCCTGGATAGCTTCATGATGCCCCAGGATTCGGGAGAAGGCTGGCTGCTTTAGTCAGTGTTCTATGGCTGAGAACAGACAGCATGAGCACGGGGGTGGGGGGGAGTGGTGGCTATTTTGAAAGAAAACATTTAATTTGGGGCTTGCTTGCAGTTTCAGAGGTTTAGTCCATTTTCATCATGGTGGGGTGCATGGCAGGACTAGCTTGAGTCCTTGAAATCTCAAAGCCCACTCTCAATGACCCACTTCCTCTAACAAGGTCACACCTCTCAATTCCTCCCAAGTAGCACCACTCCCTGTTGACTAAGTATTCACATATATAAGCCTATGGGAGTGGAATTCTTATTCAAACCACCACATTGGCAAAGGGGAAGCTTTCTGAGACCAGAGTGGTCAGGGTAGCATCTAGGTCCTGGTGTCTCTTTGACTAGGGTTACAACATATTTTAGCCTAATGACTATTCTATTCTTAAGTGAAAAGAAATAGTCTTCTAAACTTTGATTGTTGTCCTTTTCAATTTTGTAACCGTTGTTTCTTCCCTCAGCAACTGTTACGCATGTATTTTAATTATTTTGTGCTGCTGGTGCTTGATCATGACTTTGTATACAGTAGGCTAGTGTTCTATCACTGAGCTACGCCCCTGACCCTGGTCTTTTCAACTTCCAGGGAGAGGCCTGTTGTACATCCCCAAGGATATTTTCCCAGTTGACATTATTTTTTAGGGTTTCATATATGTTCATGCCATGCCCTACCCATGTTGGTGGGGTAGTGTCAACCCCCCAAAGGATCATGGAGGCTCCATCTGGCTTTGTGGGTAGAGAACAGAAGTGTGAACAGCACTGAAAAATAAGTCAAATATTTTGATGCTTACTTTGTAATGGTTTTAAAAAACTAGGAAAAAGATGATTCTGAGCCTTGTTGGACACTAGTTTAGGTTTCCCACTGTGCTTCACTTTCATCCCCATTGGCAAGTAGAGACAAACAATATTTAGGGTCCTTTCTACATTTTTACACTGTGTCCCCTCCCAGTGTATTTGGTGAATGCATGTGTGTGTGTGCATGCATGTATGTGTGCACTGGAGAGTTTGAGGATTCTACGTTCTTCTTTCCTTCCTCACACAATAGACAAAAACGGGAGTTGCAGACTGAGGTCCTAGTATCGTACACACCAACTCTATGAAAAAATCAGATGTAGTCTTTTCCATTGCTTTTTCTTTCCCTCTGCTGCTCTGGAAGGCCAATTTCTAAGAAGTTCTCTAGGGGCCAGTGAATCAAGCTGTCTCCATCCTATTCCACAAAATAACAAACCAAGGGAGAGGGCAGGGAAAGGGTTAGGACAACATGCAGTGTGGGTTCATGCTGCTCTGTAGCCTTACCCCTTTCTTCAGTCCTTCCAAGTGTTTCTTGAGGCCTGGACCATGGGGAATGTGGGGCGCATGATGCTTAAGCCTTTATTTTAAAAATCTTGACTCTGTCCTTTGAATGTAGGGAATGATTTAAAAAAAAAAAACCACATTGGGGGCTGTTGGTGTTGGTAAGGATGCAGACCAGAGAGACTGCACACCTTAACAGAACTCTAGGATTTCAGAGCTGAATGGCTTTTGTCCAATTTCATGTTTCAAAGGAGGGACGAGAGACTCAGAGAGATTGAATGTCTTCCCGAGAGACCCACAGCACCTACTTATGCTAAATCCGGCTTGCTCTGAGAGACCGTGGGGACACTGAAGACCCAGATAGGTGCTGCAGTGGAGTGAAGCCAGCTCTCAGATCTCTATTTCCGATCCTGCAGCAATGAAGAAATTGCTATTGTTTTGTTTCTGAATCATTTAGCCTGTGTGATTTCATTTATATGGTTTAATGAAAGGAAGTGAGATACATGAAGTAGGGTGTGATCAGGTTGTGTGTGTGTGCGTGTGTACTCACACATGTGTATATATATGCCTCTATGTGTAAGTCTGTATTTTGAAGGATTTTATATCTTTCCTTCCCCCGAAAAAACAATGGGTAAAAGTGCGAGTCTCAAATTCAGAGATATGTGCCCCTAGACTGACCTCAAACTTGAAATCCTTCTGCCTTAGTCTCTGGATTTCTGTCTGGGATTAGAGGTGTGTACTGGCATACCTCATTAAGGAAAGGCTTTTAAAACCAAATTTGAGTACATCCTGATGATTATTCAGTTCCTATTTACTAGAAGAACCCAGTATGGAAAAAAGATTCCTGTTCTGGGACCAAGCTGGGAAAGCATCAGAAGATCTGGTCTTGTCCCAGATCAGAGCAATGAGGCAGTTACTTGTCTGGTCCCCTATTCTCACTGTTGCCATAAAGGCTGGACTGGAATAATTTTCAGATTACTATATAACAAGAAAGCTTTGGAACTTTAAGGTTGTGTGAGTAGTTAGTATTTATTGGTTCCTAGTTTCTGTAGTACATAAAATGGCAATGATTTAAACAAGGTAGAACTGTGCCTCTCTCCCGTTAGAAGGTATATCTGACCTGGTAGCTCTGCCCTCAAAGGTTATCAGGAGCCCAGGCATCTTCTGCACTCTTGGTCTGTCAAACTTAGAGTATTTCCTCACGATCTAAGGTGTTTGGTCAGCGTGTCCATGTTCTAAGCATCAACATGAAGGAAGAAGAGAAGGAGGAAGATGGCCTCTTCTGTTCATGAGCATAGCTCAAAAGTTGTATTCATCGCTTCTGGTTAAAGGTTGGTGGCCAGAAGTTAGTAAGCTGACCATGCTTGGATGCAAGGGATCTGAGAAGAGTTGTCTTCACTCTGTCTACCCATGCTACTCACTGCAAGTTGTCGTTCATTAGTGAAGGGGAAGGAGATGCTGGAAACAACTATGAGTCATTCACACGCAAGCTATACTTAAGACAATGTAGAAGCCAGGATCACCTGCTAGTTCCCCTACTGTTAAGAGATGAGCTAGTGGGGGATGATATCTTAGCCCTGACACAAGCCTATCTTGGAGGAATAGTGGTGGATTTTGGAGAGCCTGCCTCTAAAATTCTGTCATTCAAGCTGAATGGTTTCTTGTGGTAGAATCCTGTGGTATGGATGTGCTCTGCTGTTGATTCATAAGCACAGTGGGTGATGGCAGCCATGTTTGTGCCTTTACTTCATTAGTGGGTATAGAAGAATGGATGTGGACACCTGGTTTGCCCAGGCTATCACAATTCTCTCTCCCAGACCTTTGGAACTATGATTGAGAGATGGATGCCGATGGTGTGTAAGTCACAGGTTTGATCATGGGTAGTATCAGCTCAGAAGTAGAGAGTGCTACCTTCCTTGGAAGAATGAAAAATTAGAGAAAGCTTGTCCTTGTTGAGAGAAAGCAGCTTTCAAATATATTGAGGGGCCCTAGGAGAAGCCAAGGACGGGGGAATAACTGGTTCCTGATTCTTTGCTACCACTCTGTTTCTTATAACCTGAAAGACGTTCTTTCTTATTTGTTAAGATTCTTTTAAACACATCAGGTATATAAGGGAGCCCTTAATTAAGAAAAAAAGGGGTTCCTTATCTGAAAGTAAAAGATATTTCCTCCTCCCTCAACAAATCTTAAAATCTCATGTATCATCTTAACAGCTAATAGCTTGCAAATTTCAATTTTCTGCTTGTCACTGAAAGTGACAACTCAGGAGAGACTATAGAAATTGATTTACCTAGCTAAAGGTATCCAAAGTAGGGACGCTAAATAGGTCAGTCACTGGAAGCCCAAAGCATGGTGTCTTTTTCCAAATAAAGCAGCAAGAAATCCACACAGGAAGTGGTAGGATACAGTGTAGCGGTTCCAAAGGGGTATGGAAAACAGATCTTCTTTGTTTTGAACTGTCTTCTTCCTACATCCATGAGCGTGTGGATTTGGAGCAGATCGTAAGTTGGTATTAGAAGACAACACTCACTATACATGTTTAAATTAACTTCAAAGGAAAAATAGGCAGCCAAGTCGCCAACTTCCTCAAATAAAACTGAAGAGCAAAGACTCAGATAAAAGGGAGTCCATGTTACAAATCTCCCTGTATGAAATATGAAGTCTGCTAAGAGAATATATCAGGGCACGACTTCAATTAAGTGGAACCTAATGCATCTGAGCTTTTATTATTATTATTCCCACTTAAATCATGTCTGTGACAAAACAAATTTATCCCAACATTGTCCCTGATTTAGGTTTCTCAAACTTCTTATATTGACATTTATTTATCTAGTCCTGTAGAATTGGTCAAAGAGTTGGGACTGAGAGAACTGGAAAGACTTTTGGGCTCTCTAGCACAGTGACTTGCAAACCTTGGCTTCACATTGGAATTAGCTTTTAAAAATCCTCGTGTCAGGGCTGGAGAGAAAGCTCAGTCAGTGGTGTGCCTGCTGGGAAAAGATGAGGACATAGGTTTCAGTCCCTGACAGCCATGTAGAGGCCAGGGGTGGTTGTGCATGTCTGTGACCCTAGCCTTAGGAGAGTGGAGACAGACAGAGCCCTGGAGCTTGCTGGACGACCAGTCTAGCCAATCAGTGAGCTCTGGCTTTAGTGAGAACTGTTATCTTAAAAAGTAGAAAGTGATATTGGAAAAAATTTCACTCCATACCACTTTCACACATGTAATATATACAACACATACACACATACACACACAATCACACACACACACAAATACTCTCTCATGCATGCACACACATATACACACAATCACACACACATATACACATATACACATACTCTCTCACGCATGCACACACATACACACACAATCACATACACTCCTTCATACACACTCAGATACACACACACTCACACATATACATACTCACACTCTTACATACAGACACACACACACACACACACACACACACACACACACACACTGATGCCTAGGCTTTAGCAGATAAAAATGAGAGCAGACTATGTGGGTTGGGACCTGGTCACCTGAAAAGTTTCCAGATGATTCTAAAATATGGTCAAATTAAAAGTCAGAGATCTTTCATGTGTATCCCTAGAAGTGAAAAGACTGACCTGAATTGCCCCCCTGGGTACAAAGTTATGTCTATAATCTAGGGCTTTCTAAAGCAGTGCAATCCTTTCCCACATGGCTCCCTGGTTCCCAGCAACATAGAGCCAGCATGTCCCCCCTGCACTGGCTGTTAAGCCAGTGATATCTCACTTTGACATATTTTCTAGTCACTTGGAGGTCTTCTGAACTTGGCTTCTGTCTCATAGGTCTTGAGTGGGGCTGATAATTGCATTTTACACAAGTTTTCTGGTGTCTCGAGTCTCATACTTGGAGATGTACTATTTTAGGATAAGGACACCATCCTTATCCGCAGCACACCTGCCTAGCACCAGACACTGGATTTATGCTCCTCTTCTACTGCTGTTCGTTGAAGTTTCTCTCTGTTTTTCCACAACGCTATTCTGTTCACCTGGAAGGTAAGACTTACTGCACACAGACTGCCCTTGGGCAGAGGACTCCTCCAGCCATGTGCTTTGTGGAACAGCATTTGGCTACATAATTCCTTGGAGCATTATTTTGAAGCTCATTCCCGAGGGAGTGAAGGATGTGCTTCATAATGGGCAACACCAAGGAGGTTAAAGTTCCCTGACAAGGACCATTTGTTAGGTGGGATTCGTGTCTGAGCTCCGCTTATCGGCCTCCACATGTGGCTGGAGATGGAGAAGCTGACTGGCGGTAGAATGAAACTGGGGAACCTGAGGAAATCCAGGCCTAATCCTCTCCCATAAAACCAAGTGGAGGCTCAGTGGACAGTTGGAATCTAAAAGCAGATGGTTGGTTCCTCCGTGAGGGGCTGTAAGCGGGGGACCTTTATGACAGAGTATTTGTATATTTGGGGGATTCAGACAAGGCGGTGCTGTAAATGCCCAGCAATCCACAGATTTTGTGGTGGGAGTCCATCTCACGATAACTGCAGTGAATTTGGGAGAAGATGGCTGCTTTGTGAATGTGTTTTACAAATTCCTTTGGGAGCAACGAGGCTGGTTCCCGCTGCTGTGAGCAAGACGAACCTGGTGGATGGGAGACAGGGCTGCTAAGTGAGAGCCTTGTAAGGGCTTTGGCTAGGGACACACTGACTTTTTAGTCATAGGGAGGCTCTATGTGGAACTAGGAATGGGGTGGGGGTTGAATTGTGGCTCAGCACGTTTTCTCTAAAGGGCTGTCCTCTTGCAACAAAAGCAGGTGTATAGAATTGCTGAGTGAAGCAGGCCATTTCTGTTTCAATGGGTTTCCTTTACTATATGAGGCCGCAGTCATTTGCATGATGCTGCCTGGTATTGCAGGGTTGCCCCATTTATAGATATCAAGGTAGCTAGGTAGCTAACGTCTTTCAGGGGACAATGAACATCCCTGATCTTTTAAGGTTCTATCCCCAGTCTTTGTCTGACCCACAGAATACCTTTGATGGATAAAAAGCATTCCTTAGCATACAAAGGCATAGCTAACTGGACCTTTGAAAAACTATTCTCTCTTGGGGGAAAAAAGTACCATATGGGCTATTTAGAAATCCATTTTTAAAATCCGAAGAGCCCTTTCTAATTGCAGTTTTGAAACAATCCTGCAGAGCTGTGAGCTTTGGGGGAGGGACATCCCTTTTGTCTTCAACATGTGCTCCCTGTCTCAATGTGGGTGAACCAAGCAGGCAGATTTCTCAATTGTAGTTTAAGCTGAGTGGACCCTTTGGATTTTCCCGGAGCTCGTCGGAATTCTATTTCTGGGAGGCTGCATTGTGATCGAGTAAGACAAGAGGGGGAGGGGAGGGGAGAAGAATCAGAATGAGAAACATGTGAAGAGAAAACAGATGTCTCCATGTCACACGCAGAGCACTCATTTGTGCTGTTCCAGTCTGGAGGGACGGCTTTGGATGTGAACAGTAAACACAAACAAGAAGGAACGGGTGGCCCCGGAGCCTCACTGTGGGGTTGTCCCAAACCTGTAGAGTCTGGCTTCTGAGAGCTTCTGCAAGCTGCCTGTTTGCCTGGGAAGGAGCCAAGAGAGGGCCCTCCTTTGGGGCAACTGGAAAAGGCCCTCTTGAAACCCTCCTGATTCTCAGTTATGTCTCTCTTTCTCCCAGAATTTACTTTCTGTTAAGTCTAGGACAATGAAGATAGATGGTCTGTGAATGTGTTTCACAAATTCCTTTGGGAGCAACGAGGCTGGTTCTTGCTGCTGTGAGCAAGATGAAAATGGTGGATGAAAGACAGGGCTGCTAAGTGAGATCCTTGTAAGGGCTTCAGCTAGGGACACACTGACTTTTTGGTCACAGGGAGGCTCTATGTGGAACTAGGAAAGGGGTGGTGGTTGTGGCCTCATATGGTAAAGGAACCCGTTGGAACAGGAATGGCTAGAGGCTCACACCTTCCCCCAGCCTGCCCTTTTTCTGGCTCCCACTATTGAAATTCAAAGCTCTAGCTTCCTGGGCCTTCAGTACTGGTGGCCAGTTCAATGAGACTTCAATGTCCATTTGTGTAAGCCAGTGAGTAGGTCTTAACATGGATGAAGTTCCATTCCAGAAATGGAAACCCTTCTAGGCTAAGAACTCTGGGAGGGACCCACGCCCTTGTAGTTGATCAAGTCTTCAGATTCCTGCTAAATCCTGAGACTGGCCCTTATGAGACTGCCCTGGGAACAATTCAGCCCTATACAGGGTTGAATTTCCCCATCTGAACTTGGAGTTCTGAAGCAGGTTGGTGGGAGAGGTACTATAGAAGGGAAGAAATATCTGACTCCCGCTTTGTTTCACTCTTTGACTCTCTCTTGTCTGAGTGTTAGCTCTAGCTTGTGGCCACCACTTGTACAGTTGGCCTTGGGTAGTGATGCTAAATAAATGATGTTGTTCATCCACTGTGGACTCTTTTTTTTCCTTCTGTCACATGGTTTGGATATCCTCAGGGCTGTCTTTTTTGAAGCTGTTCCAAATGCACAGTGCTAGTATAGTACACATGCACACACACACACACACATACACACACACATGTGCATACACAGAGAGAGAGAGAGAGAGAGAGAGAGAGGAGGAAGGAGAGAGGGGAAGGAAGGAGGAAGGGCAGGAGAGAGATAAAGAGATAGAGAGAGAGAGAGATTGAGAG
>NW_021621338.1:5264799-5285930 GCF_004785775.1 Grammomys surdaster
GAGAGAGAGAGAGAGAGAGAGAGAGAGAGAGAGAGAGAGAGAGAGGAGAGGGGATCAAAGGCTCAGAGGCCATCTTGGATGCTTTCACTTTAGGGACGTGAGCCAGAGAGAGGCAGGCAGCAGAGATTCTTTGGTGAAAAACTCTTGTTACATGTTACTCATGGAGTTGCTTTCTGTATGTCTTTCCTGTAGATGTTTCAACTGCAGATTAAATAGTTCATGTGTCTACTGAAATGAACTCCTTCCTCTCCATCTTTGAGTCAGTCATACTGTGTCAGTGATTCCTCCCCATGGGCTTCATGAGTGCTGATGTACACATCATTGTGAGCACAGTGAGTACTTCCTCCTTGAGTCGTGGGGTTAGTTTGGCTTTCTTGGGGCAAATATCTTTCAGGTTGCCCATGCATCCTGAAACTTCTAAGGAGCATTACTGGAAGAAGCCAGCTATACCTTTTTATTCCTCTCTCTCTTCTTGGCAAGAGCACAAAACTTAATCCTGACCTTTCTTGAATAATCCATTATGGTATATAAGGGGCAGCAGCCATTACAAGATAAGAAAAGGTTTCACTCCTATGCTTGGCCTCTCAGGTAGAGCCAGGAATCATACTGAGAGGAAGTCATACTGCATTGCTTTTTAGATGATATTGAAAAGTTAAAGATTAAGTTATTAAAAGCTTTAACTGGTCCTTGCCAGTGTTATGACTCTCTTTTGTAGTGTGTCCTAATTTTTCAGGAAATAACTACCCAAGCCTTTTCTGAGATTGTAGAGGTTTGGGGAAAAACAAAGAGACTGGGTATAAAATAACAGAGGGGATTCTTCAGCTCCCATTCTATGGTGACCTCTGTGGGACAGATAGGGAAATACTTTTTTGTTAAGTGTCCTACCATCCAGGAAGAAGGCATTGAAGTCCTCAGGTGGTGACCACTGACTGAGCCCTTCCCTTGTGGGAGCTGGAGAAGCATCACAGGTGAGGGGAGAGAGACTAGTCGGGGAACTACCACAGGCTGTTGGACAAGATGACTTTATGTGTCACACACATTTTGGTACTGAAAGGGGACCATGCATTGGAGCTCAGGCAGAAACAACGGGCCAAACCTAAAGATGTACAGGGCCAGAGATGGGGGTCAGAGCCTTGAAGGTGGTATCGGAGAACATAGAGTCTGTGAGCTGGGGCCTGTATTCAGCCGTTTCCTGGTGCTCTCTCTACTGATCCATTTTCTCCAGTGCCTCCACTCACCCATCACCTTCCTCTCCTTGCTAGATCCACCTTCCTTCTTCACCTGTCCTGTTCTGTTCCCAAGGATGTGAATCTATGCAAAACAAAGCAAAGTTGGGTAAGCTGAGATTATTCATTTGTCAGACAAATCAAATCCACATCAGGAAATTAAAACCAATGTTTGTGAGGTGGGGGAGGGGAGTTATTAAAACAAGGGGTTTTTGTTTTGTTTTGTTTTTTGTAAGTACTTAAGAGGGTCTCGGTGTGATTATACCATTATGGGTAAAACAGTGAGCTGGTAGGTCTGAGTTCTTTTGGTTAAAACAAGTGCCACTGCCTGCTGGTTTGAGAAAGGAAGCACTAGGTAGGAAAGCCTGTTGGTTGTTCCAAGGTCAGGAGGGCATTCTCTTTCTCCTTGAGTGGGTTGCCTCTGGGTCTGGTATCATTTGCTTAATGAAGGCAGAGCAGGAGATAAAGGGTCCAAGGAAGGTGAGGATGAGGACATATTCTCCCAGCTCCTTTCTGCTGGGATGCTGTGAGCCACCCGCAACCCCCTCCCCAAGGCAGCCTTCTCCATTTCACTCATGGTTCTGGTACCTCCCTTCCCCATCACTTCAGGATGAGGGGTAGGGCATAGGGTGGTAGTAGCCTCTGCTGTTGTTGCCTTCCCTCAGCTTTGGAAACAATCACTTTATCTGGCCATTCTCAGATTTCTCAGTTTTGAGTTTGCTGTCCTTTGCCTTCCAGAATCTTGACAGGGAGGTCTGACAGATACAACCTGCACTGACAGAAACTGTCCCTGTCCCTTTTCATGTCCTCTCTGCTCTGTCTTGTGCATGGCCTATTATGATCCCAACAGATTGAGAGCAACAGGAGATGACTGCATTGTTTGCCGCATCGCAACTTTGCAGCCTGAGCTCCTAATACTGCAAGCGACCATCTCTCCGAGTTTCTAATTAAAACATTTGTACGAGTATCAGATGAGCTGTTCTCACTTCTAGGCTACATCATATTTGCCTAAAAGCTCGTAAATTGGCTCATTTGCTTAAATATTCTTGGTTCCACATCTTATGGCTTTGGCTTCAGGTAATCACATAGTACAGAATATTTATGGCAGGCAAGGGCTGGGGGTGGTTCCTTTAGATGGGGAGTAGCCATTGCAGGTGCTGTAACAGACACAAAACTTTATTTATTCACTATGTGCATGTTTATGGTTTATGCCTGTTTATACTTGTGTTGATGTGGTTGGTGTTCCCACACACATCTGCCGGAGACAGATGTTAACTTTGGCATCTTTCTCTATTACTTTCTGCCTTATTTTTTTGAGACAGTCTCTCACTGAACCTGGAACTCACAGATTTAGCTAGACCCATTGACCAGCAAGCCCCTGGGATCCTCCTGTCCCTGTTGCACCCCCTAGCAGTGAGGTTATAGGCATGTTCCACCACACCCTACTTTAATACGAGTTCTGAAGATGTGAACTCAAAGTATTTTACCCACTGAATATCTCTCCAGCCCATAGTTGTAACACATAGTGGGATGATTTGTCATAAGTACACATTATGAAATAATTAAATCAAGCCAGTGGGCATACCCATCACCCCACATACTTACCAGATTTGTGATTAGAATGTTGAAGATCTATTCACTTAGCAACATGGGTATAAATTATTTATTGCTCACCATGGCTGTGTTTTCCACAGTAAATCCCCAAACTTATTTACTCTAGCTGAAACTTTATTTCCCCTGACAGCATCTCCCCCGCTCCTCCAGTCCCCGGTCACTCTCTGCTTCTGTGAGTTCAGCATCTGTAGATTCCACATGCATTTGGGATTTCCTGGTACTCGGCTTTCTGTTCCTGGCTTGTTTCACATAGCACACTATGTCCCATGTTTCATCTATGTTTTTTTAGATGGCAAGGGTTCTTCAAAGGATCGGTAGTATCCCATTGTCTACACTGCATACTCCGTCAATGGACATGTTGGACATTTTCATAGCTTGACTAGTGTGAATACTGCAGGAATCTTTTTTGCATACTATTTCCCTTCCTTTCAATATATGTCCAGCAGTTTGATTGTTGGGGCATACATTGGTTCTACTTTTAACCACTTGAGGAATCTCTGTATTTTTTTCTCATAATGGCTGTACCCTTTTACATCCTTGCTGACAATATTATTAAAATTAGTTCTTTTAAGATTTTCATTAATTAGTTTATTTTAATTGTAAGGTTGTTTTGCCTGAATGTATGTCTGTGCAGTAAGTGTGCAGCACCCATTGGGAACCCAAAGGATCCTATGGAACTGGAATAATAGATACTTGTTAGCCACTGGGTGGATACTGGGATGAAAACCTGGGTCCTCTGGAAGAGCAGCCAGTACTCTTAACCACGGAGCCATCTCTCCAGCTTGCTCTTAATGTTTTACAAAGTGATTGGCTTAATGGGAAAAAGATAATTTCTTGTGGTTTTGATTTTCATGTCTTTAGTGTTAGCGAGGCTAAGATTTTTTTTTCCCCTCTAACATAATTGTTGGCCATTTGTAGGTATGCTTTTGAGAAGTATTTTTGTAGGCTATCTGTTTTCAGTGGGGCTATCTTCTTCTTGATGTTGAGTTGTTTCCATCTGTGTGTTTTGCATATTAACCCCTTAGCAGTTTTATTACTTGGAAACATTTTCCATTTTATGGGCTGACTTTCAGTCATTTTTTTTGTCCTTGAGGGAAGACACTTTTTAGTCTGACATAATCTCCTTCTCCACCATTTGTCCATTTCCGGTTTTGTTTCCTGTGCTTTTGGAATCATATTAAGAAAAACAAACAAACAAACAAACAAACAAACAACAAAACAAAATCAAAGCAAGCAAACAAAAATCATTGTCCAGAAAAATCTTCAGCAGATTCCCCTCTGTTTTTTTCCAATAGTTTCACAGATTCAGACCCATTTTTTAGTGTATATTAAACTGATTTTAGTACAGTGTGGAGCCAAAAGGGTGCAATTTCCTTTATCTGAACATGGAAACCTAGCTTTCCCAACACCGGTCATTGTCAACCAAGCGTCTTTCCCACTGTTTTCCTGAAACTTCTGTTAATCATCCATTTACTGTGAACATGTAGATTCACCTTCTAGGCCTTCTATTCTGTTTTCTTAGTTTGTATGTCTGTTTTTGTGTCAGTACCAGGCTGTGCTGGGTACTGTCATTCTGTAATGTCAGCTGGAATAAAGAATGTAGTGCCAGCATTATTCTTTTTGCTTAATATTTTTTTGTTGCTGTTATTTGGGTCTACATAAATATCTGTAGTTCTATGTGAAGGGTTTTCAATTCTAATCATTTAACGTGTCTACTGCCATTAAACAAACTCACATTGTATAGCCACCATAAATGTTACTTTCAAGAACTTAAAAAAAGTCACTCTAAACAGAAACTGTACCTTTAATGAATTTAATGCAGTGACTCCCAAATATCCCTTCTCCTAGCCCCTGTTAACCTCGATCCTATTTTTCATTTATATGAATTTTCTTCTTTTATATACTCATGCATATGAAATCTAATAATATTGTCCCTTTGTGTCTGCCTTATTTCCTTTGACACGATGTTCTCAACTCATGGGTAGCATATATCTAAATTTCTTCCCTCTCTTAGACTAATAAAATATTCCATAGAATGTATATGTATCATATTTTGTTATCCATTTATTTATTGAAGGACATTTGGGTTGCTCCTACATTTTGGTTATTGTTGTCTAAGATGTATAAATTGAATTCAAGCCTTTTTCCTCTCCCTGATGTATGTAGAGCCTGGTTCTTTCCTCTGGGCTATTTGGGGAGTCTGGGTGAGTGAGGGGCCCTTTTATGAGACCCTTCCCTCTGCTGAGAGTCAGCAGGCTGCCCAGTTCAGTATACAGAGGAGAAAAAATGGCCTTGGAAGCTGTCTGGTTACATTACCTTTTCAATTTCTGAAATACCTCAATCATCTTTCCCAGGGTTGGATCCAATTTCTCCCTCTCTGAAGCAATTCTGTTTTCACTCAGTCCTGCATCAGTGAGCAGGTGAGCTGACAGGGCCTGGCTAGGCTGAAGAGTTTGCCTTCCTTGTGTCCAGATGCCATTGCACTAGACGCTAAAGGGATGGTAGTTAAAGGTTTATGTTTACTCTGAGCCAGCTTTGAGCTCTTGCCAAAGAATTTATGAAACAAGGAAGTAGCTGTCTCAGTTTTGGGTACTTTTTTCTAGCAGTCTACATAACCCATCTCTTTTAATTTGCTTTTAAATTCCATGATGCCAGTGTTGTTGCACCTATTTTATAGGTAAAGAAACTAAGGATAACACAAGTACCTGGCCCAAATCCAGTAGCATGACTGGAACTTGGGCTCTTGACTGAGCTGTTTTCATGTCTACTGGGTCATAATGTGAACTCTTGACATAGGAATGGCACCATCCCATTGGTGGCTTCTCTACTCCCATTCACAAGGGAGCCTTGGGGAGTTCCCAGGTCTTTCTATCTATTGCTGGGACTTCACTGGATGGTTTGTAGTAACTTGAGAGAGGGGTTGTATAGTTACCTTTCTGTTGCTGTGATAAGATGCCATGACCAAGACAACTTATAGAAGAACAAGTTTATCTTGGGGTTACAGTTACAGAGTATTTAAATCTATGACCATCATGGTGGGCAGCATGGCAGCAGGCTGGCAGGCAGGCATGGTGCTGGAGCAGTAACTAAGAACTTATGTCTTGAGACATAGCCACAAGGCAGAGAAAGCTAACTGGGAATGGTGTGGGTTTTTGAAACCACAAATTCACCCTAGTGATGTACCTCTTCCAACAACACCACACCCCTAAATCCTTCCTAAACAGTTCCAAGTAACTGGGGACAAAATATTCAAATATATGAACCTATGAAGCACATTTTCATTCAAACCACAATAGGTACATATCATATTCAAAAATGCATATGATATGCATTTTTTCTATACATCATTCAATGCTTAGTGCACAGTAGGTTTTCTATAAATGTACAGAAAGTTGAGCTGCAAATGGAACAGCAAGAAATATCTTTATCAGGTCATTTCTTTTCAAGGGCGAGCAGAGTGGCAGAGTTGAGGGGAGATGTCTATCAAATAATTTATCATATCTATCATCCCACATTGTTTCTCATTTGTCTTTCGTTTCTTCCGAGGATCTTATAGGAATAGACGTTCGATGGCCCCCATAGCTAGAATCCAATCAAAGCACTGCAAGGCTCAGCCTTTGATGTCCTTGCCAAAGACTACAATTTTGAGAATTGCCTTCTTGATTGGCTATTGTGGATGGGTCAGGAGAAGCCAGTGCTCAGGTAGGGCAGCAGGAATGTCTTGGAATTCCAATGGAGATCTGCTTTGAATGCTTGAGAGTTATTCATGAGAACTCTTTTATATGGAGTCACACTTTCTTGCAAATGAAAATATTTATATATGATAGTATTCATGCAATTTGGAAGAAAAAAATTGCAACCTGCACTGGCCTCCCTTTCCTCTGTGTCTGGCATCCCAGAATATTTTCATTCCTTCCCCAATGTTAATAAAAAAGAAATCAAACTTTTGCAGGCTTCACTTAGTTCCCGACTTTCAATCAGATCTGTCTGTGAGCTGAATATTTCCTTCTCTTCTTTCAGTATCCACATGGGATTGTTTGTGGCTGGGCTGGTGGGTTTTAGCATTTGTCTACAACAGGAAAGGCAGATTTATTCTTTGGGAGTTGTGTGTAACTTACAACCTATATATTTCTTGCCCCTCCTCTGTCTTTCCCATCTTCCCAGCCCTATATTTGAATTTAGAAGATTTCACTTCCCCAACCCAGTTTGCTGTTATTACAAAGTTAAGGAGTTATGGCTTAAAATATCGATCCAGATTTTCTACAGAGGCTTTGGATCTGTGTTCTGCATTTTGATATGGCTGATTGAAAGTGGTGTGGGTTAAATTTGCTTAATAGGATGTTGCACTCCCCTCTTGAGTCAATTTTTATCCATTTTATCAAGTTACTTATTGATTACAGCTCTCACCATGCTCACATTCATTTCTGGGAAACTTAAAAGAAATTTTATGTTTCTTGCTTTGAGTAGGGTAGGAATATCATAGCATCTAGCTCATCGGGGACTCCAGAGACCTCAATACTTTAAAGTGACTCTGTTTCCTCACTGGGACTTAGCTCAGAATCAGTCTTGGCTACTTTGAATAGAATCCATACCAGAAGTTTGACCTTTTGAGGACTTGTTGGTCTGATACGATACCTCTAGCTTTTGCTGTTATATCAATACTAGAACCTCATTGGGACTCATCTCAGATATCTTGATGTTGCCCAGTGTCATGGAGACCCTGTAGTTTTGGATCTGTAGAACTGGCCCCTTCATGGACTCCAGCAGTTTATTGATGTTGAGATGGATCAACTCAAAGTCCTGGATCTGGGCCTGAGATGTATCTGAGCTGGTCAGCTCACCAGCTCTCCTGCTCTCCTTCCCTTGGGGCAGATTTACCACAACTCTGGCAACCAGGACAGCTCCACCCTGCTTCCCAGATGAGGTTCAGGGCCTGTTCTTCCTATGTTGCAGCCAGCTCTCCTGCCTACCATAGGTGGCAAGGGGGGAGGGTGGGAGAGATGTTCTCCCTTGCCAATGCTACTACACAGCAGACAAGTTGTGGGGCCAGCTCTTCTACTCATACTCTTGGGGTTGGCTCACCAATGCCTTTGCCATCAGGATCAGCTCTACTGTGCTGCAGCAGGTGAGGGGAAGGGCCAGTTCTCTTGCTCTTATGGTTTCTTTGGGGCCAGATCTCCTGCCTGTTGCTGGTGGCAAGGGCAGAAGTGTGTGTGTCAGGGAATCTCTCTCTTGCCAACGAAGTTGGGCCTTCTTTTCCTCCATTATTTTCTGGGAACCTGCAGATGTAACCTCATGCTTGAATAAAAAGAATCCAAAGGAAGGAGTGTGGCAGGCAGTTTGGCTTCCCCTAAAGAAATAAGTCTGATTAAGTTGCCTTGTACAGGGGGAGGGAGGGGCAGCTGTTCTCCCTCTGAGTGATCAGGCAGGGTGGGGGTAGAGGAAATATGCTCATTCTCCATCATGACCTGCCTGGCCAAATTTTCATACAAGTTCAGTCTCCTTGATTTGGAATCAGGTACAGAAAAGTCCAGTATGAAGGCAGAGAGCTGTAACCAGCATGATTCAGATCCTGAGACAGCCATGTCTCTCTACCCCGCCCAATTCCATTACTGGGGTCACTTGAGATGCTGAACAAAAAAGAGAAATGTTTGCTTTGCTATTGAGTTGCAGTTTTGCTAACATTGATGGTTATTTCTAGAGCCAACTTCACACAGGACTGTGACACCAGCATGTATTGCCTGACAAATTTACACTGAGAAAAATGTATGCATATGTAGTGCTTTTTCTTTCTATTTTTTTTAAAGATTTTTTATTATTTATATGAGTACACTGCAGCTGTCCTCAGACACACACCAGAAGAGGGCATCGAATCCCATTACAGATGGTTGTGAACCACCATGTGGTTGCTTGGAATTGAACTCAGGACCTCTGGCAGAACAGTCAGTACTCTTAACCACTGAGCCATCTCTCCAGTCCTCTTTCTATTTGTGAGACAGGGTTTCATATAGTTCAGGTTAGCCTTGAAGTCATTATATATCTGAGGATGATCTTGAACTCTTGATCCTCTTCTCTCCACCCCTCTTATATACTTTATTACTTTATTCATTTTTCAAATGTGCCACCATATCTAATTTATTTTGTCCTGGGTATTGAACCCAGGGCTTGATATATGCGAGGCAAGTACTTTTACAACTGAGCTAAATCCCAAGTTTGTTTTCCTTCTATTGAAGCACCAACAGTTTGGAAAGGAAACCTGGTGTCCAGGACCCACAGTGGATTTTAACTAAATGGGTTGTCCAGTCTCCTTATTTTGGAGAGACCTACATTTATCTTCCAGCCTCTAAGACAGCCAGCACTGATCCTTGACTCTTTTCTTGAATCTAATGTATAGTACCTTCCTATCTTGTGTCAGGATTCTCTTGTGTGACCAATAGGCTCTGTAGAAGTGATCATATAGGTTATGAGGCTAGACCATAAGAAGATTCTGTGCTTCCTGCTCTGCACTGTCCTACAACCCAGTTTGTGGGGGAAGCCAGCAGCCATGCCCTGAGCACACTTATGCAACTGGGTGGAAAGGTCTATGTGGTGAGGAACTGAAGGGGTGAAGGATGGAGTGTTTATTATCCAGCTTGTTTCTTTTTCAGAATCTATTGTTCTGACTCACTCCCTGAGGAGATGATGGCATTGTAGTGCAGCTTTGTGGAAGTCAGCATCTTATTCAAGTCTAGGAGATGAAGTGTTGCCCAAGCAATAGAAGCAGTGAGATAGTAAAAGGAGAAGGCCAGGTTGATCTATAAGTTACTAACTGGTGGTTGGTCTGACTTGTTCCCTCATATTAGGACAGTAGTGGACATGGATTCTTGCCCAGCTTGCCACCCCATTCAACTTCTTTTTGGTCTGTGTCCTGATCCATGGACTAAGGAAGCTGCAAGAGAGAACTCTAAGGTTCTCATAAGTGTCCATGTTCTTGGCATGCCCCAGCCTTCTGGAAGACAGCCTGGTACAAGGAGAAGGATTCTGCATGACAGGATCTTGCTTTGTAGCTTGGTTCTGTCATATAATCGTCACACGACCTTGGTAAGTCATTCAGTTTATTCAGGTTTTAGTTCTATCGTCTACGAAATGGAAAACAAACATCCACTCCATTGAGTGTAATGAGGAAGAAGATGCACACACTGTTCCATGTGTAGGCATATGGTAGGCACTTCATAAAAACGAGCATAACAATTTATTTTGCTTGGAAGGTACTATTTGATGATAACACAGCTATACTTACATATTAAAAACTTAATTTAGATGTAACTATTTTGTGAGTGGCAAGTGGACAGGATGAAATCTAGGAAAGGGAGAAGTAGTCTAAGGCTAGCTATATGGAAAGCAACCAGGGGTTTAACTAATGGTAAGGGCCACCCCGGCTGGCTGAGCTCTGTCTCACTGGAAATAGCACAATGATGCAATTGTTATTGCCACTGGGGGCTGCTGTTTGACTATATGGCATTCTCTGAATATAGCCATGTCCCCATTTATTTGTTAGAGGAATTGGTTCATACAATTGTAGAGGCTGAGAAGACCCATGATCTATCATCTGAAAGCTAGTGAACCAGTGAGGTAGTTAATATGAATCTCCTAAGAACTGGAGGAGCTGATGGTATATGTTTCCATCAAAGAGCAGAAGCCAAATACCCCAGCTCAGCAATCAGGGGACAGAAGGAAAGGCCATTGGCAGTATGCAAAGGCAAATGACCTTCGTGTTACCCAAAGGGGCCACAAAGATAGACCTTTGCTCAGACAGGAATGCTGCAAAAATCATAGGCTAACTGTATATTTCATATGTCTGGGGATGGTGACAGTGAGGGCCACTGGCTTTTGAGGGCTTCAAGTAGGACTGGTAGAGCAGATGTGGGAAGCTGTTGTCCTGACAGGAGACACTACTGCAGAGGAGGAGCTCCCGTTTGCGTGTGCATTTGCTTGTGCGTGTGTTGGGGGGGGGGAGCAGTAGCTTGTTCTCATCCACAGTCTGAAAGGATGCATATCTATAAAATTGATATCACAATGGAAATTTGCTTGATAGTGATTTCTGGGAAAGGCTGGGAAGACTTAATTTAAGACCCATTTGGGTGTTATCTTTTGAAAAATATCTATTTGGAGCATTTGCCCTCCTTTTGCTGAGTAGATATCTCATTTGTTTGTTAGTGTTTTTTTTTTTTTTCTAATCCCTCTTGTGTTCTGTACATGAGGCTATTGATGGGAAAAAAAACCAGCTTTCCTCTCAAAGGAACAAAATAAATAGTTTATCCTGGAGCCAAATGTGAGTGACCTTGGCCTGGGAATATAGATTCAGGTTTCCCTAAATTCTATGTTCCAACACAATCACAGTCCTGCTGTGTTTTTATAGAAACAGAACAAAGAAAATCATAAATCAAGACCCTTTTCAAATATATTTGTGTGTGCATCAGGTAGGCAGGTTACAGAAAACTGGGGGAATCTCAGTTATAGGCTTTGGATGCTAACCTAATGCATTCTTAGCCTTTTGGTTGGTGAAAGTAGGGGTCTAATCATACATTCCAAAGGATTAACATGATCATCAGAGAGGATGACCATATAGAGAGGATAGTAATGAATAGCTTTTAAGGAGGCTAAAGGTGGTCCAAGTTATTTGGGTCTGAACTTGAAACATTTTCACGTTTCCACTGAAGTTCTGATCAGTCCATTAGCCTTTGTAGCCACTGCTTCTTCCCAAGAATTCTCAGTCACCAGCCTTTTGTTGAATGAATAATTTGAAAAAATATTTTTATATAAATATATATTATATATAAAAATATAACTATAACTAACTATATACATACACATACACATATACATATGCTTTGTTTTCACTCTGTTTTGTTTTTTAACCAGTCAAATGCTATGTCATGATGCATAGCCTAGATCATTTCCTAAATCTTACCCTAGAGCTCCTTCTCCAACCTTCCCAAAACTCTTCAAGGTGTCTAAAATTCTCTCAATAAACTTCTTTTCTGCTTAATCCTCCAATGGCAGCTTCTATTGCTTGATGTTGCTGACATGGCTGTACTCTGACAACTTGCACGGGCTCCATCTGTATGCTGTACCTTTCTCCACACTTGATTGGCCTGCAGCTGATGGAAGGGATGGTGTCCTTTGAACGTTTGATTGGCTCAGATGATTCACCATCCCCAACTCCAAACAAAGGCTCTGCATTTAGTAACATCATCTCTCTCTCTCAGAGTCCAGTCTCCATTTTGTACTCAAAATTAGTACTTGGCTCTATTTCTTCTTCATCCCTGAATCTTTTCTTATAACTCAAGTAAGATTTATAAAGAAGTAGAATTATAACTCATATAAACATGATTGAGTCCAACACTCTTCTCACCTGTTCTAGTGACATTGATACAGAATTATATTGTGAGGAACACAGTCCAGTAATCAAAAGCAATTAAATTATACTAAAACTTCCAGTATCCCTGAAAAGAACATTAAGGGAAGTAAATATATTTTTCAATGTACAATTAAACTCCCTCCTCAGATATCCTCTATCTATTCCATTCCTGACCCCGGCAGGATGTTCGCCTCTCCAATCACCCTCTAACCAGACCTTTCCCCTCACCTGCCTTTGTGGATTCCTTGTTTATCCCTCTCCCTCTTTCAAGTCTACACAGATCACTCTTATTTCTGACACTTATCATTTGCTGGTACGCAGAGCTACTGAAAGCTCAGATCGACTCCCTTGTTAGGCAGTGATTCTCCTGCCATTGTGAGAGTTCAGGAACGATGGGAATAGGTTCTGATGCTGTTGAATCAGATGAAATACTCTTGCCATACATAAGATCCCAGGCTTACATTTGTGTCCCTGCTTTAAACTGTGCTATGACACCAGGGTTGAATCTGGTTAGATTTTGCCCTTCTTTCTCAATTGCTATATAAACCATGGGGACCCTTGGACCTGAATTAGATCTGTCTTTTGTCTTTGCTTTCATTTCTTTGAGAGGAGTTACCTCATGGATCTTCAGGAATAGGGATATGTATCTTCAGGGTAGAAGATAGAGAGTAAATTCATGGGAGACGGTGGATTTGAACCAGCTGCTGACACACGAGGAATATTAGTCATTTCTGGGTGCTATGTAAAAGCACCCCCAGCTTTTCCATAACAAGAACAGATATGCTACGCTAAGGTGGCCCAGATTTTCCATAGTCCAGCTGTACCAAGTCTTTGCTCTATTATTCTGTCTTTTTTGAAGGGCTGAGTTGGCACTGGCCAGTCTGAGAGTGGTGGGAGCTAGCAGCCAGATATGTATAGCATCCATCAAGTAAGGGATGGAGCTGAGGATTGTCTGGCAAGATCCACTATGCTCCAGGGAAGCAGAGGGTAGAGGATAGAGAGTACATTCATGGGAGATGGTGGATTTGAACCAGCTGCTGACACATGAGGAATATTAGTCATTTCTGGGTGTTGTGAAAGCTGAAGTTGGAGAGAGACAGAGATAGATAGATAGATGGATGGATGGATGGATGGATGGATGGATGGATAGATAGATAGATAGATAGATAGATAGATAATTCGATTGCCCAACTGTGACGTGCAGCCACAGTTGTATGTAAGAACTCAAGGGACTTGTGAAAACTCACCTTTGCCTACTTTCTGCTTTCCCAATCTTAGCTCCTCCATCTCTGTTACTTCCTGTTCAGTCTCAGCAGAAAGAACTCTTTCTGAATATCTTGAACAAACTTTCAGAGTGCAATTTCATTGACCTGGATGAGGTCACATGTTCACCCCATTTCTGACTAGGAGATGGATTATGCTATATGGGCTGAAGGAGAGCTTTCTCAAAGGGCAAGTGAAGTTTTGTTACTGAAGAAGGGGTTTCTGCACATCAAACCTGCTCAGGTCCGTGTTGGTATAATGCAACCCATGATACCCCTGAGCCCAGTTTCTTCACAGGTAAAATTTCTACTTCATAGAGCTGCTGTCAAAGCTGTAAATAATAAATACTCAGCAGCTGGCAGGTAGCAGGCCTTCAGCAATCAGCAGCGGTTCTTACTGTTAGCTGTAGAGAACCAGATGGTGGGAGGAGAAATTTTACCCAGTGGGAAGGTGCATGCATTCATGCTTGTGTGTGTGTGTGCGTGTGCATGTGCGTGTGCATGTGCATGCTTGTGTGTGCATGTGGAGATCAGAGGTTGATTTCAGGTGTCTTCCTGCAGCATGTGCATGTTTTAGTTTCTTTCTGTGTTAAATAGGTCTTTTTCCTTTATATTTTTATATTTTAATTTAAATATTTTTTTTATTTTTGAGAATTCCATACATGTATGCAATGAAATTCAATTTATCTACCTTCCATTTCTTCTCCCATCACTCCCCTCATGTCCCACCTCCACCTCCATGTCTTCTATTTTTTTTTTTTTTTGATTAACACACTAAATCCCACTGGTGTTGCCCATGTGGGCTATCCACTTAGAGCATGGGAAACCTATGAGTGGCCACACCCTAAAAATTAATGATTTCCCCTCCCCTGAAGCTATCTGCCAACATTCCTCAGTAGGGGGTAGGCCCTGGAGAACACCTCTTCCAATGGTGTAAAATTCTGGTTGGCTTGATCTTGTCTAGCTCTTGTGCAAGTACAGCTGCTAGGTTCATCAGCATCATGTCCATGTATTGTTCAGAAGTTGGCTCTCCACAGCCCTTCTTCCCATCCTGCTTTTACACTGTGTCCAGCACCTCTTCTGAGATGTTTCCTGGACCTTGTCCACCTTGCTTCTGTGACAGGATCTCCCACTGAACCTGGAGTTTATCAATGTGACCAGGCCAGCTGGCCTGTGCACTTCAGGGATCTCCCTGTCCCTGCCCCTCCAGTGCTGGTGTTATAGACATGTTCCTCCACTCCTGCCTTCTATGTGGCTCTGAACTTAGGTCTTCCTACTTACAGAGCAGGCCTGTTACTGACTGGACCATTGACATAGTTGCACTGAAGGCTCATTAAGGGAAGACAGCTTCTGGTTAAGAGAATTGAATCTCTGCCTAACATTCCAGTTGGGCATGCTAATCATCTGCCCAAAAGACCAACATCTTAAGTCATGAGAAAGAGACAGGAATAATTATCCCTTTAAGGAGAGAATACAGTTCTCCTTCCTAGAATTCCTGCTCCAGTACACTCTCTTTCAGAGCCATATGCATGCAGCTTTGTAAGTCTGCTTGTTTTTCTGAATTACTTAGAAAAATGTAACTTTCCCCCTTTCCCTCTTTATATCTTGTCCTAAGCAAGTTTTTCCTGACACTTCAGACTTCACTCTGAAGTCCCCCTCCTGCTGTGTGATCTTTCCTTCTTAAATGGTAGAAAATTTTCTATCTTGACTTTAAAAATGATTTATTTTGAATTTTTTTTGAGACAGCGTTTTTTTTCTATGTAGCCCTGGCCGTCCCTCAACTCACTGTGTAGACCAGGGTAGCCTCAGACTTGAACCCAAAGAGACCCACCACCTGCCTCTGCCTCCCAAATGCTAGCATTAAATGCGTGTGTCACCACACCCAGCCTTTGCTGCGTGGTTCTTGTATGCCTTGTGTCTGTCTTCCATGCCTAATTCAGGTAGCCATGGCTTTCTCTCTTCCTCCTTCTTGTTTCCCTTTTCTGGGCCACTGCTGAGACTTAACGGCTGGCTTTGGAGTCTGTCTTTTAATATCTAATAAAACTGTCCTGAAGTTTCCTTTTGAGTCTGTTCTTTAATGCATTTACAAACTAGACTAAGACCTCAAGAGGAAAACCCTAATTTCCCAAGAAACATGGTGACTCCACAGCAGTGACCCCAAGCTCCCAAGAACACCATCGCCTTAGGCCCCCTTTCCTGTTCTTTTGCCTTCTGACTCTCTCTAGTTTCTGAATTGTCCTCCCCTCCCTTCCACTCCCCTCCCTCTTCCATCCACTGTGTAATACGCATATCTATACATATTGTTAAAATGCAGTATTTCTTATTGTTTGTGACATCAATTGAATTTATGAGAATTTTCTATCCTGACTTAAAAAAAAAAAAACAACCCGATTGAGTTATTCAGCCAGATATGTGCTGCGGAATTATGTAAAAGCGGCATAAATCAGACCGGATGGAATAAATAACAGAAAGTTGAATTAGAAAACAAACGTATGTTTCTCGTCTCATGTGGTTGCTCCAGGTGGGATCTGTTTACTGAAAAGAAGGCTCCACGTCCCCTAGCCTTCATTTAAAAACCAAGTCAGCTGAACATTTTGTATTTTCTTCAACACAAGCCAAGCAGTGATGTTAGTGGTACATGCCTGTGCATGTGTGGCCCTTGATCTCCACCGTGGGGCAGTGACTTGTAATAAAATAGTTCCACCCAGCTTTATTGGGACCAGAGAGGGTGTTAAAAACAAACCAAGGGATGGGGGCTGGGGGGATGATAAGCCATCAGGCAGGCAGGAAGAGGGAAACCTCAGATCTCTCCTCTGAGAGGCCACGGACTGTAAAGAGGAAGAGATGGCTACAGTGGAGAGGTAGAAATAAAGATGAAATAGAAAATTCCCCCAAGACCTTTGCTTCCTAAGAATTAGACACATGGATTTGCTTCTCTGCTGGGCCCATCTGTAGTCACCAGGCTGTTTATTTTCTAGCCTGTACTTTTGGGAAATGTTATTGTTGCTGGGAAAGGTAGGTCCATGCCTGAGCAGTTAGTGGAATGTGGTGGCCATCTGGCCCACTATGTATAAACCAATTTCTTTTGTGCTGTCTATGTACGTGACCACCTGTCCTTTCTCCTTTGAAGGGGGGACTGGCAGTGCTGGGAAGATGGGCAGCATGGGGCACATTATGTGAGAGATGAAGAATTCTGCCTTGTCTCATGTACTGAGTGGAGAAAGGCTGTTCTGCTTGGGGATGCTGTTGAACTTGAGATGTGGTACTGTCTGATGGGAGGGAATGCGTTCTGAGAGGGAGTGCAGGCATGAGTGTCAGGACCTATGAAGCTGTAAGATTGTGAGAGGGTCTGTCTGGACTCTAAGCCGGTGCCAGAACTCCTGAAGATGTGGCCTTTGATCTAATGCCATCAGAGGGCAGCAAAAGAAGGTTGGCTCCATCTCAAAACGTATCCAGTCCCTGGAGCCCTAGCTGAGTCTAGGGGAACTTCTGTGGGCTCTGTGCTCCTCCTCTGTGAGCCAGGACTCTAATCTGTATCTTACATCCTTCCTGGGACCATTGTGGGGATTTCCTCATTCGGAAAGAATTCACAGAGCCCCGACCACACATTTAGCATTGGGTGGGACACGTTGGAGAATAGGGAACACAGTTAATTCTCAGTGTTATCCTTAAAGAACTAACAGATGTGGATGGGGTTTAAAGAGCCGTTGGGGGTGTTTGTAGATGAGTTATGCAGACTGAGGTAGGTTAGCCAGCTCAATGCAGTCTGGGGCTCAGTTCTAGTCTGTCTCTTCCTGATTAAGGCTGGGTACTCCTTTCGTAGGGCTCCCCTACAAAACAGTTGGTAAAGAACACTTTCTCTAGGGAAGTCTTGTCCAGATCTGGCTACACAAATCTCCTAGCCATTCAAAGCCTCCTCTTGTCAGGCCCAGAGTAGCAACAAATGTGGATAGCTCTACAGCTTTAGTTTCTCATGTATGGGAAAGTAGGAGGGGATCGTGTCTCCATAGCCTGGAATTTCAGGTCATCAGTGCAAATGACTTGACAAGTTTAAACTGTGTGAAAGCGAGGCTCTGACCAGGACCTCAGCAGTGGATGCACTAGGTCTGTGCTGAGGGTAGAGAGGCAGGAGCCAGGCCTGCTGGCTTAGCTTGCAGAATGACAGGGGGCTGGTTAGCATCCTTACTGCTGTCATGGGAGAGGAAGCCTTCAGTATGATCCTGCTTTTATAAATTTTTCTCTAAGGGTCTGATTGTGGCAGCTAAAGGCTCACTGAGCCTTTCTGAAATCAAATATTTTTAGGTTTTTTTTTTTCATATTTCTTATTGGCTAGACTTGATGCTGTCACTCAGCAGCCATGGCAAGCTTGCATTCTGAAGCGTTTCTTCCCATAGGTCTGATGCAAAGGCCATCTAAGTGGACATTCCCTAAACCGGAATCCACATTGCTACCAATTCAAAGACCAGGGGCAAATTCTGGGCCTCAGCTCCCCTAGCTCTGCTGTCTGGTAAAGACAGAAGCTCTGCAGGCTGCCTCTATTTAAGACAGTATAAAGCAAAACAGGTGCCCTTTGGTCTAGCCATATCCCTATAAAACAGTTGGACTCTTTCCTTTTTGTGGGAAAATAGCAGAGGGAGGTTGGACTAATTAGTTTCCTCTCAGGAATGTGATTAAGGGAAGGTTGTGTGAGGTGGGAAAAGAAAGAGGCCTGGCAGGGAGAGCATTCACTCAGGAGAGTCACTGAATCTTGAATGGCTGCCTGAGGCCGGCAAAGATGCAGTGGGCAGCATCCTGGCTGTCAATACCTTCCAGCAGGGGCTAGGTGGTTGCCTGGGGAAGAAGTGGCATAATGGTGACTCATGACCTTGGGCAGAGGTTGCAGGAGTGGACCCCTTGTCCCTCAAACTGTCCCACAAAATTGAAATATAAGACAGAAGATAGCTTTCTCTCCAACTATTCCTATTATTAGCTGGATGGCCACCAAGACATTGCCTGTTTTTTAAGTGTCTTTACTCTTTTTGGGTGGGGGGAGGTTTTAAAGTCTTTAAAACTGTGGTAAAATGTACACAGTATACAATTTGTCCTTTGCATCATTTAAAAGCGAAAAGAGAAGCATCATTAGGTATTGCTATACATTTGTCTTTATCTATGAACTTTCTCATAACTAAAACCAGGCGTAGGGGCTTGGGAGATAGCTCAGTGGGTAAGAACACTTGTTCTACAAGCATGAGGCCCTGAGTTTAAATCTTCAGAATCCATGTAAAAAGCTAAGCATGGCTGTATGTACCTGTAACCCCAGTGCTGTGTGGGCTGGGGGTTCAGTGACAAAGGGGATCTCTGGTGCTTGTTGGTCACCAGCCTTGGCTTCAGGTTCAGTGAGAAGCTTTGTCTTAGAAGAATAAGACAATGTGGTGTCTGGCATTCCTGTCTTCCACTGGCCTCCATGTACACACATGGGCTCACACACCTGTACAGACATACAAGTGTATGCCACATATATCACCAGTAAATATACCCAGGAAATAATAGCTCCCTTCTTTCGAGGCCCTGGCAATGGTCGTTCTACTTCTGTTTATATAGGTCTTACTATTCTAGGTGCCTCACATTAGTGGGATTAGATTGTCTTCGTTTTCCTGTGACTGGCTGGTTTCAGGTGGCATGTTCTCTTCCAGGGTCATTGTGTCCTAACAAGTGTCAGACTTTCTTTTCAAAGGCTTGGACATGTTGGATGCTGTGTACACAGCCCGTTGTGCTTACCCTTTTCCTTTTGTTTGTTGATGGGCATTTAGACTACACCTGCCTCTCGGCTACTGCAGATCATGCTAACATGGGCATGCATATGAAAATAGCCATTTGACTCTCTGCTTTGAGTTCCTTTGATGTATTCCTAGAATCACCGGACCATGCAGTGGGGCTAAGGTAAACTATTGAAAGCATCATAGTACCGTTTTCTATAGCAGCTACACCTTTTTAGTGTGTATATGTGTGTATGTGTTCATGGGTGTGTGTGTTCACATGCATGCGTAACTCATGTGTGGAGGAACTATGATAACCTTGGGTGTTTGTCTTCAGGTACCTTCATTTTTTTTTATAACTTGAGACAGGTCTTTCATTGGCTTTGAAATCACTGATAGCCCACAAGCTTACTAGGATTGTAGGTGTGTGCCACCGTACCCAGCTTTTTCCCCCCATGTAACTAACTATAGGAACCAAAACTTGGGTCCTCACACATGGGAGACCAATACTTTACCGACTGAGCCATCTTCTCAGTGCCAGCTGCCTCAGTTCATATTTTCCTAGTAATGCAGTCTTAGTGCCTCTGTTCACTACGGATGCTTTTGTTGTTGCCCTTTGACACTGTCCTGACAAGAGATGTGCCATTGCCCTCAGCCAGGACCATCGAAGGAGAGAAGGAAGTGGAGTCCCCACTGTCTAGTCTCTAGCTACAAAAGCCTGGACTGTAAATAACCTAAGAGGTGCCTGAAGATGGCAAAGACAGAAGAGCTGGGATGTGGGTCTTTGTTCCTGTTTTAAATAGCAGGGTTGAAGAAGTGTCCCTGGATCTTGAGGGCAAGTTGGCTCACTTCACATGCAGGCTTTATCGGTACCTGGCCCCGACAGAGCCAAATGCATCTGTAGCACCTACTATTTATGGAGCACCTGCTATGTGTCAGGCATTGTATAGGGACCATACATTCATTTCACATAACTCTTTCTTTTTAACATCTGGAAGATGCATGCTGTCCTGAGAGTCACCACATTAAAAAATATCATTAACAGATGCTGTGGTTTGACTGTGTCTCAACAACTTCATGTGTTGGAAACTTAATCTGTGCTATGATAGTGTTGGCAAGCACAGATTAATGGTTATATGGGCTTTACCTCATGGATTCATTTTGTTATCACAGAAGTGTGTCTGTTACCTTGAGAATGGCTTATGAGTTCAGCCCCCAGTCATCTCTTGCTCCTGATCCTTTACCTTCCAACACAGGATTCAGTAAAACATTCCTTTCGCAGATAACTACACCTTGAAGTTGGACTTTCCAAGCCCCAGAACCACTAGAAATAAATTTCAATTGTTAGAAAAAGGAATCAGGCTTTGGAAATCTGTTACAGAAACACAAAAGCAACCAAGACAATCACCTAATGCCTTCCCCATAAGTGCAATAGACCAAAAGCTTAAGAGAATACTGAGGACCTTCTATGAGAGCTTCTGAGATTGATATTAACAGGACTATAGACTTCATGAAGATTTAGATCCTGAGCTTGCGGCTCTGACTCCAAACTTGCACCTTTCATTTTGCTGCTTTAGGAAGTTGTATTAGTTTTGTCTGGAGAACTGGCTCAGAAGTTAAAAGTACTTGTTGTTCTCCAAGAGGACTTGAGTTCAGTTCCCAACACTCATATTTGGTGGCTCACAACCACACTTAATTCCCATAATTCCAGGGATGGATCTGATGCCCTCATCTGGCTTCCATGGGCACCTGCACATATACATGCACATACTGATAATACAGACACACCAACACATACATTTGTGTGTGTGTGTGTACACACACATACACACACACACACACAGAGAGAGAGAGAGAGAGAGAGAGAGAGAGAGAGAGAGAGAGAGAGAGAGAG
>NW_021621338.1:5285940-5299597 GCF_004785775.1 Grammomys surdaster
GAGAGAGAGAGAGAGAGAGAGAGAGAGAGAGAGAGAGAGAGAGAGAGGGAGAAATTGTATTAGTTATGTTGTTTCTGCAGTGATTGAACAACATGTCCATTAGCTGTTGCCTGGCTGGGTCTTCTGCCTTGCTCTCAACTCAGAACAAACTGTGCTTCTTCTCTGAGTCATAAGGAGACCCAGAGCTACTCTTATAGGCTCTGAAGACACAGAGCTGCTCACAGGACTCTGTTAACACTTCTTTCCTAGCTCTGACATTTACATGATCTCTTTGGGTCTCCCAAGGGCACCTGTCTAGCTTCTTCCTCATCCTGCCTGCTTCTTTGTTCAGGATCCTCCTGGCTTCCCTTTAGAACTGAGGTCACCTCTGACTACTTCCTCTCTTGTTCTGCCCCTCTCAGAATGGGCTGACAATTCTGTCTGTGCAATCTGACCTTGAGCCACACAGCCAAGCTTCCCATGGAGTCTAAGCTCTGATCAACCCCTCATGCTGACTTCCACAGCAGCCTTCTTCCTGGCGGGCATTTCCACCTGCAGCCTCACCCCTCGTTGTACACTCCATACCCGACAGCTAGGCTAATTTTCTCGGAGTGCTATTTTGATTTTGCCATTCGTCCATTCGGAAATCGGCAGGAGCTCCCATTTGCCTCCCACCTTCAATCTAAACTCCTCAGCATGTGTTTCAAGTCCTTGGCAAACTCCCATTTAACTACCCTCGTCTTCTGCAACCTTCTGACTTTTCATCTTAGCTCTGGCCTGATACAACTGGCATAAGGTACCGGCTTTAGGGCACAACTCTGATCTTGCCTCTAGAGTCATGTCTCTATCAAGACAAAGCAAAGATGTGTGAGCAGGAACCCTAAGAGATTTGTTTGGATATTATAGCCTTAGGTTGCCTGCAATGGCTGTCACATAAGTGCTCAGTAAATATTTCTCAAAGAAATGTTAAAGAGCCTTGTCTCTGAAGACCATTACTTGGGTTAATCAACAAACATATTAAAGACTTGAGGTGTTTAGGATCCAAAATGAATTAGCTTCTGCTCAAGGAATACATAGTTCTGTCTAGACCTGTAAGACTGCACCATATTCCCTTGATCATAATATAGACTGAAGATAAGATATAAAGTCAATTGTGGTAGTATGTGTGGGGACTTCATAATATTAGTTATACACAAAGCATTTCAACTTCAGAAACTTTAGAATGGGAAAAATATATGCAACAGAGAATAGAAACAAATCTCAGGCATTAGATGCAACCACAGAGACAGGGTCCTTTATACCTTACCTGGGCTGAGATGTAGTTATTGCTTACTGTGGCTCTTTCATGTCTCTATATTAGGATGCAAGCCCCATCCTGTCAGGAAGTACCTTGCCCCTTTGGTTTAGATTGTTTTCACCCTGTGATACCATAAATAGCTTGAGGCGTGGTTTGCTGGGTTTCAGTCCTGGCTTCCAGTTGACAGACTGGACCTCTTGTGAAAATCATAATTCAATCCATGCATGCCTTAGATTTTCCATTTGTAAATGAAAATCAGAGTAATCATCCTCTAAGGCTTCTGGAACAATGAAAGGATCCAGTACCTGGTACATACCTAGTTAGGTGACACTGTATAGACTTATGGTTACTACTGTTTCCATTAACAGTGCTTGTGGAGGCAATGGTGTAAAGAGAGTTCCTAGGGATGACTATAGAGATGAGGCAACTCTCACTCAGGGTGGTTAGAAGCCTTGACAAAGGCAGTAGGCAACTGGGGCTGGAGAGATAAGCAGATTGCTACTGTTAGAGGAAGATCCTCAGTATCTCCCACCAAATCTGCTTGAGGTGTTTGTGGAGCACATTTACCTGTTTTCTCCATCCCCCTTCCCCTCCACCTCTTTGGGGTTCTATTGTTGGCCTTCCTCTCTGGGAGCCCCTGACCCTGACTGCCATGCCAGTGAAATTCCTCATGGCTGGGGTATGGCAGAGGTATGGTATGAGACTTTCTTCTTACTCAACTTTTCTTTCCTTTCAGATGCCAGGAGCATCTGCTTGTAGGATTTTCAGCACTCCAGGGATCGAGCAGCAATGGGGTCTCACGAACGTACGGTCCTTCCGCTCCTAACATCGAAAGACGATTTACCTAACAGATGGGCTCTTTTGAATATTTATGTCTGGGCACATCTGTTCTGGACTTGAAAGTTTAATAAAGCTTTTCATTTTCTGAAGCGCTGGTGAAGCCTGTCTGTGGTGAACTGACAGCCCCCTGGGGTCAGCTTCTCCATGGTGACTCTGGGGCATAGGGGGTTTGGCCTGGGTCACCCTATTTGGCAGGCAGCCATACACTTCAATCCCCCCTCCTCGTCCCTACAGTGAGGGAGAGAATGTCCATGAGGCCAGAGGCAGGCGGGGGATGCTCACACTGTGGGTCAGTTGACCATGTTTACAGAGAGGCAAGTGGCAAGAGTTGTTTGCAAAGGGGAAAATAGTTTCTTGTACCCTATTCCCCTCCCCACTGGGGAACATTGGGTGTTCTGGGTATAGAATAGGGCAAGCTAGTCTAAGCTAGGTCTTTACAGCAGACTGTAGCTTTGGAAAGATTCTCAGTACCTATTTGTTACTTTTCTCCTTGGTGTGACAAAATACCTGAGGCTAACAACTTAAGAAAGGAAAGGTTTCTTTTGGCCCACAGTTTGAGGATACCATCCACCATGATGGGTGTGGTGGTTTGAATATGCTTGGCTCAGGGAGTGGCACTATTAAGAGGTGTGACCTTATGGGACTGGCACTATTAGGAGGTGTGGCCTTGTTGAAGGAATTGTGTCACTGTGGGTGTGGGCGTTAAGACCCTCCTTCTAGTCGCCTGGAAGCTAGTCTTCTCCTGTCTGCTTTTGGATGAAGATGTAGAACTCAGCTCCTCCAGTGCTATGCCTGCCTAAATGCTGCCTTGATGATAATAGACTGAACCTCTGAACCTGTAAGCTAGCCCCAATTAAATGTTGTTCATATAAGAGTTGCCTTGGTCATGGTATCTGTTCACAGCAGTAAAACCCTAACTAAGACAATGGGGAAGGGAGAGGGGAGTCACACTGCACCAGCAGTCATGAGCAGAGAGAGAGGAAAGCTGGAGGTCTGCTCGCTTTCTCCTTTTTATTCAGCTTGGAACTCCAGCCTACAGAATGGTGGATAACTCTTCCCATCTTAACTAACCTGATCTAGAAACATTCTCACTGACCTGACAGTGGTTTGTCTCCTAGGTGATTCTAGATCCTGTGGAGTGAATGGCTGTGTACACCAGTACAACATGGATGTGTAGCAAGAGTGCTTGGATAGTAATAACTTCAAAGTTGGAATCTTGGAGGAATTTGGATTGAGCACATTCAGCTTTAACACGGTTTGGATGCTGTTTGTGTCACACCGCTTCAGTGCTGGAGGTTTGATCATCAAAGCAGTAGCATTGAGAAATTGTGGAACTTTGAAGAGGTAGCACCTAATATTAGGTATTTAGGTCCTAGTGGCACTAGCCTAAGGATGTAATGCTGCTCTTGCAGAGTAAGGTAGTTCTTGAGAGATAGAGGAAAAAAAAATTTGTTTTAGAGACTATCCTGCCCTGATCTCTGGCTTTCTGTCACAGAGTCTGATTTCTTCCCTTCCCGGTCTGATCCATGTGCTTTGACACCTTTACCAGAGACATTTCCAATGGTGCCATCTGATCTTGAATGTTCCTCCTTTAAATGGAGTAAATCGCCCTGTCTTTATAAAGTATCCAGGTGCAGGTATTTTGTTACAGCAACAGAAAATGGCCTAACTCAGGCTTCTTAGCTCTTGCTGCCCTTTCCCTTCTTGTCCAACCGTGGTGGTGGCATTCTCTAACATCCACTCACTTACGCTCTGGTTTAACACACAGACTTCTAAGACAGTAGGGACCACAGCTGTAACAATAATTCTGATCCATACATTGAGTCCTTACACATGCTAAGAACTGTACCACTGTTTTTGTCTTCATCGCATCTAATTATCCATACAGTACCCAGTCAAGAGTTTTTATTTCAGCTTCCCAGACAAGGAAGCCGAGATACAGGGAGTTTGTTTAATTAACTTGCCAAGAAGAGAAGTCAGAGTTTGAACCAAAGCTATCTCACCTCAGACTATAAATTTTTACTCCTGTCTTACCAGCTGATTGGAAAATGTCAACCAGGATTTCCCAAAATGTGTTGTTTTGGAGCCTTGTCCTGAGAGGATCAAGCAACTCCAAATGAGGTCAACTTCCCTGAGGTCAATGTAAAACACACGTCAACTTCATAGAGGCTCCTGGGAGATCTGTAATGAAAAAACTGTGTAACTGGAGGTTTCCCAAAGTCCCCTAACCACAAAACTGCCCTTTCCGTAGTATCTATTCACACATATCTCCTGAATTTAATTTACTAAGGGTTATGTGGGAAACCTTATTAAGAACAAACATTGGTTTGAGTGTCAGCTCTCCCTGGGACAATTGTCTTTTAAAAGCTTCTCTCAGAGAGCAGCAAGGTAGAAGTGGGAAGACGTCAGTCACATTGGTAGCCACCATTAGAGAGATTTTTCCTAAGAGGGAAGACTTTGGAAAGCCCTAGATTATTCTCTACATGAAATATCTTATTTTAAAATTACTTTAAACTCGGAGGAATCTGTAAAGATACTACAAAACACTGCCACCTACCTCTGCCCTGGGACCCAGTATCCCAGCGACATACAACACTGGGTTTAATTCAGGGTCACACATAGTTTCTGTTGCCGTGCCTCTCTAGGTATTTTTCATTATGAAAGTCTTTGGTTTTCTTTGATTTTTTTATATAGGTCAGTTACTTTGTCGAATGTCTTTTAATCTGTATCCAACGCATAATGATTAGTCATGTATATAGGGGCTCGCCTTGTACCTTAGACATTTGTCATTCCCTGTGTTAGAGTCAACGTCCTTTGTCATGCCTTCTTTGAGTGCTCTCTTGTTCTCTGATGGCATATGCTGCTCCAGACACATTTCCTTCCTCTGTCTCAGCTTTGCAACCACCCATTCCTCCAGTTCGCCCTGTTCTTGTAATGGGAATTATATACAGAAACTTTGAGTGACAGATGTGTTCATTGCTGGTGGGATGCCACTCTCTAGGCCTCCTCAATGGATAGAACTGGGGAATTACACACTGAGAGCTGAGCGTGAGAGCACATGCCTGTAATCCAAGAACTTGGACAACTAGGAGCTCAAGGCCAGTCTCAACTACATAAGGAGTCTGAAACCAGCCTGGACCAAACAAATCCTGTTTACACTAGCAAAGGAATGTGCAGGAACTACTTGAAGGTTATATATTGGTTTTATATAGTAGAGGGATAACCTATTTCTGGGCATTGAAACCCTTGTGTTTAGGTGGGTGCTTCCAACTCCAACCCAACATTATGGGGTACACTCTGGTTCCCCCTTTCTGTAGTTGTGCCTCCTGTTGTTACTCAGGAGAACTGACTCATTACCCACATTTCCTTTTAAGTAAAAGAGCTTATGACTCCTATTCCCAGAGTGTTATCCTGGCACCCATGTTGGTCTGTCTTTCTTGAGGCTCCTGTCCCATTTGGGCCTGCTTAGTGATATTTTTATGAATGACAAAAAAGGAAGGAAGAATGGAAGAGGGAGATAAAGGAGGGGTGAGAAGGGGCTGGTGGATATGTTAGTAACAGGAGAGAGAAAGGAAAGGAAAGAACATGAGCTCTGTGCATTTTATAACCTGGTTTTCATATTCAAAATGGGATTTGAGACTTTGTAGAAAATAATATCATTTACTATTACAATATTAAATTACTATGTTGTTAGTATTCCAATTGAGACCAGTAAATAGGAATAATATGGTAGCTTTTCCTTTCTTTTGTCTTTCCTTCCTTTCTTCCTTCTCTCCTTTCCCCCCTCCTTTTCCTCCTCCTCTTCCTTCTCCTCTTCCACCTCTTTTCCCTCCTCTTCTTTTTCCTCCTTCTTCTTCAGATAAAATCTTTCCATGGGGTCTAGGCTGGCCTTGAACTCAAGATCCTCCTATCTCAGCTTCTTGAGCAATGGGATTCTTGTCTCCATGCCTGGCTTGGAGACATCTTTCATCTGATTATGAAAAATAATTCTCCATTCAGAGGTGTTCCTTGGTAGAGAACAATCTTGGTCCCAGAGGAATGAATTTTTGACAGTTGATAGTTTGACTGCTGGGTTGTGAGAATGACTGGGAAATAATTTTCTTGCATGGGAAGAAGATTTAGATTGAATGTTCATTGTTTCATAATGACTTGGTGATTGTGGAATAGCTGAACCTCAAATTTGATCAGGCTTCCACTAAGCTGTGATCTGAAGCTCCCCACTCCCACCCCCTGTGGCTAATGATTGGACTAAGCTACAGAGGGACAATGCTAGCAGTCAGAAGACTCCCTGGGGCATCTGAGGATACACCCCAAGTAGGAGTCAGAGCATTTGCATGACAAATTAGCATCTCTAGATAAAACACTGTGTAGACTGAGACAGCCCTTAGTTCTAATGCCAGCAGTCCAATGTTGGCGTCAAAGGAGAAATTAAAAATGTTCTGCTTGGATCAGGTTCTGACCCTTGGAATTCATTTATTGTTCCCAAATGGACCACATAGTGAGGAGCTTTTGTGATGGTCTGACAACAGAAACCTGTCAAACACAGCAAAGAAACCCCTTACCAGGCCTCTGCTCAAGAACAGCTTTGAACAGCAGGGCATCAGTAATCAAATTTTTATGCTCTAGTGTCTTCATTGTTGAAGTAGCTGCTTGGCCAAGTCACTCAGAACCGTAAGAAACTAGAGTTTTAATCTTTTCAAATTCTGAAGCAAACTTAAGTTAAATAATTATATATAATGCCAGCAAATATGGCCTCAGCTGCCTGGGACCAGTGACAAATTGACAAACATCCTTTTAGTCAGCTTTGAGCTTCGTAGCCATCTAGTGAGGTGTCTGAGATCCCTTGTCACAGATAACAACACTGAGGTAGAAACAAAGCAAGCAGAACTGCAGTGTGGGATTGTCTTCCCTTGCATTTCCCGTTGAATGAAGTGGTTGTCTTGGTGTCTAGGAGGAACACACTGTGGTTCACCTACCTTCCCTCAGTGGTGTTGAGTGGCAGATTTCACAACTGCTTCATTTTCTTGATAAAGGTGCTCCAAATCAGAACCATTTTGGATTAGTAATCAAATCTTCATGGCACCCTGCATCTAGAAACATTAAACATTGTCTCAATAGCATGATGTTTTACTGGATGGCTGCATTTATGCAAAAACTTCTGTGCATTTATGTTTTTCAGTATGAGGTATGTATTAGTTATTGTTCTGCTGCGGTGACAAAATGCCGTGATAAAAAGCAAGTTAAGGAAGAAAGAGTTTATTTTTGTTTATGATCTCAGTGGGATTACATCCATTAGAGTCCAAGAGACATGGCAATAGGCAAGGAAAGCATGCCCACAGGAACAGGAAGATGGCTGGTTATATTTTCATCTCCACACAGGAAGCAGGGGTGAAGTTGGGGCAGAATAGGAAGTAGGGTGAGACTATAAATCTTTAAAGCCTCCTTACACTGATGTACTTCCTCCAGCAAAAAATGGACTTTCTAAAAGTTCCATAACTTTCCCAAACAAGTTCACCAACTGCAGACCAAGTGTTCAGATACACAAACCTGTGGGAGAATAGTCTTATTCAAACCCACAAGGTGTTTGTGCTTTGGGTGCGTCTTCTGTAGGTTGTAATGACCTATTCTGCTCCACGTTTGGGGGCCACTATGTCCCAGCTCGTTCTGGTCAGTCAACAGGGTCTAGCAAGAGAGAGAGAGAGTGGGGATGAAGGAACAAGAAACATGAAGAACGGAGACAAGACAGAGTCTGTTCAAGTCCCTTTTATTGAAAGGAAATCCTGAGTATATATAAGCACAAGTAGGGGAACACAGCTGAAGACACTTTACCATGTGTGCCTTGGAGCTGGGGGCACTAAACAGCAAAACAAGATATGTGAGAAAAACAAGATGTTTATCAGAGTGTGCTCAGCTGTTGTGGGCTGTTGAAAACAAGTCTCTTGTCAGGGTATATGGCCTGAAATGGCTACAAAGATGATAGCCACTTTCTGCTAGGAGTTGGCACCCAACAGTAGGTAAACCATTTTAATCATCACAGATCCTGAAGAACAAGCTGGGTCACCACAGAATAGGAATCACATAACAGTGGCTGTTCAGAGACAGGTTTGTTATGTGTATTTGCCCCTCCCCCTCCCTGTCACACTATTTCCTTTGGTCTCTGTAGCAGTGGGGGTGAGGAAGGTTAGTTTGTAGAGGGGGCTGAGAAGAGCTGTCATGTTTCCCATCCAAAGTGCCACAACTACAGAGAGGCAGAGTCAAGCTTTAACCTCAGAACTGTCCCATTCTTAAGGAGAAATGTCCATCCTGCTGTGCTGACCCTTAAAGACCACTCCTCTTTAAGACAGGCAGACAAATACTGAGTGGGAGCTACATAAGGCAGTAGTGGACTGGAAGACATAGATTCTATGAACTAAAACATCTCAACAAGGTGAGATTTTCATGTGTCGTTTCCGAAGGCCAGAGTTCAGATTTATGACAGTGGAATATTCATAAGTTGCTATGGTGTGCACTGTCACAGCACTTTGAAGGAAGGTTTCCTATGATTGAAATTAACCCAAGGTGAGGGCTTTTTCTGAGCTCAGATATGGCAGATGTGATCAAGGCAGCATATAATAGACTTGGAAGGTTGTGAACTGATAACTTAAAATGCTCTTCAGTGATCTGGAGTATTAAAGTATCCATTTTTAATTCATCCACACATATACTTATCCATCCATCCATCCATCCATCCATCCACAAATCTATCTATCTATCTATCTATCTATCTATCTATCTATCTATCTATCTATCCATCCATCATCCATCCAATCAACTAACCACAAATCAATCTGTCCATCTGTCTGTCCAATTATCCATCCATCTATCCATTAGCAAACAAACTTAAACAAATAAAATTTGTATACTGTAGTTTGGATCCCGAATGTTTCTCAAAGGCTGGATTCTTAGCCTACGGCATTATTGGAAAGTGGCAGGAGTTTTAGGTTGTGATGCCTAGTAGAAAATGTTATGCCACTGGGAGGGTACCTTTGAAAGGGATGTTGGGATCACTGTCTGCTGCTTTTCTCTTTTCTGGATTTTCCATCGTGATGTGAACAGATCTTCTCTATCATGCACGCTGGCCCTCATGATAGCCCACAGGTCCAAAGTGGCAGTGCCATGCCACTGTGGGCTGAGACCTCCCCCTGTGAGTGAAAAGAAATATTTCCTCTAAATATGTTCCTTCAGGCATTTTGTCAGAGCAATGAAGAGACAACTGATAAACCTTGTAAGTGACATTGGGGGAAGTTGGGAAGAGAAAGACATATATAAAAATAGACCACAGAGTAAAGACATCCTGGATTATTAAAATAAGTGCAACAGAGAGGGGTGTTTTGCAGGGCCTAGACAAGGGAGGCCTTTAGGACATGGGGTGGCTACTTTGGTTGCCACCAGGGATGATGGTGGGACAAACCAGGAATCCAATTAGTCCCAGTCTTGCTACTTGAGCTGAAAAATTGGATTACGGGCTGCCTGATACTGAGATATAGTTTGGGTCTCTTTAGCTCTATGGAAATAGGATGTCCCTTTTAATCTTCAATCCCAGTGTGATTTCCCCATAGGACTGATAGAAGATGAAACCAACAGGGATTCATTTGAGGAAGATGCTTAGCTTCCATCCCCTGGTTTCGCTCTCTCTAAGGAGAAGTGGTGTGTCCAATCCTGGCAATTCAGTGACCCAGTCAGCAACCCAGCAGCAGATTCCCTCGGCTTTTATGACCTCAAAGGCTGTAAAGCTGACAGTAGGGGACCCAGACACTGAGGGACCCTGAATGTGGGGTGCAGATGTATGCGACATAATTAGGCAGCCTTTATGAGCAAAGCAGGGAGAAATCATTAGGGCTGTAGCTTCACAAAGGGTACTTCCTGCTCTGCCTGCCTGGTAAAGAGCTGCTTTTCAATGATGCTGCACTTCTTTGATCCCGGAGGCCCCGAAGAAGTTTTACTCACATCCTGTCAGGATATTTAATGATGCCTCACACATTCGGTAGGAGCATGGCCTGACTTAGCATTGTTTGGGGAAAGCATTGTAATATGACAAGGTTTTGATGTGGTGTCTCACACAGCAAGGTTACCGAGGCAGCTATTTGGGTGCCAGCAAGAGGCCTGATGTCACTTGGCAGTGAAACGGGTTGAAAAGAATGATGGAGAGATCCAGCTAGTGCCAAGTGCTTTGGCATGAACTTTGTTTACTATGAGATCCACAGAGTCAGCTGGTAGGTACACGGCTTGGAAGGAGGAAGAAAGAGTTTGGCCTTGGATAGTCTTTCAAAGTGCTGGAGAATGTTTCTTAGGAATAGATCTTTTCTTCAACCTGTGTTCACCCATGATCACACTCATGAACAGCTTTCTAAAATGAGGATTAATAGGTCCTTAGGGATTACCATCCCATAGCCAATTCAGAAATCCGATAAAATTCTTGATTGACTGTATTCTTCCATCTACTTAAAGACTTCTATCTGCGGGAAGGAGCGCTCCCCTCTGGGCAGCATCTGTGGCTGCCGTGATGGTTGAAGACTCTTTCTTGCTTTGTTGGGTCAGAGGCTGTTTCTTGGCGGTTGCAGAGTAGGCTGTCCATTGTCAGAATTTTCAGAAAGTCAAGGGTGAGCTGGGTTTCCTTTGAACATTCTTGTTCCCAGAATCAGCATCCCATTTCTGCTACTGTCCCTGCCACGGTCTGGTTTTTACACCTTTGCTTCTGTGTCTTTTCTTAGAATGTACGGGATCGGGGAGTGTTAGTGGTTCTGTGAGCACTGGCTCAATCTGCCTTGGCCACTTGGTTATGTGCTAATCCTGGGTCTCTGAAACGGGTCAGTAATCACTGTGTATGAAGACAATTTCCTATGAAATTTCAGAATGAATCTGAGTTCATATTCCAAATGTTGACATGTAAATCTTACTTTCCCCTCTCTGACTATTTGGATTTAAGCATTTCAAGGGGAGAATCGCTTACACTGCTGTATTAGGAGACTTCTCCCAGAGAACCCTCTGACTGTTCCACATGGATAGAAGCAAAGTACCCCTAGTTGCCTCTTAGTGGGGATGCTTTTCCATCTGTGTACTTAGTTCCATCTGTATCACTGCCACTGCCATTTCAGTCTTGGCTTATGGCAGGAGCTCCCCAATGGCCTCCCTGTGGTTGGTTACTACCCCTTCCCAGTTTATTCTCTACACAGCCTCCAGAGTATCTTTTTAATCTTTGCTTTAAGCAGAGATTGCTAAAAACATTTCAGCAGCTTCTCACGGCACATTTGATATAATCCAGACCTTATCTTGGCCTTCAAGGGCTTGGACGATCTGATCCTGGCTTCTGTCTTCAGGGACATTTTGCACATATATATATTTTTTTTTTCAAACTCATGCTGGTTTTGAAAAACCATAGGTACTTTCAGGTCATTGGACACATGGCTCTTTCTCCTACGCTAGGCTTTTACACAGAGTGTTTTGTTTTGTTTGTTTGGGTTTTTGCCTGGAATGCCCCTTCCTCCCACACCTACTATCTCTTTGCTTGTTATCTGATTCCTATTCCTTTTCATCTCTAGACCCTACATATTTATTTAATTCTAATAAATCAACCAATTAATTAATTTTGTGTGTATGAGTGTTTTGCCTGAATGTATGTCTGGCCACCACAGGGCCCAGAAGAGAGCCTCAGATTCCCTGGGACTGGATTTACAGTCGTGAGTCGTGCCATACTGATGCTGGGAATTAAACTCAGGTCCTCTGGAAGAGCAGCCAGTACTCTTAACCATAGAGCCTTCTCTTGGGCCCCTAGACTTCCCATATTCAGAAGCTTATGCGAGTTAACTTTTAACATTGGCTGTGACAAGATACTTGACAAAACCAGCTTTAGAAGGAAGGGTTTACTTTGGCTATTGTTTTGAGGGGATACGGTTCATTATAGCAGCACAACGGTCGTGGTGGACCCACTGATTGGTAGTAGACCAAACTGAATACAGGTGCTCACTTGGAGTTCTCCTGTTTATTCAGCCTGGGACCCTTGCCTGTGGGATAGTACTGTTCCATCCTGGGCAGTCCTCTGTTTTTCTCTCTGGAAAAATTCTCACAGGTACTTTGGAATGGTTTCTTACTAATGCTCTAGGCATTTCTTAGTCCAACCAAATTGGTAATAGGTATTATCCACCAGCCATAGAGGGGAATTCCCATACCCTGAGTTCCCTATTGCCACAGTCAGAGCTCGCATTTCCTCGCAGACCTCAGCATAAGTTGTAATCACATATTTGTAACTTGGTTAGATCTCCCTTTCCTTTTCCTATCTCCATACTGCAACTCCAGTCGAGCAGGATGGTTGCCTGCTCCAGCCCAAGGAGATGTTTTGAGTAGTGAAGACTCAACATGTATTTGTTAGATGAATGAATTGGGATGCAGATGAGATCCAGTTAGTAGAGTGCTCGCCTAGTGTGAACAAAGCCCTGGGATTGACCTCCAGCAGCAAGTAAACGTCCTGTGGTGCTGCACACTATAGCCCCTGCACTGTAGAGGTGGAAGCAAGAGGACCAGAAGTTCAGGGTCATCCTGAGCTATATGTTGTGTTCAAGGATAGCCTAGAGTACATGTGATTCTTTTTTTTTTCCTGGTGAGGCAGAGCCTAAATGGATGGATGACTGTTGGGAATTGGTTCTAATTCCAGACCTGAGGGTCCCTGCCCCCAGCTGATTTAGATTGGTAATAAAGAATTGCTGTACAGCCAATGGCTGGGCAGGGAGAAAGAGGGGGAGATTGCACAGGCAAGGGACCAAGAGAGAGGGGAGGAAGAGGAGAATCGCCATGACTCAGGGGGAAAGAGATCAGATTTAAGAGCTGCAGGAGAGAAAGCAACCCACAATGTAGTTGGAAAGGGAATGCGGCCCTATGCAGGGCTACCCAGAAGGTAAAAGGGCAGCAAAGATAAAATATAGGTTTAGATGATATTAAGCCGGGAATATCAGAAGAGAATCTGTGCTAGCCACAGGGAGGTTTAGAAGTATCCAATCATTAAGCTGGTCAAGGAAAACCAAAATTAGCTGCTCTCTCTCTCTCTCTCTCTCTCTCTGTGTGTGTGTGTGTGTGTGTGTGTGTGTGTGTGTGTGTGTGTCTTTCAGTGTCTTTCATTCTCGAATCCAGACAGCTCTGGGGCAGGTGCAGCACATGAGACCCGCCAGGAGCCGAAGCGGTTTAACTAATTCACCACTACAGATGCAGTGGCTTATTTGTCCCTAGCTGTCCATCGACCTGAATACAAGATTCATTCTTGAGCTGTAAGCGTCATATTTTAGGAAACATTTGAAAGATAAAACAATCTTGCTGAAGTAAGCATTCTTTGTTTGCTTTCTTTGTTCTCCAGGTCTCAACAATATGAAATTTTTATAGAGATTAAACACAGTGCAAATGCAAGTTCCAAATGTCCTGCCAAATTGCAGATCTTCCTTTTAGATTTGTATTGCTTTTATTTTTGACAGAAAATATTACATTTTATTCTCTCTCTCTCTCTCTCCCTCCCTCCCT
>NW_021621338.1:5299997-5324351 GCF_004785775.1 Grammomys surdaster
CCTTTCCTGAGCCTCCCCCCACCCCTGTGTGTGTGTGTGTGTAGGTCAGAGGACAATTCCTGGGAGTTGCTTCTCTCTTTCTCTCTGTCATGTAGGTCCTGAGGATTAAATTTAGGTGGCAAATGTTTTTGCTAGCTGAGCCACCAAGCTAGTCCTGAATTAATATTTTTGAAATTCTAAGACCATTTTATTAGGATTTAAGAGAGAACCACAGGGCATAGGGTTGGAGAGATGGCTCATCAGGTAAAATTGCTTGCTTACTGTGTACATGTGGGGATCTCAACATCAATCTGAAGAAGCTAGGTGTGGCCTTGAGCGTGTGTAAGCCCAGTGCTTTGGAGAGTGGAAACAGGAAGAAGATTGGAGTTTGTTGATTACCAGCCTAACTTCAGGTTCAGTGACAGATGCTACCTCAGCAGAATAAAGCGGAGCATGCTAGAGCAGAACGTCTGGTGTCCTCCTCTGGCCTTTCCATGGGTATGTACAGACACACGCACATGCACATGCATGTGGACATGCACATGGACTTGCACACACATAAGGCAAACTGTAAATCTAGGCTGTTTCTGAGAGGAGGCAGATGGAGAAATGAGGGAAAGCCATGCCTTTGAATTAGGGTCAGCAAAGGGGGCAGTCTTCAGAGAAAACAGAGGGACATGCTCAGGATTTGGATGGATGTCTGAACAGTTCTTTCCTGAGTGACTTGACTCAGATACAAAGGAGACTGCAGCTACATCAGTACCACCCTGGATGCACATGAGCTCCGATTTTAAAACAGGAACTGAGATCTGAGTATCATTCCTTACTTTAATGTCCCCCAAAAGGTTTCAGATAAGTCACTTTAACATAAGTTAATCCTAACCCCCATCCCCCAACCAAACTCTCCCCAAACCACAGGATGGTCAGAGCCGACTCAAATTAAATCATTCTTCCAGCTTCATTTCTGAGCTGGAAAATCTGTATGTGTTCTTACGGATGCTCTAAGTACCGTAAACTGGGTGGTTAAAGCCAACAGGAAAGACCTTATTTACTCAGTTCTGCTGCAGACTAGAGATCTGAAATCAAACTATGTCCTATGGGTAGCTTCCTTCTAGAGGTGCTGGTGACATTCTCCCCAATGCTCTCCAGCTTCTGGTGGTAGCTAGCAGTCTTTAGCACACTCATAGATTCACTGCAATCTCTGCTGCCACCATAGTCTCTGTGTCATTTTGTCCACGTCATCTTCTCTCTTTTGTAAGGACATCAGTAATTAGACTTAAAGCTTAAAATCCAGGTGATCTTCTATTGAGTTCCCTTTAACTCAAATATATCTGCAAAGATACTATTTCAAAGTAAGGTGACGTTCACAGGTACCATGGCATATCTTGGGGAAAAGTTGTAGGGGCTGGAGAGATGGCTCGATGGTTAAGAGAGCTTGTTGCTTTTACATGGATCCCAGGTTTGGTTCTCCGTGTCCACAGAGGATCTCACAATCACCTGACATTCTAGTTCTAAGAGACCTGATGCCTTCTTCTCTTCTCTATGTGTACCAGGCATGTATGTGACTTGTATATGTATGTGCATGTGCATATATAAATGTATGCAGGTAAAATACTCATACAAAATAAAAAGTAAACTCTAGGAACTGAAGAAATGGTTGCATTGGTAAAGTACTTGCTGTACAAGCATAGAAACCTGAGTTCATATCCCCAGAATCTATATTAAAAAAATCCAGGCATGACAGTATGCTCCAGAAATTCCAAAACTGGGATGTGAGAGACAGGGCCATCCCAGAGCTTTCTGGCAAGCTAGCTTAGCTAAATTAGCAAGTTCCAAGTTCAGGGAGAGAGCCTGTCTCAAAAGCAAAGCAAATGTAGAATGACTAGTGAACACAAGTCACCATGGATTCATGGTGACCACAAGCACATACACACTCATGTGCATACACACATGAACATGAACTCCCACAAATATACACACTAAACTCTGGCTTCTAGGCAATGGTTATATACAGTACCTTTTCTACTGTAGAACCACTTTCATAATCTGGGTATTCATTTCTTGAGCTGCTGTAGTGGTTTGAGTGGGAAATGTTCCCTGACAACTCATGTATTTGAACACTTTGTCCCCAGTTGTTGATGCTATTTGGGAAGGTCACAGAGCCTTTTGGACAGTGATTTTCAACCTTCTTAATGTGACTTTTTAATACAGTTCCTCATGATGTGGTTACATCCAACAATAGATTATTTTTGTTGCTACTTCCTAAGAATAATTTTGCTACTGTTATGGACCATGATGTAAATGACCTTGTTCTCTGATGGTCTGAGATAACCCCTGTGAAAAGGTTGTATAACCTTCACAGGAGTTGTGACCCACAGGTTGAGAACCACTGCTTTAGGAGCCCGCGTTATATCTGTGTGGGACAGACTTTGAGGGGCCATAGCTTTGCTCCACTTCCTCCTCTCTCCCTTTGCTTCCTGTGAATGGATGAAAATGTGACCAGCTGGTTTCTTGCTCCTGCTAACATGCCATGCCTCTGCTGCCAGGATGGACTTGTATCTCTTTGAAACAGTGAGCCAAAATAAGCTTTTTCTTCCTAAGTTGTTTTTGGCCATGACATTTCATCACAACAACAGAAAAGTAAATAGCACAGCCACGTACATGAGTAATGATTAAAGTGCTTTGTGATGGTGACAATTTGTTGTTGTTTGGAAAACAAGGTAACTCTCTGTTCAGATCCGTAGGCCATTTTAAAAACTGGGTTACTTGGTTTCCTGACTCTTTATTTCTTGAGTTCTTTATATACTCTGGATGGTAAGACTTTGATGTGAAGCTGGCAAAGATTTCAACCTGTGGTCTTCTTTATGCAATTGATATCATTTCATTAGCTGTGCAGAAGCTTTTATTTTGATGAGGACCCACCTGTCAATCATTGGCCCCAATTCCTAGGCAAATGGAGTCTTATGCAGAAAGTCCTTCCCTACTGCTCTACCTGCAGGGTACTGCCTATGTTTTCTCCTCAAAGTTCTAGCATTTCAGGTTTCGGATTGAAGTCTTTGACTTACTTGTACTTAATTTTTTGTGCAGGGGGATATATAGGGGTCTGATTTCATTCTTCTGCACTTGGACATTTGTGGGGATACTGTTTCTTCTTCAGGTTGTGTTTTGGATCATTGTGAGGTATCAGAGGGGGATAGTTAGTCTCACTCATGTTCCATTGGTCTGTATGTTGGTTTTCATGCCTGTGTCATACTGTTCTTACTGTTGTAGTTCTATAATATGTCTTAAAGTCTGGAATTGTAATTTCTCTCACCCTGTTGTTTGTTGCTCAGCATTGCTTTAGCTATCTTGGATCTTATGTGTTTCCATAAGAATTTTAAGAGTCTTTCCCACTTTCTATTTTATGAAGAATGTTATGAGGATTCTGGTTAGGATTGCATTGAACATCACATTGGCTGTTGTTGAGATGTGTTGCAGTTGTCAATTAACCCTACTCAAATCAACCCAGCAGTCACCACGAGCAAGTTCCTGGGTTCAAGAACCCCAATGTTCTGGGTTCTGGAATGAAAGTCACACACATGCAGCCTTATATTTTAACATGCCTTAAACAGCTCAGTGGTTGGGCCAGTCCCAAACCTCCATTTAGCTAAACTTCCCCTCCAATATTCCTAAGTTATTATTTACTAAAATCTATACTCCATCTTTGCTGCCCTAGACCCAATGTGGGGGGCAGGTGCACCTGGAGCCACTCTTCCCCGGCTCTTACATGATTGTTATGCTCTCCTCTGTACCTCTCAGGCCTGGTCCTCATTCCATTCCCAGCATGGTGATTCTATCTCTTTCTTCCTCCCTCTGTCCCCTTGCCAAAAGTTCCACCTCTCCCTGCCCACCCATTGGCTGCAGGAAACTTTATTTTATTTACCAATCAAAACCAACTGGGGGGGAGGGCAGTGATCCTCAGCGTCTTACATGCAGATGTGCGGATTCCTGTGTAATTTTGGGGACCTAATTAATGTAAGTAGCATTAGACCAAATCCACAACAGAGAGGATGTCTATCTGGCACAATTATATTGCTTGGTGGTCAATGATAATTACTCAAGCTTTTATTAAGTAAACATATAGCTTTCTCAGTTTTGTCTCTGACTGGAAAGGCTAGAGGTATTTGATACTCCTGTCATAGACACAGTCTCTCTGGTAGCAGGCAAGGTTGGCACGCTCATTTGGTCACAAAGCAGCGGTCCTTGACCATGTTCTATTCCAACACACCGCAGGACATACATGGCACATGAGCACACCCATATTTTCACAGAATTTAAATCGTTTTGCAGCAAAATGAAGCCAATTGAACCATAACTGTTTCTTTGCTCTCATTCTTTTGGTGGTGGTGGTGGGGATAGTGTGAGGGATTTGATATTCATGAGATCATTTTACAAGCATGTGAATAATAAACTCCATCTTTTAAAGATGGAATGTATTTTGCAGGTTTTCTTAATCTGTCCTTGCTTTCCTTCTTCCTTATAAAAAATTTAGTGATGATTAAATTAAAACGAAAGCGGAAGTCATAATAAAACCTCAACAAGCTCCATGGTAATTTGGAATTGACACACATATTAATAGGATATCTTTACTTGGCATTCAGTACTCCTGTGGGCTGTAAAGGACAGTATATGAGTGCCTGTGAATTCCTTGTACCTGCATGCTATATCACCCCTTCCTTTCTCATTCAAGAGAATATTTGGAAGATATATGACTAGAGAGTTATAAACAATCCATTCTTAAACTGTAAAAGTAAATCTCATCATTACATGGCCATATAATTTAAAACGAAACAACACAAAACAGCTTGACACTCCTTTAACAGTGAGGGATACTAACCTCTTACCTACTGCCCTTCAGGATGGCAAGATGGCTACAGTAGCTCTCCGCATGTGACTGCCAAGTATGAGGATGTTCTGTTAGGGAAGGGAGTCTTTCTTCCTTGTGTCTTCTCCTTCCCTTAAAGCAGGAAACATTTCCTAAGAGTACCTAGAAAGCCTCAACTCCAATCCTCAACTTATTGGCAGTTTGGGGTCATATTTATACCCTAGACCAATCCTTGATAAAGTAATGAAACTACAGTCATGCTAAGTGATGGATGAAATGCACCCTTACGTGATGTCATCATTATACAAATATATGAGTATGCTTACATAAACTAAGCTAGCTAGTGATATAATCTATTGTCACATCATAGTATGCATGCTCTGTCACAGTTGGAAACATTGGTTAGAGCATGTGACTGTGCGACTTAGCACAGTTAACCATATAGTCTGGTAGGAGGAACATCATTCAAATAAAATTGGCATTTTGTTTAGAAGAAACAGAGGGCTAGAAAAGATTAGATTTAGGGTCTATGCCATGATAATTCTGTTTATAAGTTTCAGAATATCCAGAGAAAACTGGCCTAGAAATAATGAGTATGTCAGCATCTTTACATAACCATAAGACTATAGTAAATGGTCCCAGCGTTGTTGAGTTAGCAGCCCAAGAAAGTCAAGATCCTATATCGACTTCATGGTCTTCTTGTCTTTATCTAAATGATTGGCTTTACCTGTATCTGCTATAATTCAAAGAATTGTAATATGCAATTCAGGACTAGGGCAATGTCCTTGACTCCTGAGCCCTTTCTGAATGCTGGAGACATTCCTAAGGTCCAGAGAGCCTTTCCCTTAGCTGTGGTATAGGATATGGTTTCACCTAATCATGTCAGTGGTAAGCGGATGAAAGGAGCCTGGCTGCAATACACTATCCACACTTAGCATTGAATCTTGGAATGAGATGAGACAGGAAGATCCTTGGCTGAAGGTACACAGATGAGTCAGGGAAGGTTGCTGCAAACCTCTGGAGAATGATAGGCATCTGTTGACAGGGAAAGAAAGTGCTGCAAATGATTCTTGGGTAGAAAGCTACCCATCAGAGTACTTTTCTACTAGGAAGCATGAAACCATGAATATAATATAAAGGTTGTTCATGACTGATTGGAAAGCGTTAAGGACCACAGACTTCTCAGTAATGAAGAAATAGAATGTAGCATCCATCTCTAAAGCTAAGAAGCAGCTAGTAGTAATACTTTTTAAACAATTTTTTTTCATCTTTGGTCTAGAAGCAGAGAGGAATGGAAATACTTTTGAAAACAGGAGAATTAGTAAGAGTTCCCCTGGTAAGCCTCTGGCTTGAAAGGCTAGAGAAGGGCACAGCCCTTTTTCTTGCTTAGCCCAGCTTCCTGATTTTCAGGGTAGAAGGGCAATTCATCCTTGTCTACAGTGCCGGTGGTACAGAAACCTTCCTTTTCCCTATCTCATTGAATTGTCTACAAATATCTCTGTAAGCTATGCAGGTCTCAGGCATTCTGTGTGAAGTATAGTGTGTAACACTAGAGTTTATATTAGTATTTAAGATTGGAATAAAAGAACCATTGATTGCCAGTGGCCACATTTACCAAGTGAACTCGGTAATACACGATGAATTTAATGCTGTTCAATACATTCTGACATTGTGGAAAGCCACAGATATGTCTATGTTTCTGATGAGGCATACTTATAGTACAGAGAAAATGGAGTTGTTATTATAGCTTTTTATCAGTCCATGACATACTTACATATATTTTTCTGCAACTGAGGCTCAAATCTGAAGGCAGCCAACCGACTTTGATTCCTCAAGCCCTCAGAAGACAGGCTAACTGAGTCTGTTGGCACAAGCTGACAAGAAACAGATTGATAGGCCAAAAGTCATACAATCTTACTATGTGCATGCAGAATCCCAGGAAAGTGAGTAGCCAATATCTAAATGAGATTTAGGAGCGTAGAGACCTTTCTTCATAGGGAACAGGGTAGTAGGGGCTGAAAGCAACTTTAGTAAATGATATTTTAGGGGAGATGAATGCATTTAAAGACAATGGGGAATGAAGAGAGGGAGCTTTTGCCACCAAGTATGCAGACGTGAATTCAGATCCCCAACATTCACATAAAAAGCCTATCATCTCAGCACTGGGGAAGCAGAGACATGCTGGGACGTGTTGGTCACTCAGGTTAGCTGAATTGGCAAGCTGCACGTTCAGTGAGAAACTGTCTCAAATAAGTAAGGTTGAGGGTGATTGAGAAAACTGATGCCAACCTCTCTCTCTCTCTCTCTCTCTCTCTCTCTCTCACACACACACACACACACACACACACACACGCACGCACACACAAATACACACACGCACACACATGAGCACACACACACAATATATACTCTTGCTCATGCATGCACACGTGTGTGTGTGTTCGAGCACATACAAACAGACATACACACATGTGCACACACATATGCACATGCACCTGTGCACACATACAAGTGGGCACACATACATGTGCACATACATGCACACACATGTACACACATACACAGAATATAAACAATAGTCTAGAACAAAGTTCCTCTGGGCTCTGGATATGGTGTGAGTTTTAGTTTTCTTCCCTGTTGGAGAGGTCTCATTCAACATGGTAGCATCCTTGTGGAGGAACATCCTTTCGTCAGAAAACAGAACATCAGAGAAAAAGCTTTGTGAGGACAAGAGCTGGAGGTGGAAGGTGAAGGGTGGAGAAGGAAGGCCAGGAAGACTTTGTTTCTAAGGATGTCTTTAATTCAAAGTAATCTTCACATCAAAGCACCATGCTTTGAAGTGTTGTTTTCTGAGACCCAGCACCATCTCCTTATGTCTGGAAGTAAAGCCTAACTTGGTTTTGCTAACTTCATCACTGTCTGCTCTGTGTGCTTGAAGTGGGGTAAAAACTTGCCATTGAAGAGTGATCCAGCCAGCTCTTCAGAGTCTGTTTACAGTCATGATGTCTAAATTCCTTGTCTCTGAAATGGGGACATTTATCCTGGGCTTGATGAAAGCAATGTGTATGATGCACTGGAAGATGGTCTCTTCTTGAGCAAGAATCTCTTTCTCTCCCCTGATGACTTGCTTCCTCTTGTTTATGTTTTCCAATCTCCTTGCTTGTTCGGTCAGTTGTTTACTTATTTGTTTTATGGCAGTGTAAGCTGGGCCCTGTCACCTGTCACCTGATGGCCAAGTTCAAAAACAACTCCTCCCTGGTTTTTTCATTAATATTCATCCAGCATGATGCAAATGGCTCTGGAGGTCTCTCCTCCCTGGGATGCTTTAATGTGGCAGTTATGAAAGCAGCTCAGACCAAGCCCGATTAGCATAATAATGAAGCTTCGGCTGCAGTGTTATCATCCTCAAAGGAAATCGCTGGAGTGGTCACAGAGCCTTTAACAAGTACCACTTTCAGATAAAGAAGGATGGAGTGGGAACTGATGGATGGCAAATATGGGATCTGGGACGGGGGAGTCCTGGGGCTGTTTGGGGGCTAGGAGGAGCTCTGCTGAGGGGTTTGGTCACTGCCTCTATGCCTTGTTCCTTATATCATGGGTGAACACAGAATTTCCATTAGTAATGGTCCTATAGAAATGCAAAGTGGTCTGTGTTTCCAGGAAAATTTAATGCCAGCGTCTCTTCTGGTTATAGTAGAAAAAATGAGTTAGTTGCGTGTTATAACATTAGGCTGGATAGAGACCATCATGTCTCCTTTACAGATGAGTGTCCACCCATTCATCCACCCATCCATCCATCTTCTATCTTAATCCAGAAGTGAGTTAAGGCAATTTATTTACAGATCAAGGTTTCAAAGTTTCAATACTAAGGTGAGGCAGAGTTAACACTGGAACTTGGATATGCTGTCACTCCGTTGTGTGATCTTTATAATCACTTCGAAAATCCAGACCAAGGATTTGAACTCTTATAGCATATTGTCAAGACCAGGCTCAGCTGGATTCTAGTGGTGAATCTGCAACATTGCTTTCCACCCGGGTTTGCAAACTCCATACTTAGGGGTCCTCACTCCCATATGGAGTACACCTCCACAGGGCCACTTAACCGGCCACTTATGCAATTTATGACAGTGTAACAACTTTGGTTTTCACTTATGAGTTATTGGCTGTTTTCCTGTGCTTTGGTAAGTCAGAGATCAGCTGTTCCCTTGCCACACAGCCATAGAATACAGCAGAAAACCACAACACTCTGCCGTCTCCAGCCATGAAAAGCAAAGCAGCACTCAGTAGAAGGAACAGTCTGGATCATTCAGGAGGCTCTCATTAGGCCCCTCCCTCTCCTTTATTGGTACCGGAGCCTAGATCAGGAAGAAAGGAAATTTCTACAACAAGGGAGGAGGGACAGCTGGGATGCCATGCCAAGCCAGCTGGGTTTCACATTAGAGGAGAGAGCTCTGCATTCACAGACCCACCCTAGGGGCCTGTGCGGTGTGAAAGATGAAACTTCCACACCCTAGCTCTAGAGGATGATGGAAAGCCAGAAAAAAGGAGATCCGAAGTGGTCTGCATATTTGAATATAGGGCTGTCTTGGAGAGAGGCAGGGATAGGGAGATAGAAGCCCTGAGATGGGGAGCTTCTGAGAGAGACAAGCATTCTGTGATGGACACCCCAAGCTGGGAAGAACCCAGGAGCTGGAGTTTGACTGCATCTGTGGTACCATGATATGACTCCCTTTTTAGGAAAAGCCTGCCTCTGTTCACAGTTTCAGTATGGCTAAGTGTGTTGGAGGCTGACTAGAATAGGCTCATTCATCCTGGTGCAGGACAGAAAGCAGTACAACCATAGAAGGGGACTTGTGACAATCTATGAGACATGAATAAGGGGAACCAGCTCCAGACCTTTTAGTGCCTGGTATTTCTTCCTAGATTGAAAAGCAATGGGACACCAGAGGTTCCCTAGGGTAAATACATGTATTTCCTTGAAGTTCAGATAGAAGTCTGAATCTGGACGATCACTCCTTCAGACCTCCCTCCCTCCCTCCATCTTTCTGCAGAGTCTGTAGTCCAAGGTCAATTGCCAGAGACATCCTACTCACTTGGTTCTTTACTGAAGGGGAACTTTGTATTACTCCATTTTATCTTCACAGCTATTTTGGAAGGAAGCTGAAAACACAAGTCACTCTGGGACCAATTGATTCTAAGCCTGTGGCCATTGACTCAGTTTGCTCTCACAAAATGGTTTACCTAATGCTATATCTTGGGTCTAAAACGCTTCCCAAAGAGCTATGATTCGAAGGCTTGGTCTCCAGCCTTTGAGAGGAGAAGAAAGTTAGGCCATTGTGTGTGTGTGTTCTTAAAAGGTTATTGAGAACCTGGTTACTCTCGACTCTGTCTATCTCAGTCTGTCTCTCCGTACCTGCTGCACCTCTTCCTTATCTCTTCGTTGATGAGCAGCTTCCTTTGCCATATGCTTTTGTCATGATATAGTATGATATATGATGTTTGATATTTAATATGATATAATACATGATATATGATATGACATATGGCATGATGTGCTATGCCACCAAGCAGCCATGGACTGAAACATGATTCAAAGTGAACCTTTCTTCCTTTTAAGATAATTATTTCAGGTGTTTTGTCACAGTAACAGGAAGCCTCATCCAGTGTCTTGACAGAGAGGAATACGTTAGTGTCATAAGGCTCTTGGAGAGGAGGAAAGGCTTAGGGATAGGAGTGACAGAACAGTTTCTTTTTCCACATCTTTGAAAAGTTTCCATTTCCTCTCCAAGCTGCTTGATACGTTTTTAAGTACAAGCTGAGAAGGATTAACACATACAACCCCATGGAAGCTGTGGCCACATATGCTTCAGATTCCATCTACTTTATAGTCATAAAACCAAAAATCAGTTTCATAATACTTCTAGTAACTTTTACTTTTCAGATATCATGTCTTAGTCACTGTCTACTGCTGTGAAAAGACACCATGACCAAGGCAACTTTTTATAAAAGAAAGCATTTAATTAGGGGCTTGCTTGCAGTTTCAGAGGGCTAGTCTATGATTATTGTGGCAGGGAGCAGACAGGCATGGTGCTGGAACAGTAGCTGGGAGCTTTGTATCCCGATCTGCAGGCAATAAGCAGAGAAAGAGATTGGGCCTGGTGTAGACTTTTGAAACCTCAAAGCTCACCCCCAGTGACATATCTCCTCCAACAAGGCCACACCTCCTAATCTTTCTAGTCCTTCTCATTCAGTTCTACTCCTTGGTGACTCATTCATATACATTCATATACATGACCCTATGGGGGCCGTTCTTATTCAAACCACCACACACCATGAATTAGATTCAAAGCCCACAGCAGCTGGACTCACTGTTCAGTTTGATGAATTCTTTCACATTCTCTTGCTTCTCCAGAGTGTCTCTCATTTACACTGTCTGAAACAAGCCATCAGGATGAGCCTGAAGAGTCCTATTGCTTCTGTATTTCTCTTTTTCCCACTCCTTCTTCCAGTCTGACTTCTTGAAGGCTTGCAATAAATCACCCAGCAAAGGAAAGAGTATACATGGTGGGCAATTGAGTCTAGGAAGCTAAAAAATGTTTAGGAAGACAAAGCCTAAGAATATTAACAACTTTGTCCCATTACATTTACATAAACATTTCAGGGTTGTAATAAATAAGTGGTAGAATTTAATCTAGCAATAATATTCATGATTATTGTTTTGCTGTATATTAATTAGGTAATAAATGGTAATGGTTTATGCAAATGATGGTAGTTACATTTATTCCTAACACAAAAATTGTGTTTTTATAGTTGTGCCTTTTCTGCCTTTGCAAATTCAGTACTTTTAAATAATAGCAATTTTTGTGTCTATATACATATATGTTTGTCTGTGTGTGTGTTATCTGTGTGTGTGTGTATATGTGTGTGTATGTGCACATTTCTGTACATGTATGTGGAGGCTAGAGGTCAACCTTGGATATCTTTTCTTAGATGTCTTCCATCTTGTGTTTTTGAGACAGAGTTTCTTACTGGCCTTAACTCAGGTCTCCATGCTTGCATGGCAAACACTTTACTCATGGGCCATCTCTTAGTTCTCCTAAATGTTAATTCTTTGCCTGCCACATGGAACTAGTTCAAGTCTCATCTCAGGAACCCCAAACCAAGCACATAATTAGTTAAAAGACAGTGCTATAATCAAATTCCTTAGTAATATTGCTTCTAGCAATTCTACTAATTCCTCATAATCAAGAGCTGTGGGGTTCTGTGCACACATTTCTTTTACTTCTAGAATATCTCAAAACGATCAAATCTGGCTTTCCTTCCAGATTGGCTTTATAAGCTGGGTGTGGTGGCACGTACCTTGATTCCAGCATTCAGGAAATTGAAGCAGAGGGCATGAGAGTTTAAGGCCAGCCTGGGCCACATGGCAAGTTTCAGATCAGACTATAGCTAAGAAACTTTTGTCCAAACAAACAAACCCAGACATGACGAACCCACAGTAGTCTGCAGACATGATTTATTAGAGGGAGAGAATGAAACCCCTTTTCTCTGCACATCTACCCCTATTTGATAAAATGATTTCACTAATCTATGCATTTGGTCTCTGGACTCAAAGGGAGGTAGCATTTTGATGTCTTTCTTATGTCCCAAAAGTGAGCTGAGGAGGGAAGCATTTTAGATACTAAAGGGTGACCCATTTTAGTTTTTAGGGAACCATGCAATGGGTGTGGCCATGCTTGGCTTCCTCAATTTTGCCAACTCTGAACAATAGACCTCTGCTGCCTGGGTAGTGTCTGTGGCCTGAGAAGACAGACTAGCTTGAGAATGAGGGTGAGGCTTGCCAGAGAGGAATTCAGGAGCTGATGTGTGTGTCGTGCAGATCTGGTGACTGTCCTTTCCATCTAGCTGAACTGTAGGGAACTTGCAGTCCCCTTCCAGGTAAAGGATGCTGTCCATTTCACATGATGTGTGAGAGCTTTGGGTCTGTAGTAGTTTTCAACCGGATGATGAACGAAGAGGAGGCAGAAGGGTTGAAAACTTCCTAGAGCACAGTTTGCCTGTGATGTCTTTGTTCTATCTTTAGCTCTTCTTCCATTTCTGTAGGTGATTCAAGGCTACTTTTCTTCACCCCTCCCCTGTTCTTTGCTTCCTAAGTTATCATTTGAAGTCTAAGGGCTTCAGGACACTTCTTCTCTGCCTCTGAGCTGCAGGGAGGGTGGGCAGGGATCATGAGGGCAGGTGCTCACTGTCACTCTTCTGGACGAGGTTGGGCAGCTTTCTCCTCCAAAGCCTTCGAGCACAGGCTGATCAGCAGCGGTGTCAACTGTGTTCTGTCAGGATGGCCTTTGATTCTCCCTGCAGGGAGAAGTGTGCATCTAAGGTGGGTACCAGGCTGAGCAGTCACAGGAGGGGAAACTGCTAGAGGTTACACTAGTCAATTAATTAACATCAAATATAATCAAGGGGAGGGGGAGTTTTTTATTTGATATGCAAACATATGCAAAATCACATGTAGATTACTCTGAGTTCAGTATGGAGAATACAGGAGGTCTGCTGCTTTCCTTCAGTAGGAAGGAACTCAGTGCTGATGAGCCACAAGCAGAACAGAACTATTTTGAATCGAATGGTTATGTCCTCTTTAATTCAGCTCAACAATAGTACCTGCTACTTATAATTTGTATGCAGGACAGGCTCCATTTGCTTGTACAGCTGTATCACTCTGTACTCCAGAAATTTCCATCTTGAGGTGTGGCATACACAGCCACCATGCATTTTTTTTTTTACTGAGGCCTCTTATGGCATTCCAGGTATAGGGGGTGAGCTTGAGTTTGAATCCTGATTCTGGGCAACACTATACAGTCTTAATGAATCTTGGCTTTTTTCTTCTGCAAAATGGAGGCAACAGTACCAACTCTCTGAGGATTGTTGCTCTCATCCTAAGAAGTGTATCTCTGAAACACAGAGGATGCTGGTGGCTGCACAAAGCTCTGGTTATTATTACTCGGATGTGAGACTCAGTTTGATTCCAACTTCCTTCATGACCGTTTTCATATCCACCACAGCTTGAAGTCATCTATCCATTCTCCTGAGGTATTAGCTAGGCCATTCATCTGGAAATTAAAACCACATTTCTTCACGGCTTGCCTTTTGTTGTTGTTTTATTAACTAACCCTGTGTTGTTAGTTAATTAACTCTTCCAGTCCTTCCCAGTTTCCCAATTTGACTTGAAGTCTTTGAGGATGGCAACTATGTCTTAATGGCTTTTATCCTCTCGAGATGTCTAGCATTTATCTATGCAACAAATACTTGGCCTTCGTTGCATAGATACTCCTCTCTAGGACTAGGAAGCTCAGTGTGTCATTAGCACCTAGAAATGTCCATCTAGATGCTAGAATATGTTTCTTCTCCCTGGAGCTTCTGTTCTAGCATGAAGATATCCTTGCATTTGTGTGCCTTTGTTTACAGTCTCCTACAGTGTCTTTTTAAAACAAGGAACAATATAGCCCAATATCATCCCACAGTGTCAAGCAGAAGTTAACAGCGGCAGGTACAAAACTAAAAAAACAAACGAACATGTGGAAGCTCTCCTTAATTAGACCCTGCTTGTTGGAGGGAATAGAACTTACTGCCTTTCACCCTCTTCCCCCCTTTTAACCAAGTCCTGCAGAGGTAGCTGTGGCCCAGCCACTGCAGCTTACTGTGAGATGCAGATCCCCAAGTTTTAGGCACAGACACTGTCACAGGAGAGTTCTGTTCTCTCCTTATCTAAGCCACATGTTTTCAATTGCAAAGATGGGGACATCACTTAGGGAGCAAAGCACTTTGATATGTTGCTTGCTGTTCTGGAAAAACCTTAGCAGATTAAAAATTTTCTGTAAAACTGGTTAGTATCTCAAAACACACTCTCACACACATGCTGACATACATCCCCCTTGGAAAGCAGACATAGTGAAAAGCAGGGTTATCTTGTGGTTAAGTGATATAGTCTATGTTTAAGGGCATGTTTCTTGGACAGGTCTCTTATTTTCTATATGAGTTCCAACCTGAGACCACAAAACATGAACAATTACAACAGTTTCTAAGAGTTTCATATTTCCTCCAAGTTCACCGTAGGGAATGAATGAGATGTGCTGGAATCTCAGTTTTATATTTTTGGTAGGAGGGCTGAATGAAAAAGCAGGCACAGAAACCGCTTTTGAATGCATGCTCACTAGTAAGTACTCTGAGCACTTTTGTTGTATTTGTATGTAAATCAGGGTTTGTCTGAGGAATTCAGCCCAAGCAACAAAGGCACATTAGCAGATCTCTATGTCCCTGTGTCTTGCCTGTCCTTGGGTTGGCTGGCCCCTGCCCTCTAATCCTGACCAGTGGCTGTCACTAGCTCTTCAGCTATTGTCCTGAGAGTTTATTTTCTGTTTTTGCTGTCTTTCTCCTTCTTTTATTCTGTTTTTTTCTTGATTCTCTTCTTCTACTTTGTCATTTTATTTCTGTCATTTTATTCTGTCCTTCCTCCTACCTCCTTTTACATCATTATTTTCTTTGACTTCTTCACCCACCAGTGAAAACTCTAACTAGTAAGTTATACACTGTGTAAGTGACATACTGGCTATCTAGATGCTAGAATATGTTTCTTTTTCTGGGAGCTTTTGTTCTATCTGTTGTTTAAAAATATGCTCTAGGGGTCTGGGATGTAGCTCAGAGGTAGAGCAGTTTGTAGCAAACCTTGGTGTGGTTCTCAGTCTTGTTTGTGTGTGTCTGTGTGTGTGTGGTGTGTGCTTATGTTCAAGTTGTACTTATATTCAAGCTTAGCTTGAACATCTCTCTGCCTGGACAGAATATAAACAAACAGGTTTCAAACTAGTGTTTTCTTGTAAAAGGAAAAACGATAAAGGAAAACAAACACAATAAAAAAGATTCTCTTCTCAGCCAACTTTTAGTTGTGTTTTTCAAATGCCTTTCCAGCTAAGAATCACTACATTCATTGCCTATGTGTGTATGGGGTAGGAGAGGAGTGGAGAGGCATATGTATGTATGTGTATACGTGTATGCATGGACCAGAGGTTGGTATCTGATGTCTTCCTCTATCGCTGTCCACTGTACCTTTGGAGACAAAGGCTTTTCCTGAACCTGGTACTCACTGGTTGGTCAATGAGTGTCAGAAATCCACTTGTCTCGGCCCCTCCATCTTGGGGCTGTGGGCTGCCATATGCATCTTTTTATGTGGTGCCAAGGTCCTGAACTCAGGTCCTTAATGCACTAACCATCTTCCCTGCCCTGCATTGCCTGATTGTGTCAAGAATCTTACCACTCCAGTTTGATCAGATCTCTTCTGCCCACCCTCCACCTCTGGTCACTCTCAACGTCTGTTATCGAAGATTGCTTATATAAGGTTGTTCATCTTCTACCCACTGTCCCCAGGTTGATGACTGATCATCCTGGTCTACTCTCAACAAGAGTCTTGTTAGCTTAGTTTAGGCGGAACTTCCCTTCCTCGTGAACCTGACCTTGCATTCCTCTTCTCCTTGGCCATAAAGTCCCTCTCTGTGTTCACACCTGAGCTCAGGCCCACCGAGTCCTCCTAGTACCTCTCTCCTCTGTCACAGCAGTCCTAGTTAAAATGGTTTAACAACCCTCCTCTCCAGTCCTCTTTGACATCTAGAAGTAAACTGTACACACATTTTTTTCCTTTTTGGTCATCAGCCGACTCACGGTCCGTAAAATCAGAGCTGTGGTTGATTATTGTTGAAGACATTGAAAAATACTACGCAGCAGATCCTGCTGTTTGCTTTTGCTTTTGTTTTGTTTTGTTTTCAGTAGTCTTTTATGACTAGATATCCTTTTAAAACAAATCCCCCTGGGGTTCTAGACTCTGTGGCTTGGTTCCTTTCATGAATTTTGTAAGTCTCTGTTACTCCCCTGAAATACTGGTCCTGCTCAATTCTGTCTTTCAAATATCATATAATCTGGGTCTCTTTATTGTATCCCTTCTGTCTCTCACTCTCTGCTCTTAGGGCTCCATCTGTCAGTGTGTGCATTTCCATCCCTCTGACCTTGTCCTTCAGGTCACCGGCTCTCAGCTGCAACTCTTTGGCTGTTAAACTTGTCCACTAATTGCTTGGATTCTATAGTTGTTCATTTTGGTTCTAAAATTCCCACTAAATTCTTCCTTATATAGTTTCCATTCTCTGGTGGAAATCTGTATCGCATACTAGTTGTACTTACATTCAAGTTTAGGTTGTATAGCTCCAGTGCCTGGATTTTCTGTGTGTTTTTTATTTTATTGTCTCCTTTAAACAAACAAACAAACAAACAAACAAAAACCAACTTAGATTTTTGATTCTCTATTATATATTTTGTTTGTCTCTTTTAGGATTTTATTTTTAAATGATCTGCCATCTATCTGTCTGTCTGTCTGTCTATCTATCTATCTGAGGATGAGTTTGTGCATAGAGTATATATAGTGCCTGTGTAGGCTGGAAAAGAATGTTAACTCTCCTGTTTCTGGAGATACAGTCTGGTGTGAGCTACACAGTAGGATCCAGGAAACAGACTTCAGACCTCTGAAAGGGGGAATATGTACTCTTAAGTACTGAACTATCTCTCCAGCCCTTGTCTGGTCATTTTGATTTCATGCTGGGCATTCTGTATGAAAAACTGTAAAGACAGTTTGCAACTCGGGTTATGCTAACCCCAGAGAACAATGCCTTTGTCCTCCAGCAGCCACACTGCCTTGAAAGGCAGATCATCTTGATCCTGTGGGGGAGGACCCTTGATCCTCTGGGGAAGTTCATCTAGTTCTCATTTCCTCTTTGCACCAATGTGGCCCATCTGCTTTAAAGTGCTAGTCAGGTCTGTTATGTGTTGCTATGAAAAATATTCAGACTGGGTATGTTGTAAAGAAAGGAGAGTTGTTCAGTTCATAATTTTGGAGCTGGAGAGCCATGAGCTGGTATTGGCTGAGCTTCGGGGAGGGCCTTCTAATGGGTATCAACATATGGTGGGTCTGCATTTAGAAGAGGACCAACAGTAAAAAAGCCACGGAGGGCTGAGGGCGTGCTCCCTTCCAAACCCATTCTTGTAGGAACTTCTGTAAGTCTTGGCCCTTTCTGGCAAGATAGCATCTATCCATGAAGGTGGAGCCTGCCATCATATATAGACCCTGCTTTTTAAAGGTTCTACTATCTTATACCTGGGTCCAAGAGTCTAGCACATGAATCAGTGGATGTATCCAGATCTATCTTTGCATCCTCTGACCCATGGACTCTGGACTGTTCTTACTTTTTTTTTTTTTTTTTGATCCGTCAACCTTGCTTACTTTCAGAGCTGTGACCTCACATAAGGAGCAAGAGACTGCAAGATACCAGCATCACCTGTTTGAATTTCTCTCATCCTCCAGTTTGCAACCCTCAAATTCTGTTTTGATAATATGTCAATGCTGCCAAATAGATTTTTTTTTCCTGGAAAAACTTTTTTGTTCAATTGTCTTTTACTTGTCTCAGTGGGATTGCTGGGCCCAAACAATCTAACCCTTCATTTCAAGCAATAGAACTGTCATAGAAACACAGGATTATCTCAGTCACTCGCCACAGCAATCTGTGCCAAAGGTGTTATTATTATTATTATCTTTTTTTTATAGGTGAGGAGAGTCTCAGAGGGAATTGGGTAAATGGTCAAGACCAAGAGGTCTGAGAACTTTTTTTCAAAACCTACTTAACATATGTCATCTTTATACAATGTAATTAGCAAATTATTAATTTGTATCTATATCGTCTGCTTTATTTTACTCTTTATTTGTCCTTTTATTTGTACCAGTGCTCTTCCTACTTGTGATGTCTAAACAATCTACATTCTTCTGAACTAAACCAAGGCTGCATAACATGCTCATCGGGTTTCCTGTCTTCCTTTAACCTTGTTCTTGTTCAGCTCCTGCATGTCTGCCCTTCCTTCCCATCCCTTTTACCCCCTCCACTGCCATTTCTCTGTTTCCTTCTCTTCCAGTATTCATTGGGGGGGGGTGTTAATTACTTTTTCTATTGTTGTGATAAAATTTCTCAACCAAAGCAACTTTAGGATGAGAGAGTTTATTCTGGCTCACAGTTAAAGGTGCAGTCTACCATTGTGGGGGAAGCCATGGCAGCAAGAACTCGAGGCATGTTGTGTCCACGGTCAGGAGGCAGAGAGTGATGACTGCTCAATACAAGCTCGGCTTTCTCCTTTTCTTGTAGCCTGAGTCCCCGGTCTACGGAATGACCATACCTACATTTAGGATGGGTCTTCCTACCTCAGTCAACCTAAACTATATAACTCCTCACAGTCACACCTAGAGATCTGGTTCTAGATCTGGTTAATTTGTCAATCAATATTAACCACCATAGATGTTAACCTTGTCTAGGACAGAAAGACATTGGTTTGGTCTTCCTACTTCTGAAGGACCGGAAAGATTTTTTTCCCTTTGTCTTTGTCTTTAGATTCTTAAAGGACTTGTGTTCTTGTGTTGGCTTGTCACTCTGATTTTCTGTTCTTGCTGGAACCTCTGTTCCAACAGATGTCTTGCCATCTTTATGTCCTTTCCCTCCCCACTCTCCATACCATCTTGAACGATGCACGTATCCTCGATTCCATCACAAGGCTCAAACAACACAAGGCTCCCACATATAACAGATGCTATTCAAGGCTTAGGATCACATTTCAAACCGCAGACAATATTTTGCTGACTGTTATACCCACCTTGGCCTTTTTAGCATCGAAATTTCTCTCTAGCTTCCCCCTTCAGTGCACAGCCTCTCCAGTTTAAGGCTCTGTCTTCTTTTTCCTTTGGTTCATTTCCTTCAAATCTCTTCCTTCAGTGACAGTTAACCACCAGTAAATTTCTTCATCCCTGGTATTTCCCTCGCCAAAGGAGCTTACTTCTCCATTTAAGGTATTTCTACGGGCCCCGTCCTTCCAAAAATAAAATATTTTGATATTCCCTCTTTTTTTAATAACTAAGAGAAAAGCTTTCTATGAGAAATCCCGCCTGCCTTCTAAGTTTCCTGGCTCAAAAATATGCCCTGCTTATAAAAATAACAGTCTCTTCCTGTTACATCATCTATATGAGACTCATAGCCTTGCTATATCTTTTTATTTTTATTTCCTGTTGGCCTCTGGAAGTAAAGTGACATAGAGCATAAACTTCTCACATTAGTGCAGTTAACATTTAATCCTTGTTTGTGTGAGGAGCTGCTCTGCTTGTAACAGAATGACTGAATAAAGTCACATTTACCTCTTTTTCTTTAGATGGAAAGGGAATAGGGAATGACTTTGATTGTTGTTCTTCAGTCATTTTCTACCTGATTTTTTTGAGTCAGGGTCTTTCACTGGTCTTAAATTACCCACATAGGTAACCATTGAGTCCCAGGAATCCTCCTGCTTCTGCCTCTCTCATACTGGGATTACTACTGTGCCCAACTTTTACATAGATCCTAAGGACTGAGCCCAGGTCCTCATAGTTGAAAGACTGGGGCTTCATTGTCTGCGCCATCCTGAGTCTACAAATAAGAGACTTTATTTGTGATTATTAAAGGTTTGAATTGAGGCTGGAGAGGTGGTTCAGCAGTTAAGAACACTGACTGCTCTGCCAGAGGTCCTGAGTTCAATTCCCAGCAACCACATGGTGGCTCACAACCATCTCTAATGGGATCTGATGCACTCTTCTAGTGTGTGTCTGAAGACAGCTGCAGTGTACTCATCTAAATAAAAAATAAATAAATTCTTAAAAAATAAGAACCCTGTCCCCTTAAATTAAAAATAAAGTTTGAATTATAAATGGATCTTGGTGGCTCATTCCCATCAGTTTGTCATATTTTTAGAACCTGTCTTGTCTCCAGTAGCTTTTCCAGAATGACCCCTTTTCTTCATGAAGCTGCATAGAAGTTTGCACTTTTAATGCCAGCTTCTTCAGCATCATGAAGGACAAACATATCACCTAGCCATTGCTTCTGTCTTTCCTAATGCTGTCAAGAATCAATCTGCTGACCACTTCTTTCAAGTCATCTGTCTGCACCTCTCAAGTCATGATTTTTTCCTGTCACCTTCTTATAGCCTTAGGTAGCCTCAGTGGTCCAGAGCACAGGAAGCCTTTCAGTATCTAAGCATAATTTCAGTATCTTGAGTTCTGTAATGAACCTAACATGGAACAGATATGGCAAACAACCAGAGATAGTCTCGAGATTAACATGAGCTTTAATTGTGCTCTGCTGTTTTGTTCATATTTGTCATGGGCAGGATCTGTCCATGGAGGCTAGTCATACAGTTTCTTCCCTGAACATTTTCCGTAATCGGCTTGAATTTTCTAAATGCAATGTCAGCCAGTGTTGTAGAATGCCCTCCTCCAAGCAAAACAGCCTCCATCAGATCCCTTCACCAGATCACCCATGCTGCTTACGAGAGAGACCGTCATGATTAGCCTGTTGGCCATTCACCTCCCCTGACAGAAGGATGGTGTATAGTGTCACCCAAGATTCTAGCCAGGATCAGGTCCAAGCTGTTTGTATGCAGTTACTTCCCCTCTAATTGCACACGACTCTGGATGTGCTAGAGTGTATAGGCTGGGGAAGGTTAACAGAAAGGGCTCATCTATCTGGCTATAGGAAAGCCATCATCTCTTCTGAGTGAAGATGATCCAGCATGGCTGCCTACGGGTCACCCACACTCATCCCCTCTCATTCATGCTCTATAAGCAAGCCAATGAATCCACTGATTTCCTAGGATGAAACTTGTGGGCTAGGGTTTCAAGGTGTGGTCTTATGAGGAGGGGGTGATGTTTACTATCTCCCCAGGGAAGAAATCCCCAAAACAGCAAGTCTCACTTCAAACACATAACCCTCAAAGGTTATCAGATACAATTTTGATCCTTTGAGTCCTTACAACCTGGGCTTTTCCAGCTGTTTTGTTTTGTTCTGTTTTTGCACCAAACAGGCTATATTTATAGTATACTAATGTCTTTTAAGAAGATGGATCATCTTCTTGTCTCCTTCTTTTGCTGCCTTTGTGAGATGTTAGTTCTTGCCAATTACCAAGTTCAGAAATCGAGACTCTCAATCTCAGAGATGAATGACTGACTCCTGGATGAAACTCTCAATTGAAAGATCAGGTAGAAGCCACCTCATCCAGCAGCTCTCTGTTGATGTTCCCCTACGTGTGGAAGAGATCTGAAGACTCCCTAAAGCAATCTTACCTGATTAGACACTCAGGCAGAGTCCAGAGCACACCAGATAATTGTTTACTTCCTCACTTGCTTGCTCAGTTCATGTGGCTGGATACTGGATGAGCAGGTAGAATCTTCTCCCTCTTCTCTCCTGGCTTCCTTCTCCATTTTCATATTCCATTCTCAATCTTGGTATAATTTTGGTTTTCCAGAAGACCTCCATCTACTGGGGGTTAACCTTGGCTTAGCTCTTGAGGGCTGGTTCTGTATAGTCTACCAGCAGGAGAAGGAAAATACACTAGGTTAGCCATAGGGAAAGGTTTCTTCTAGATCTGCATCTATTTTTAAGCACTATGGGTTTGTAGAGGGGGACATGCTGGGCAATAAAAGAGGTAACACTCAAGCCAACATCTGGCTTTAAAGGGCCTTCGTCAGCAGGAGGAGCTCATGGGCTAGTACGTGTTGAGACCACTTATTTTGGAGTTATGTAGAGATTCTGTGCATTTGCTGCAGTGTTTGCATTCATCAAGCTGTGATTTTTGTACCATCCTTACACATTTCCTCTCTCGGTTAGTAATTACTGTGTAGGGTCCTAATTTTGCCTGTTGTCCAGACTGGCTTCTCCCTTCTGGGTAGTGTCTATGTTCGCTGTAATTGGATGATACCACACAACCCACTACCATTGCCAGATTTCATTATGACTTGGCGTCTTCTGTATTAATTTCCCCACTTTGGGGCTGTTTTGAAGCAAGTGAGGCCAATTTCCTTTTCAATAGTGCAAATCTGGAGGTCCAATTTGAGCTGGGAGCTAAGTGGGTGCATTTGTTCAGCTCTGATTGACTGACAGCGTTCGCTTTGTTTGATTTGATCTCTCTCTCTCTCTTTTCTTTTCCTTTTTTTAGATAATAGCTTGATCTTGAGAGGTAGCTGGCACTTATTGGAAACCAAAGGAGTCATCCTTGGAAAGTCCAGGAAGACATTTGGGCAGCTGGCTTTATCTAGAAAAAAAAATTTTTTTTGAGTCATGTTGTTGAGGAATGGGACCAAAGGCCTCAAGTTTTCGCTCAGTACTGCTTCTTGGTAAAGCTCCCACTTTACCCTCATTGATCCCACAGGCCTTCAGGAACCAGAATTCCTTCTCTGGTTGAGGAGGAATTTATCATCACAAGACTAGAGGGGCCACAAATATATCTATCAGAGACAATACAAGATTCCCAGTTAACCAATAATGTCATGATCAGTGGATCTCATAAGGCTGTGGTTACTGTAAAAGTCTACAAAGAGAACAAAGGAACTAATCCCAAACATAAAGGGGAAAGAAGAATAAAATGGATCATTTGAGAGGGAGGAGCAGGCTGATGGAAAACTCATTTAATTGGCACCAAAAATAAAAATAAAAACGTATAAAAATAAAAATGCATCTCCTGGGAATGAGGTTTGCTATTGTAAGCTCCCTAGCAACAGGACGATGCCGAAAGGTAGTTTCTTAAAGATTCATGTCCCTGATAGACACTGCCAATGCCAGGAAACAAGAGCAGATTAAACAGTTTTGGCTTGTGATATATAGATCCACAGCTTTCAAACCTGGGTGTGCATCACATGTACCTGGAGGCCTTGTCAACACGCCAATTGCTGAGCTTCTGACTCAGTTGTTCTGGTGTGGTCCCTTACATTTGGTATTTCTAGTAGGTCCCCAAAAGGCCAGCCATGGACTATTGGTCCTGGAAAGGAAAACCTTTGAGTATCTGGTGCCATTGTTCCAGGGACTATCCTTGGATTGTCAATAGTTTTAACCTGTTCTACTCACCTTGATGACAGTGCTTAGACTATAGCTGGGCCACACAGAAATGTACCATGAGTATAAATACATAGGAGGTTTTGAAGATTCCCTATAGTTAAAAAAAAAAGAATACAAAGTATTTCTGTATTTTGAGAATGTTGGTTATGTGGAAATGGCATATACTCAGTTAAGTGACATATTTTTTAAAATTGGATATTTTATTTATATTTCAAATGTTATCTCCTTTCCCAGCTTCCCCTCTGCAAACTCCCTATCCCACCCCCCTTACCATATGTCTATGAGGGTGCTCTTCCACTCACCCACCCACCTACCCACTCCTGCCTCACCACCCTAGCATTCCTCTACACTTTCCTCTGTTGAGGGACATCTGGGTTGTTTCCAGCTTCTGACTATTGTAAATCCTCTTACCACTGCTTTCACTGTGTCCCATAAGTTTGGGTATGCTGTGCTTTCATTTTCATTAAATTCTAAAGTCTTTAATTTCTTCCTTCCTTCCTTCCTTCCTTCCTTCCTTCCTTCCTTCCT
>NW_021621338.1:5324451-5353071 GCF_004785775.1 Grammomys surdaster
TCATTGAGTAGGATGTTGTTCAGCTTCCATGTGTATGTGGGCTTTCTGTTTTTGCTGTTATTGAAGACCAGCCTTAGTCCATGGTGATCTGATAGGATGCATGGGATTATTTCACTCTTCTTGTATCTGTTGAGGCCTGTTTCATGACTGATTATGTGGTCAATTTTGGAGAAGGTACCATGATATGCTGATAAGAAGATATATTTTTTTTGTTTTAGGATGAAATGTTCTATAGATATTTGTTAAATGTATTTGGTTCATAACTTCTGTTAGTTTCTGTGTGTTAGTTTCTGTTAGTTTTTCTCTGTGTCTCTGTTTAGTTCTTTTTCCATGATCTGTCTATTGCTGACAGTGTGGTGTTGAAGTCTCCCACTATTATTGTGTGAGGTGCAATGTGTGCTTTGAGCTTTAGTAAAGTCTCTTTTATGAATGTGGGTGCCCATGCATTTGGAGCATAGATGTTCAGAACTGAGAGTTCATCTTGGTAGATTTTTCCTTTGATGAGTATGAAGTGTCCTTTCCTATCTTTTTTGATAACTTTTGGTTGAAAGTCGATTTTATTGAATATTAGAATGGCTACTACAGCTTGTTTCTTGGGACCATTTGCTTGGAAAATATTTTCCAGCCTTTTACTCTGATGTAGTATTTGTCTTTGTTACTGAGGTGCATTTCCTGTATGCAGCAAAATGATCAGTCCTGTTTACATATCCAGTCAGTTAGTCTATGTCTTTTTATTGGGGGATTGAGTCCATTGATGTTAAGAGATATTAAGGAATAGTGATTGTTGCTTCCTGTTATTTTTGTTGTTAGAGGTGGAATTATGCTTGTGTGGCTTCTTCTTTTTGGTTTATTGAAAGAAGATTACTTTCTTGCTTTTTCTAGGGTGTAGTAAGGCTGGATTTGTAGAAGGATATTGTGTAAATTTGGTTTTGTCATGGAATATCTTGGTTTCTTCATGTACAGTAATTGAGTGTTTTGCTGGGTATGGTAGTCTGGGCTGGCATTTGTGTTCTCTTGGAGTCTGTATGACATCTGCCCAGAATATTCTAGCTTTCATAGTCTATGATGAAAAGTCTGGTGTAATTCTGATAGGTCTGCCTTTATATGTTACTTGACCTTTTTCCCTTACTTCTTTTAATATTCTTTCTTTGTTTTGTGCATAAAATATGTTTTAATATACATTTCATGTCTTTCTCTTTAAAAAGTATGGCTGCCATGGAAGACTAAGGATGTAGCTTATTTGGCAGAGTGTCCAACATGTAGAAAGACCCAAATTCCATCCTTAGTGCCACATAAACTGGAAGAGGTGATGATGTCTGTAATTGTAGTGCTCAGGACGCAGAGAAAAGGACAGCAGAAGTTCTGCATCATCCTTGGCCAAGTATCATCATGAGCTCAGGGTTAACCTGTGCTACATGAGACCTTATCTCAAAGAAATATGGTCACTAGAACAGATGGAGTTACACATGTGTCTCATGTTTGTGATTTATTCAGATGCTCAACAAACTGGGCTCCTGCTATGTGTCTACAGGGATGAGGGCAGACTGTTCAAGAATATCATTTGGGTTTAAATTTGGTCATCCATAAATTAGTGAGGGACAGAGGTCAAAATCCTTAGTCTTTGTGATCTCTTCTGGTTTAGATTTATTATTATTTTAAAATTATGTGTGTATAGGAGGCGTGGGGTGGGCGGGTATGTGCACATTAGTTCAGGTGCCCACAGAAGCCAGAGGGCACTGGCTGTCCTGTAGCTGGAGTTACCAACAGTTGTGAGGCACCTGGTGTTCATGCTGAGAACTAAACTCAAGTCTTCTGTAAGAACACTGTGTGCCTTTTACTACAGAGCCATCCCTCCTGACCCTGTGACGAGTTCTGAAATTTACTGTCTCTTCCGAGGTTTAAAATATTTCCCTCTGGTGGGTATATCTTTTGGAACTTGATCCCAATGTCCTGATGTTTAGCAGAAGTAGGATTTGTGCTAAACCCTTGGTGGGAGGGTGGGCCATGACAGCAAAGTCTTTGATTGCAGAAGTGACTTACCATATGTCTCTTGCTTTAGGGTCCCTGGGATGTCTTTGAAGGTGATGGGGTGGTCACATCCTAAAGGCTGCTGCTTCTGTTCTGAGGTTGATTCCTTGCCTTGTCAACTGTCTTGTGACATTGGTGAAAGTGGTAATGACCTGCCTGTAAATAGCCTTGAGACACTCCACCCTTGAGAGCCACAACCCCCTCCCCTCCTTCCTTTTCTGCTCTGCAGCCAAAATTCATCAAGAAGCCTGGGTCCAGGTCTGGGTTCCATAGCTAGTAAGGACATGTGGAGTGTGGGCAAGGTTAGGAAGAAAGCCCCAGAGAAGGTTAAAGTGTCTAAAAATTGAATTTCTGACAAGAAGCCAACCTTAGACTATTTCCTCAAGAGAAGAAAGTCTTCATGTATCTGAAAGGTTACTTTATAGAAGGTTGTGGATAATTGTTCTGCCTCCACGACGAATAAAACTTGTGGAAAAAACATTTAAAGTGCCACACAGGGGATTTGGTTTTCAGGCAAAGGAGAATTTCCTGGCATTGAAAATCGTTTCTCATTGGAAGATACTCTTTTATTGTTTACCCAAACTTGTTCCTCAATTTTTTTTGCAGACTGAGATGTCATTCCCTAGTTTTGGAATCAGAACTTATGTCCTGAGATGTGGAAAAGGCTCAGAGACATTGTAGTTTGGAGAAATTTCTCAAAAGCTGAGCCCCCACCTACCAAGACTGCCTGGTGGTCTGGCCTACTATGCTTTAGCTTCCGTGTATTCTTCCTTCTTGCCGCTGGTGTTCAATGCTCAGGCATCTGGTTTAACATACTGTTAGTTTATATAGAAAAGGACTTTATTTTTTATGTTTTGTATGTTTACATGTGTGTACTTAATGTGTGTATGCAGGTGTACTCTTATGTGTTATGTATGTATGTATGTATGTATGTATGTATGTATATATGTATGTATATATATTGAAGCCAAGGTTGCCATTTCGTGTCTTCCTTGATCACTCTCCAACTTAATTTTTGAGAAAGGGTCCTTTTCTGAGCCTGGAGCTAACTGACTTAGCGACACTGGCTAGTCAGTGAATTCTACAGATCCTCTTACTTTCCTTTGCTCTAGGGTTACAACCATGTGCTTCTGCATCCAACTTTTACATGGATGCTGAGGATTGAACTCAGGTCCTCATGGTTGCATGGCAAGTGCTTTCCCGAATGGGCCAAGTCTCCTGGAAAAGGAATCCATTAAGAAATTATTCAGCAGTTGTAGGCTTGGCTGGTTATTGAAGTTGCGAGTACTTTGAGGACTGGTTGGTGTCATGTTGGTGGCTTGAGCTCATCTGGGATAGTAGCATTCACACCATGGGCATAGGTAAGCATTGCAGGTGGATCCTGTTGTGCCATCTTCCTCTCAGAGAACCAGTTGTTAACATTAACCTCATACAGCCGGAGGGAAGTTGGAACACACAGCAGATGTGCTTGCTCATCTCACAACACCTTCATTTCAGTGGGGCTGTCCCACTGCAGCAGGATTGCATCTGCCTCAAGATTCCTGTCTCTGTCTCTGTTTCTTTTTTTTTTTTGCCCCTGATTCGGTGCTTCTCCTCAAGTTTGTACAGTTCTCTCACAAGGCATTCATTGTGGAAGTACTAGACAGTCAATACTGTCAGATATCCTGAACAGATCCGGGCTAGATGCCCACATTCTTGTCTTTTGAGTGGAGCCTCTGATATTTTTCGGGGTTCCTCAGTGGGTCCTCAGGAGGTCGGAGCCCCAGTTGCTCATACTTGTTCATTCTTCCTTCTTCTCTTCCTCTCCTGTTTTGGTCTCTGCATCTGGGGTTACTCCTTTAAGGCTGGGAGGCCACATCCTCAGGAAGAATACTTTGAATCATCTCCAAAGCTGGATCCTTGGCAATATCACTGTTACCTCCACACGGCCACAGGGCCATTGCTAATCCTGGGTACTAGAGACTTCAAGATCCTTGCCACCATCCCTTGGAATCCAGGCAGGGATACCTTTCCTGACCCAAAGTGAAGGTAGATGTCTTACTGTTGGGCCTCGGATCGCAAGTTTTTTGTTTTGTTTTGTTTTGTTTTGTTTTGTTTTCCTCTAGCTATGATGATGGTCCAAGGAAAGTGGCTTTTCTTTTCTTCTTTTTCTTTTGCTATTTATTGCTGTATAATAAACCACCTCAACGTACAGTGTCCCTAAACAACTAGTCCTGTGCTGCATAATGACTTTTTTTTGTCAACAGCGCCTATACATGACAGTGTCCCTTTAAGATTACAATGGAGCTGAAAACTTCCTCATATCCATCTTGATATCCTATTACTCTACCTTACTTATATGTTTGTTTGTGAGGCTGGTGTAAATGATCCAACCAAACCATTGTATAAAAGTATAATACACACATTTGAGTTCAGCGCACAGATCTTATGATAAGAAAGTATCATATTACTGGTTTCTGTATTTATTATGCTATCCTTTTAACTACTTGTTTTAGAATTTAATTCTCCCACTTACATGAAACAAAGTTAATAGTGAGACAATTTGCCATGTTATGCCAGCAGCAGCCTGTGTTTACCCTGTCTCTTGATTGCACAGAGAGGCCACCGTGCATAATTGAGCTACCATCTAGGTTTGTACAAATGCAGTTGGTGATATTTTTATAACAAGGAACTCACCTGATGAGCCCTTCCTTAGCATACAGCCTCAGATAACTAACTGGCCACTATGCTTTGTGGGCTGTGTGGCTCCTTCGATGGGCCTGGAGGGTCTGTGTGGCTTCACTTATGTGATTGGTAGCTGGTCTTTCTGGCTATTCCTTATTCTTTACAAGGACTCCTCTTCAAAGAGTCTAGCTAAGATGTCCTCACAAGCACCAAGTTCCAGGATGGTGATAATGGAAATGACCACTTCTCTCAATGCCTCGTGTCTAAGTTCCCAGACATGACTTATACGCAGATTCTAGGGGTGGGACATAGGCTCTGACTCCTGATAAGAAGATCAAAGATCCATGGCAGGGGCTGGAGAGATAACTCAAGTTAAGAGTGCTGGCTGTTCTTCCAAAGGTCCTGAGTTCAATTCCCAGCAACCACATGGTGGCTCATAACCATCTATAATGAGATCTGGAGCCTCTTCTGGTGTGCAGTCATACATGCAAGCAGAACACTATATACATAATAAATGAATTTTTTAAAAAATGGCAAATGAAGATAGGGGCCTTGTAGCTGGCAATCTTTCTTGAGAAGTATCTGACTGTGGGGGATGGAGATTTGTGTTGGAATTCCTTGGATGCAGAAAAGGTGTTTGAAGATGCTGGAAGAGAAAAGGGGGAGACATGTTCACTGCAGTCAGCTTTCTCCTGAATCGGGCTGAGGCCACTCACCCATTCCCATCCCCAAGCTCCTCCCAGGCTACTGACCTCTTGTGAATTCTATCTTGCTCCTAGCTTCCTGGGTGCCCACCCAGGAGGTGACCATGTGGCCAATGTTACCTTGAATGGAAGCACTAGACACTGAGCAACACTGAAGCCCAAGGGCACGATGGTGGTTTTTTTTTTTTTTTTTTTACTGATACAATGAGAGATCTTCTAAGGTATTGCTTAGAAGATACATGGGCTAGAATACTCATGTGTTCCCAATGTTTAAGAAGTAAATGAACTTGGATATCTATTCTTGAAGTCTGACTAGTGCCAGAGCTAATGGCCAGCCTTGGTTAAATGATAGTTTTTCCTCCGAAAAGAATTTACAGGTTAGACCAAAAGAGGAGAGAAACCAGAGGGCGAGGGCAACAAATGCTTACCAAGGGCAAAGGTTGAGCACTGACTTATTTTGTACATGCTCACTTTATGAGACAGGGAAATCACAGCTCAGAAAGTTTCAGCAACTTGACCGAGATCACACAACTAACAAAGGTGAAATGATTTCTGTGCCTACAGGGTTTTTAGTTTTGACACAAAACTTTAGAGTGTGCCAAAGATTTTTCCAAAGAGATGGAGACCTGCAGTCGTGTTTGTTATTCAAGAGTTCACACTCTGCTTATACCTTTAATCCCTCGTATTCCTTAATGGTAGTTGATGTCTACTGGGGGGTGGGGGTGCTGGGGCGAGTCAATTTTCTTTGGGAGTAAAGCCACCTGTAAGTTGCCTATGCTCCAGCAGATGGCTCCATCCATGTGCACATGGGCAGCGCTAATACTAATTGACCTCAATGGTTTAGAAGAAAAAAAAAAGTTATAATGTTAAGAGGAAGATGTGCCAGGGAGGAGTCAGGGTGGAGGAGCTGGGATGGAGATGACCCACATATCTAAACACATTGTGTGTATATTTGGAATTGTCAAGGAATAATAGAAATTTTATTTTAAAAAGGAGCTCATATTCCTGGGCAAGCACAGACATGGCCTTCTACAACCTTGAGTGTGTTACTTGGAAACCCTGATTGTAGTTCCCTAGACCCCCAATTTCCTTATCTGTAGAAAAAAGATAATAACAGTAACTATTGACAACGTCACTGAGTCCTTAGTGTGGTACTCATAGCTACTAATTTAGAAAAATGCTGGTTGTTATTGTTAATAAAGACTGTTAGCAATTTGTTTTTATTAGTATGTTTGAGGTTCTACCTGGATAGTTCAGTTAAACTAAAAATAAATGCTGTTGTGTTTTCAGTACTTGTGAGTGCTGCTGACAGTACACTTGATGGAATTATTGCATAGACAAACTAATTTGGTTACTAGGTACTTAGATTCTTGTTGAAATGAATTGTGGGAGAGAGCTGGAAGCACCACATTGGCTGTTTAATGATATGTTTAGCTTTGTGATAATGGCTGAATTGGATTAATTATGGGGTCCTTCAGTGGATGCTTAGACTTGAATCTACAGATATGTTTTCAGTTAAGTCCACATGTTCAATGAATGGTTTTAATTTCAGGTCTACCTGGAGAAATGGAATGGATCATTTCTGAATAGTCCTTAATGGGAGAGACATCCTTATAACTACAAAGAGGGGAGGGCAGGGTTTAGATCACTAACTGGCATTAATTTCTGTGTCTATAAAATTCTATATAATAATGTTCCAGTGTTCTTTTGATGCTTACTGGCTTCCATGTGGCACTTTATCTATATTTTCATATTTCCTCCTTATATTTAACCCATATCAGAACGCATGCAGAGAAACCGAGGCTCAGAGAAGCTAAGTAACTTATGTTTACATGCTTGAAAAGTGATAGATAGGGATAGACCCTCTCTCTCACCCACCTAAAGCTTGCTCATGAAAGTGTTACCAGTGAGATTCTTATTGGTGGAAGAATAGGTGAGAGTACTTACAAGTGCCAGACATAGTTTAATGTTTATGCTTAAGAGGCTCCTTGCTCTAAAGAGAGATGTTTGGGAGGCCAAATGTGCTGGTTAGTAGATGTCTACTTCGCATAAACTATAGTCGATTGGGAGGAGAGACTTCAGTTGCAGAGTTGCCTTCATCAGATTGGTCTGTGGGCCTGCCTATCAAGGACATTTTTTTTGATTGAAGGTTGATTTGTGAGGGTCAAATCACTAGGACATCAACCTAGGCAGGATGTCTTGTGTTGTATATGAAATCAGATTAAATGAGTCATGGAGAACAAGCCAGAAAATAACATTCCTCCACGTTCTCAGCTTTAGTTCCTGCCCTGAGTTCTGTCAGTGATGGATCATGACCTGGTAGTTGTAAATGAAACAAACCCTTCCTTCCAGAGTTGCTTTTGATCTGTGTTTTATCACTGCAACAGAAAGCAAACGCACACACAAGGCTTTCCTGTTGGATATAAATGAGGACAACTGTAGCCTGATTACTGGTAGCAGTTACCACAAACTAGAGGGGCTCTGGCCTTAGGCTGAAGCCAATGCTCTGAGTGGAGAGATGAGAAATTCCTGGGGGTGTGAGAATGTCATCATTGACCCAATGGCTGACTTGGCTTCTGTACTTTGTCTAATGCAGTTGATTTTCTCGTTGATCACGAGCAGAGACACCTAGCTGTCTTTCTACTATCATTCTTTCCTCTTACTAACCAAACCCTAATTTTGTTTAGGATAACTGCTGTGAGAGAGAGCCTGGTATTCCTCAGGATGTTTGTTATTGTTGTTTGTTTTGTTTTGCTTTGTTTTATTTTGGTACGAGTGGCCCAGCAAACAGATCTAAATAGGAATCTTCAAAGGACATTTCTAGAACATTATGCTTTTTTGATAAGGGTTGTATTTCATCTTCCTTCTGGATTCCTGGGATGCTGGTGACTGGTGCTGGGCTAATGTATCAGCCAAATGAGGGAAATGCAAGAGAATTACAAATATTTGAGTTCCTAGCTGCCTGGGCAATGCTAGGGAGCCTTAACTCTTGTTATAAAGAAACTTAGGATTTATTTAACTCTGCATTCCTGTCTCCAGTCTTTCCATATAAAGGCTTTTCCTAGCCCAGAAATTGAAATCTTTCATCGACATGGACTTTTGTTGGTGTTGTATATCTGATGATGAAAAACTCACCTCTAAACTTAGTGACTGACAACTTGCAATTGTTGTTGTTTAATGTTTGTTGTTTGGATGGGGCAGCTCCACTCTGTCCCAGCACGTTTGGGGCCTCAGAAGGGAGGTCCCAAATGGATGGAGGCAGAGCTACCCAAGCTAACATGATTCAGATAGCTGGTACTTTAGTGATGTTTCAATATGGTCCTTGTCTTCATTGGCATAATGTGGTTTCTTACATGGTGGCTTAGGGATCCAAGAGGGAAAAAACAGAACTGCCCTTCCTTTTCAGACTTGTGCCCAGAATTGGAACTATGCCATTCTTACCTTACTTTGTTGTTTAGAGCTACCTGGACTAAAAGGAATAGATGTACAGATATCTTCTCTATAGGAGAAACCAGTTATCACCAAGGTGATATACAGAACAACACTCCCTTTTGAATATAAAAGTTAATCTGAATTTATACCATATCTGCAAAATATTCAGCACTCGATGTGGGTCTCATGACACTGTGGCTCTTTATATTATTCATCACTTAACACCCTTGAAAATTTACCATTTTTTCATGGTATCTTTATAACATCGGCAGGGAAGAAAATCACACAGGAGATAGGAGGATGCCACATATTAAGGGGTCAAGATGGGGGGCAGTGACTGAAAATAGCCTTTTTATGAAGGAGGTATAAACTCATCTGAGACTGAGCATGCTGGAGTGCATTACTAAATAGCACTGGCTATAATAGCTGCTGGCTGCTATCCGACCTGTCTTAGCTAGGATTTCTATTGCTGTGAAGAGACACCTTGACCACTGGTAACTCTTACAAAGGAAAATATTTAATTGGGGTTGACTTACAGTTCAGAGTTTTAGTCCATAATTGTCATGACAGGAAGCATGACAGCATACAAGCAGACATAGTGCTGGAGAAGGAGCTGAGAGGTCTATGTCCTGATAGGCAGGCAACAGGAAGAAAGACAGTGAGACACTAGGCCTGATTCGAACTTCTGAAACCTCAAAGCCTGCCCCTAGTAATACACTTCCTCAAACAAAGTCACACCTACTCCAACGAAGCCACTCCTCCTATAAATTGCCACTCTTATGAATCTGTGGAGGCCATGTTTATTCAAACCACCATGTGACCCCAGACACAGTCTCCGTCTAAGAGTTAGAGAATGTTTACTGGTTACCAACCACCAGCCAGATGTTGTGTGGCTGAAAACATGGTAATGTCTACTGTCATGCAGCTGCTGTGTGGTTGTGAATATGGCATCCCCTGCTGCCAGCCAAGTACTGTGCATGTGTGAACATGTGAAGGACTCCTTTTCTGCCTCTGGTCCTTTACAGGGACAATATAGATATGGAGTCTTCAGAAGATTCAGTAACGATACTTCCACTGACAGAGATTCTGATAGATAGAAAACAGATGAGTTCAAGAGAAGGTAGTTATACAAATTTTAGTAGTCTTGCAGTGAACAAGAGAGCATCAAGAGGGACATCATCCCCATAACCAAACAAGAAACCCAAACTAAACTAAGCTGCTGTCTAGTATGACTTTGTATTGAGGAAGAGGCCATGTTCTAACACTAGGGCCTAGTGAGTGGCTTCACAGATCCTATAAATATATGTGTGTGTGTGGGGGGGCTCATGCTGAGGTCTAGGTCTAGTGGGAATTTGTTAAAAATGGATTCTAAAACCTGGGGATCGTGTGGTAGCAAGAGGAAACAGAGGAGTGACAAGTGTCAGGACAGGGCCTTTGTTGCCCAGGGAATGGGTGCCTTAGTGACCTCTCCTGGAGAGGAACCTGGGCCAGAGTTTGGTTAAGGCTGATTCACCTGTTTACACAGGATAGACCTCAGGTGTCCTTACTATGGTTTTTAAAGTTAAAATTATGTTTATTTGTCTGTCTGTGTGTACACCTATGCAAGCGTTCGTGTGTGTGCACCATGATGCATGTGTAGAGATCCGAGGACAACTTGTGGGAGTTGGTTCTCTCCTAACACATGAGTCTTGGGACTCTAACTCAGATCATCAGTCTTTCTGGCAAAAGCTTTTAGCTGTTGAGCCATCTTTCTGATCCTTAGATATTTTTTATCACATTTATTTAATGATCTGTGTGTGGGGAGGCACATGTGTGCCATGGTATACATGTAGACGTTAGAGGGTAATCTGGGAGAGTCAATTTTCCACCATGCAGGTCCCAGGGATCAAACTCAGGTCCTCGGCCTTGGCAGCAGACGCCTTTATCCATTGAGCTGTCTTTCCAGTACCTAAAGGTAGTTTGTGACAGAGCTGGGAAGGACCCTGGAAGTCCACCCTGTGATTGCACTTGAAGTTCTATAAAGCCACCTTGGACTTCATATTTGTGCCCACTGACAATGAATGTCTTTCTCTTTCTACAGCCAGGTCCCAGGAAGGAGATATTTTCTGTTTGTTGTTTATAGCAGAAGGTAGGTGTTTAGCAATCTCTCCTAGTCAACTTATTATTAATCAACCTAAAAAGAGACTAATTTATTTATTGGCTAAGGAGGGGAGTCTATTTATGGTATCAACGCTTTCTTTCAAATTTGAGCCAGAAATTCTGGGCTGATCCACACACTACTTTTAAGGTTATGGTTTTTGTTGTTGTTTGTCTATTTATTTATTTACTTTTGAGACACAGTCTTACACTGTAGCCAATGTTGGCCTTGAATTTGAGATTCCCTTGCCTATACTCCCCCAAGTACTGTGATTATAGTCACGTGCCTGCCCAAAACTCTATTTTCTTTTTAAAAACAGGTTTGTTTGATTATTTGGTTGGTTGGTTGGTTGGTTTTAGTTTCCCTGCAAAAGGAGCAAGCAGGGAAGTGGACCTATGGACTCCCAAGAGTCTCAGCTGAGGTCCTCCTGACTGGATGAACATGCTGCCATGAGGGTATGGGCAGATTGTCTCAAGAGCTCCTGAGATGCAGGGAGTGGTCTGTAATGCTCAGAAATATATCCTGCCAGCAGCTGTGTGTATTTTTGCTAGTTGTGCATTCAACCGGACTAATAGCCTGAGTCCAGAAGAGAGAAGATAGCTACTGATGTTCATGTCCTAAGGAGATAGTGTGGTTCCAGGACATAGGGAAGTCCAGGTTTGTGTGTGTGTGTGTGTGTGTGTGTGTGTGTGTGTGTATGTATGTATGTCTGCGTATGTCTGTATGTGTGTGTCTGTATGCCCATTGCTTCCTTGCATAAAGATAGACACCTCAATCTCTTATGACCCCGAAAGACAGACTTATTTCCAGCAAGCTGGGGCCAGCTTCACATCCCTGCAGCAGCAGGCGAGGCTTGGGTGGGAAAATGGAACCTTCTTTTTAAAAGCAGCAGTCCAGCCTTTCCCTAGCACACATGCATTCCTTGGCTCCATTTAGGCTTTCCAGGCTCAAAAATCTTTCACTGAAATCCAATGACCTTAAATTTAATGATAAAGATTTACTTTTGTTATTTATAATTGTGTATGTGTTTGCATGTGGATACACAGGTTTGGAGGCCAGTGGTTTGAGATGCCTGAGGACCCAGAGTCATAGACAGTTATAAGTCACTCAGTGTTGGTGCTGGGAACCAAGCTTGGGTCCTGTGCAAGAACACTATGAACTCATCGACGCTGAATTCTCTCCAACCCTGGATTTGATTTTAAATGTACAGCAATCCATTGGGCTATGCTTGGGGACGGAGATGCCCATAAGGTAAATGTAACACAGTCTCTTGCCTCAGGAAAGGCTGCCATCTACCTGAAAAGAAATGTACATTACTCTGCTCATATTAAACTATGGCCAGATGAAGTTAGGCACAGTACACAATGCTTGAGTGCACTCTGAAGGACCATCTTGGGAGAGCTCAGAGCACAGCGGATCACGGTCAGTCTCTCTTGTAGTCAGGGTGGGCATTGCTGGGCTCATGTGACTGGGAGCTACAACATCTAAAGGAAGCTGAGAGCAGAGTTTTGTGGGAATCTTCCACAGACCACCAGGGCAGTGTCAGATCAAACATTGCTTTGGTGGGAGTTATTGAGGGAACGACTTATTATTGGTGACATTCTTGACCTATTCAATCCAGGACGGTGTATTAGTTTTCAATTGGTCAATGCTCTACTCTCTGAGGCAAGAATTCTCTAATGTGTGCAATTTGCTTTTTGACTGGTATATTATCTTGATTTTTTGTCAGAAACCAGCCAGGTGTAATAGTTCCCATCTAGAATCCCAAGCACTTAGGAAGCCGAGGCAGGAGAGTTGCCATGAGTTCCAGGCCAGCTTGAGCTACACAGTGAAAAAAGGAAGATTTTGATATCCATTGTCTGACCTTGGGCCTCACTTTTGGGAGTTGTTTTCTATGTGCTCTGGCTATGACACCATTACCTGAATGACTGACCAAGGGCTCATTAATTCAGACACCTGAGATACTTCTCTGATGTTGAATATGCTAATGGCAGGTACCCTACAGCCTAGCCCTGGTTACACTTGTCCCCCCTCCCCCCTTGCTTTTCAGCTGAACCCTTGGGGAAATGGCTTTGTCATGTTGCTCATTTCTGTTTCTGTTTTTTTTTTTTTATCACTTTTCATTATTTCTGTGGTAGACACCAAGGCAGACTGAAAAACCGCATGTTACTATTTTTAATACAACCTAGCAAAATCCAGAAGGGAAGAAGATGCAAGCATAAGTTTCACTGAGATCCATACCATCTTCATTTTCCCCTGCAGTATTTATTTATTTTAAAAACCAAAATCCTTGGGGGAATATTTTTTTTTTAATGTCTGTAAAAACAAAACACAGGAAAACAAAGCCTGCTCATGATTCTCAAGCACATGACAGGAAGACGAAGAGAAAGCAGCTACCTGCCATGGCAGATTCCTATACCTTGTTCAATGCCAGAATGGCTTGGCTGCAAACATGTCTGTACAGGGCAGATGGTCCTCAAGAGACTTGAATTAAACAACAATAATAAACAAACTGAAGCGGTTTGATTGGCTGGTATGCTACAAGAGAGGGGAAGATGCTGGGAATTGGGGTGTAATGAAACACTAAAAATGGGGCACAGCTAGTACTGAAATGGTTCCCAGTTGTTCCTGTGCTTAAGTTACTCCTTTGTTGTTGGGAGGGTAGCATGGGATGCTGATGTGTAAGGAGGAAAGAGTACCATAGGATGCTGATGTTTAGGAAGGGAAGGGTAACATGGGATGCTGATGTGTAGAGAGGAAAGGGTAGCACAGGATGCTGATGTGTAGGGAGATAAGGATAGCATGGGATGCTGATTTGTAGAGAGGGAACAGTACCATAGGATGCTGATGTGTAGGAAAGGAAGTGTAGCATAGGATGTCGATGTGTTGGGAAGGAGCAGAGAGGCTGCAGTGAAGGTAAGGTTACCATGCTAGCAAGTTTGGGTAGGGTACTAGGGAGATGGCTCCAGCATGAAAGTTGGAACCTGAGGTTCATCTCCAGAACCCACCTAAACAAACAAACCCCTGATGTGTCTGTAATCCTAACCCTGGAGAGGTGGAAACAGGAAGATCTCTAGGGCTTGATGGTCAGCCACCTTAGCCTACTTGGTGAACTCTAGGCCAATGAGAAACCTTGCTTCAAAAATCAAGATGGAGGCTGGGATGATAGATCAGTGGATAAAAGTGAGTTTTTTTTGTGCCAATCTGGTAACCTGACATTGGACTCCCCAGAGCACACCCAAGAGACAGATACAATACTGCGAGTGTTTATAATCTGTGTATCTCTAGGAATTGGGGGTGGCAAAAAGTTGAATCTCCAGAAGATCTCAGATCAGTTAGCCTGGGGTGCACTGTAAAACAAGAACCAGCTGAAAACATGATGGAAAGGTAAGGACTAATACTGTAGGTTGTCCTTTGACCTATACAAACACACTATGGTACTGTGAATTGTCTACCCCTCCCCCCAGACTAAAAAGAAGTTCAAGGTAAACAATACTCTTGAGGAACAACACTGGAGACTGGCCTCTGGATTCGCCGCACATGATTACCTGAACACATCAACACAGAGCCACATGTAAGAAAAGTTGAGTGTTCCATTGATTGACATGGCTTCATGGGTCTCTGGGGAGATAATGGACATGCAAAAAATGACCCTGGATGTGGCACTTGGAGTGGTATGAAGAAAGATCATGAATACCATTCCACCTTTGTCATGATCCCAGAGCCCTGACAGTCTTCCATGACATCATCAGGCAAACAAAAGGCCATCAGCCCATCTTTCTCTATGCTTTTAGCTGCACCAACCCCTCAGCATTTTACCTGACTAATTCTCCAATTCACAAATAATCCTAGTACAATAATCTAAAGTGAATATCCTGGAAGGATGTCCAGAGAAGTAGAAATCATGTGTGTGCATGAGTGTGTGTGTATATGTGTGTGTAAAGAGAATGTATAACAGTCTGGAAGCAGCTTAATCAGGAAAATGGTTGCTTTGCAGGCAAGAGGGTATAAGTATGCTCCTCAGCCACTGAGGTGGAGGTAGATGGGTTGACATCACTGGTCACCTGGCCAACCCTCCTTGGTGAATTCCGGGCCAGTAAGAGACCTTATTTCAAGAGAAAAAAATGGCGGATGACACCGAATTCCCTTTGCCTTGGCATACTCATGCATGCATGTGTGTCTGTCTGTGTGCATCTGACCGTGTGTGTGTGTGTGTGTGTGTGTATGTGTGTGTGTGTATGTGTGTGTGTGTATGTGTGTGTATGTGTGTGTGTGTATATGTGTGTGTGTGTATGTGTGTGTATGTGTATGTGTGTGTGTATGTGTGTGTGTGTGTGTATGTGTGTGTGTTTGTGTATGTGTGTGTATGTGTGTGTATGTGTGTATGTGTGTGTGTGTATGTGTGTTTGTGTGTGTATGTGTGTGTATGTGTGTGTATGTGTGTATATGTGTGTGTGTGTATGTGTGTGTGTATGTGTGTGTGTATATGTGTATGTGTGTGTGTGTATGTGTGTATGTGTGTGTGTATGTGTGTGTGTGTATATGTGTGTGTGTGTGTGTATGTGTGTGTGTGTGTGTGCCTCTACACACACAGGCATGTATGCATATGTTCACATGCACAACTGGAATCCGTAGAAACTTTTGGTTTGTTATTTACTATTTATTTATCTTAAAGAATTGGAGGATGGGATTGTGGAGGCATCTTGAATTCAGAGTGTGCTAGGATAAGTTTGAAACTCAAGGAAGGGTTGAGGTTTGAGGGCAAAAGTTATCTGCTGGCAGGATCCCTTTCTGGTCTGGACAGAGAGGGGAGGATCAGTGTTCGCTTCATCATGGCTTGCAATTTCTTGCACGAAGCTCGCCCACATTGACAAAGGTTGATCTGCTTGAATCAAAGTCTACTGCTTGAATACATTCCTCATCCATGAAGCATGTTCAGGTAAATGCCTTGACTACTGTTTACCAAGTAGAGGGGTACCGTGGTCAGCCAAATAGACACATTAAATTAACAACCTACTGCCCACTGGTCAGTCTCAGTCAGAAGGGAGAGGGGATAGCCAGACTCTCCCCATAGACTCTATTGCAGGCATGATGTTGAGAGGCCAAGCCACTTACCTCAGTGTGATGTGGAAGGAGGCAAGGTGGATATTTTGTTTGCTTTTCAGCTTCTGTATTCTGCAGAGAAGCTTGGACAGAGGTCATAGGTCTTTCTGAATCTTAAGTGTTTCCAGTGGCCTCCAAATAATACAATACCTCCTCCTGGGTCCCAGCAAATGAGCACAAGCTTTAAGAAGAAATGAAATCTCTTAAAATACTGCTGGTTCCCCATTATGCTCTTATTTAATTTTTCCCTTAAATGACATGAATAGCAGTACAAGCCATGTGCGATTTCAAAAGGCAGTCACCTGGACAGTGTGAAGAAACAGGGAATGCTAATATCCAGATCTGCGAGCCTGCTTCCTTGTAATCCAGCCCTGGACACTGGCTGCCTGCATTCCCAGAGACAGCATAAGGGGACCCAGCTATTTCCAGAAAGGTTTAAGTGAGATCCAATAAGGAGCTTTATTGCCAAGCCTGTGAAACACCAGAGGGGATTCTCTGTTGAGTTACTTTGGATGTTAGATGTTATTGAAAAACAAATATACTAGGGTCAAGTTTACATGAAAACCACACATGGAAGGCGGAGTCTTGGAGCGTTATTTAGATATTAAAAACAATGGTTATAAAGGCTTCGACAATTTATTTTCCTTTTTTCCCTCTTCTTTTTAAACTTCTTCATTTTTGTTTTGTTTTTGGTTTTGCTTTATTATTTTTAGTAGTTCTTGTTTGTTTCTTGAGACAGGGTCTGGTTATATAGCTCAGGCTGGCCTCAAACATGTGGCAATTCTCCTGCTTTCCCTCTGTCCAGTGCTGAGGTCACAGGCCTGTGCCATTGGACCCAGCTCAATTCCTGCCCTGTTTCTCCACTTTGCTCAATATGATGACGTGGCCTTGCCTTTTGCACTACATATGATGACGTGGCCTTGCCTTTTCCACTAGTGCTCTGCAGAAAGTGACAAGAATTTGAAACCTGTTGTCACAAAGAAGCTGAAGACGAAGCACTAACTAAGATAGGGATCCCATCAGACTGAAACTCAGGTGAAATAAGGGACAATCCCTAGAAGGAAAAAAGCAAGCTGTAGAAAAGCCTTAGTCCTGTTTAGCCTAAAAGGAGCTGGCTGCTGTATGCCAGCATTGGCAGAACAGCCTTTGTTGGGTCTTTTTCTAAAACAATAGGCCTACTCTGCCATAGGATAGGAGTGGTAGCCAGGAGCACACCCTTCCCGATAAAATAGGCCAGACCACTTGTTATGTGTATCTTATCATGGGTGGATGGAAGATGTTCTTGTTTGATGTGAAACCTGCCTTACAAATTTCCATGTTTGAACACTTATTTTCCCCAGTTAGTGGCATTGCTTGGGAAGGTTGTGGAACTTTGAAGAAGTAGAAACTTTCAGGGGGAGTACATCACTGGAGCAGACCTTGAGGTTTCAGAGTCCAAATTCACTTCCTGTTTGCTCTCTGCTTCCTGTCTGGAATCAGATGTGACCAGCTGCCTCATGCTTCTGCTCCTCCTCTTTCGCTACCATGATAGATGGTACCTCTAAACTATATGCCAACAGAAACCCTTTTTGTCTTAAATTGCTAATTGTCAGGTATTTGGTTACACCAACAAGCAAGATAACCAATACAGAACCAAACCCTAGTATTCAGGTCAACAACCGAGTAGATTGTGCAGATGTGCTGGGGAGAGAGATGTGTGTTTCTACTGGGGACATCAGAGGACTGTGAGGTGCTTGGTTGAATTGGCTTGGATTCATTTGACTGACAGAAAACCAACTTAATCAAAACATCTTCCCTTCTAATTTAATGCCAAGAGACTTGGGGACTCATCTGAATTCTGCACTTCTGAAAAATGATACAGGTTGAGCCTCAGTCTCCATGAGCTTGCCACCATGTGTGTCAGTTACTCTTATCATTGCTGTGACCAAACACCTGGCAAAAACCACCTGAGGGCAGGAGGGTTTATTTGGGCTCCTGGTTTCAGAAGCTCCAGGTTATCAAGGTTGGGAGAGTGTGGTAAGGAGTGAAGCAGTTCATGTCATGGTGGCCAGGAAGCAGAGAGAAGAGGAAATAGAGAGAAAGTCCAAGGCCTAGTGGATCCCCCAAGGACATAGCCTCACTGACCTTCCTCCCTGTCTCAAGGAATCAAGGAGTCAGTGACTCCCATGAGATCAGAACAATCATCACAATGTAATTGTTTCTAGAAACATCTTTACAGACACCCCCAAGTGTGTGCTTTACTAATCCCCTAAGTATTCTCCAGCTACTTAAGCTGAACAACTATTCACAGTACTGTGTCTCAGAATTGGGGTATAAACTTGAGGAAACTTTCTGGGACACCCATTTTACCCATGGATCCTTGCAGCGAGTCCTCATCACTCAGGGTGATTTGAATGTCCTTCTCTGCCTGCTTGCCTAAGTTGGGCTGACCATTCACATTGAATCTAGCTTTAATAGCATTTGTCTCATATTTTGTCATGATGCACAATGGTACCAGGAGGGGCAGGGTGACGAGAATTCTGTGGAAATCAACTCCGGAGTCAGTAGATTCAGGTGAACTCTGCCAGTGAGGTAGAGTACAGATGTTCAGTTTCTATAACACATACTGAGTAACAAAGCCTTTAACAAGGAAGGCCAGAGTTAATTTTTCATTCACACAGCAGTGTGGATAAGTAGTTCAAGCACAACAAGGTAGGGATCAAACCTCTGCCTTCTTCAAGATGCTGTTTTCATCTTCATGTTTCATGCTGGCTCACCATGGTACCCACACTCAACCAGAAGGAAGGAAAGGAAAAGGAAGAAGTGTGTGGGGGTGAGCATGGGAGGGGGATGCTCACATTTCCAGCTAAATTCCACTCACGAGAGCTTATTCCCATGGCAATAGCCATGCGTTCAACCCAATACTACAAAGGATTTTGGAAAGTATAATTTGTATTAATTTTCTATTGCTGTGTAATAAATCAGCAAAAGACTTTTTATTACGTTGTAGTTTCTGGAGGTCACAAGTACTGGCAGAGGTTGCCGGGTCCTGGGCTCAGAATGTCTTCAAGTAGAAAGCAAAGTGTTGGTAATTTCTCTCACCTCATCTGAAACGCTCTGGTTGGAGGCAGGATCAGTTCTGTGTAGGGATAGGACTGAAGTTCCTCTTTTTCAGGCTGCCTGCTAGATTCCATTTTCAGCTTCTAGAGGTTGAAGCTAATGCTGTCACTTGGCACTTCCTTTTCAAGGTCAGCAGTGACACCTCTGTGGTGTTGACTTTTTCTTCCTCAATGGTCTAGTCCTTTTAAAGAGCTCACATCACAAAATTTAGGCCAAGTTCACCCAAAGTAATCTCTCTTTTTGATTGGCTCAAAGTCAACTGATTTGAGATTCTAATCACATCTATAAAAAATCACCTTTCATGGTGTCATACAATGTAACCAAATCAAGGGAGAAAGCATCGAATTTTATTCATAAGTTTCACCTGTGTTCAAGAGACGGGAATCTATAGGGGATGAATACCAGATGATAGGAGCCCTGGGGACCATCTTAGAATTCTGCCTACTACATAGTCTTCATTGTATGGCTGCATACTTGATCAATAGGAGACAATACAATTCTGATTTCTCCAGTTCTTTGAGTAGAGAAGAATCAAACACAAGATATTGAGGTCGCCTGGTGGTCTCTGTTTTCAATAACTTTCTAGCAATGCCATCATGTCAAGTTATTCAATTTCCATTTACTCCAGCTTTACCTACAAATAGGGATAATAACAGGACCTCATGGTTGACTTTGTTGTGAGGCTTAAGTTAGATCATATGCATACCTTGCAAATATTAAAAGCTCACGAAACATTGGCAATAACTCTTCTTTTCTTCAGGGCTGAAACACAGAAATAAAACACTAGAAAAATAAAAAATGTAGTTATACCTTTAATGACTCATGAGTACACAGCGGCTTGTTGAATCTTCCCAGTCTCGACTTTTTAAGGAGACGGGTCGGGACAAACCAAAACCTGCAGCATATTCCCAGGACCTCAGAGTCATCATTGTATAACCAATGGCATCATTTAGTAGAGATGTTCATGGATGATGTCATAGTCTTCAAAGAGCTACTGCTGAGGCAAACCCTCTGGAATTTGATGTGCATTTTGCCAGAGGAAAGAGACTTGCATAATTTCAATAAGCTTAAAAGGTCCTCATGCCCAGTATGTCTATAAAGTATGTTGGTGTTGGTTTGTATGCGCGTTTGGATGCACATATATCTTTGTGTGTTTGTGTATGTATGCATGTCGAAATAGCCTGTGATGTGCCAGCATATGAAATTAGCTATATGCTAAATACGCTTTCCTACATGTAAAAAGGCACAATGGTTTAGAAACTGCCATTGGAGGGAAGAAAACAATGAGTTAACACGTTACTTGACTCAGTGAGCTCTGAAATTTAGATACTAAGGCTGAGCCATTAGTGTGTGGTTTTGCTTTTTTAATAGGGAAACATTCTGTGTCAGTGTAGCAAGGTTAGGGTTGTTTACCACTTTCCCTGCTTCTGCGCCTGCTCGTGCACAGTTGCGTCTTGAATAATGCACAATACGAACAATTATTTCAGACATCTCAAAAATGAAGTGCTACCAACTTTGCTGTGCTCCTCTGCTCTGGCGAGTAATGAAAGACATATTCTTAATGTGAAACAAAAGAAGATTGTGAATATTAAAAAAGCAGCCCAGCCAGCTAGAGTTAAACCATCGGGATAAGATATTAACTTGAACCACATGTGAGGTGCAGCTGTTTCTGTTGAGGCTTTCATCAGCCTCAAGTGGAAAGATTGGTGGGTTTTAATATGTGCTTTCCAGCCAAGCCAATAGGAATCTGGGGAAAATGTGTGTGAAATCAGCCCTCTGCTAGGGGGGTCTTGGGCTCTGGGCTGCCTTTTCTTTCTGGTAACATAAACAAAAGAAACTCAATGCTCAGGGCTAGGCTGTCTCCTTCCAAAGACACAGCTCAAGGACTCTGGAGTGACCAGCTGGTTTGTGGGACTTTAGGGGGCTTACCTACTATGTTCAAATGCAAAGACCAAAGAGTGGCAGGGGTGGGAGGGGGGCTAATTTCACATGCTGGCACATCACAAGCTATTTCCACATGCGTGCACGCACACACACAGACACACACACACACACACACACACACACACACACACACACACACACACAGAGATATGTACACCCAAACATACATACAAACCAACACCAACATACTTTATAGACACACTGGGTCATGAGGATTTTTCAAGCTTATTGAAGTTACACAAGTCTGTTTCCTTCATACACATCTCTTCTGTCTTTTCATCTCAGAGATATTTAGAATTTCTCTAGCTCCTAAGAACTCACAGCTTCAACTCTATGAGATCACCTTGTGCTTATTTGGTTCAAATGGAGAATTTAAGTTAGCCCAGAAGTGTGGTGATGTACAGGGCCATGCATACATATCCATACATGTACAAGTGTGAGAATTTGAAAAATCCATGAAAGAAGGTGAGCTGTGTGCAGAAATCAGAATTGATTACTTCTTTTTAAATTCTATTTGTGTTTAAATTTCTTTTAATTACTTCTTTACAAAGACAAAATTAGTTAACTGGCTTTAGGGTGGGTCTGGCTGTTGCGATGGTTTTGTCTAGCCTGTTCCTCAAGGCTGTAGCTGTCATTTCTGGATCGATGACTGAATGACAGTGTGCCCCTCCCCCCAAGCACCTCGGCCTTGCTTCAGCTTCAGAGACAGGGAACAGGAGTATATTTATGGGCCCACAAACTCAGAAATGGAGGCAGGAAAATGAAAACGACTGAAATGCCCTCATTGACCTTAGGAAAGCAGCCGAACACTCCCGTCTATATGCACTGATTCATGTGTTCAGCATTTATTGGACAGCTCCAAGATTCAAGAGATTTTGCAAAGTGCTCTCGGGGTTACAGTGATGTGTAAGAGGAGAGGATCTGACATTTATTGAGCACATACTAGTTGCCAGGCATTGTGTGGGTCCTGTGGTTACATTTTTCTCATCTCATTTCCTAAACCTGGAAAGAGAAGTTAGAAGACAAGAGCTTTTCTATCAAGAGTCATCCAGTCTAGGATTAAGTAATAGATAAAAGGCACAGCCAGACACCCATGAAATAAGACCATTATAATCACGTGCCAAAAGAGAGGTTTTAATGGGAACTAAGAGACTGGAGTGAATTCTTGGGGAACTGAAGGAAGTTTATTGGGGAATGCTGTGTTTTGAATTGGAAATTGTAGGTTGTGGTGTGTTTATATTCACAAAGCAAAATGGTAGATCAGCGATGATCCCTGTAAATGGGAGGATGCATGGAACTGGAGGAGAAGGGACACGATACCTGGAAGCAACATGACATTCGGCAGTTACAGCAGAGAGCCACCTATAATCAGTTTTTCTGTTATTGCTTCTTGGATCCAGTACTAAGCATGGCGGATGGTGTTAGAGTCATGCTGTGTGAAAGGCACATGCATGCCCATAAGTCCTCTACACACTCAGTGTGTGGAGACACTGACCAGAGAGACTCGCTCAGATTACAAGCACTGAAGGGGATCTGTTTTCAGACCACTCAGTAGGAAACCTGACAAAGTGAACAGTACTGTTTAGCACTTGGTCATGATGGGGCTATCCTGTTGTATGAGAGAGATTATGACAGAGACAAGGCTGGTTTGATCCTAGGGTAGGTGAAGGTGTATGTTCATGGGGATGGTAGTGGTAGTGAGAAAAAAGGACATGGGAGGTCAGTGCAACAGGGACAGAGAGCCAAGGACATGTGTTTGGACTATACTGATCATAGCATTTGGTGGCTATAGAGTTTAAGGGAAAGATTTGTCCTATAAGTTGAGGCATTGAATTATAGCTGGGAGACAGGGATATACTCTCTGAGGAAATAGTGACCCAAATGCTACACCATCTTGTTCTAGCACTTGTTCAGTCAGAGTAGAAACTAAGTGCCCCTTTCTTTAATTTTAAAAATTATTTCATGAATAAGTTTTATTATAAAAATTGTCACACACAAATATACACATATGAATGTATTTAGCCTTTCCACTGTAAATTACCTTTCTACTGTAGCATCTCTGATTGAAAATTACCTTTGTACTCTAGCCCCATTCCTGATGCAATATCAAGTCATTGTACTTGAGGTTGAAGGAGTCAAGCTAGTACCTTGTATAAAGGAGGATACAAGCATATTTGGTAGACAGTTCTCAAGCACCTCAGATCTATGTTGAGAGAGTGACTAGGAGTATATGATGGGCCAGGTATCCATCAGGAGGCCTGAGGCTTGGGCTGACATAAGAAAGTACCATAATCTGGATGCCTTGAGACAATAGAAAATAGTTTTGGAGACTAGAAGTCCCAGATGAAGATGTAGGCAGATCTATGCTCTATCTAAAACTCTTGAAGATCCCATTCCCTATCAAATCTCTGGAAGATGCCAACAGATTTTGGTATATCTTAGCATATACCACTCTGTTCTGTATCCTTATATGTCTCTCTCCATATATGGGTAATTATCTTTGATTTTAGACCAGCCTCAACCCAGTATGATTTTTACTCAATTATTATAGAAAGAAACCCCTATTTACAGTTAGGTCACATTCAAAGGGATTAGTGTGTTAGCACTTTGGCATATCATTTTGGAGAGACAACCCGTGTCTATGTGCAAGCTGGAAGAAACAGAGGAAGACTCTATGGGTTGGAGCAATCAGACCCAACATCTTGGCGATGACAAGACTTGAGCTCTCTCTCCTGGATGGATGGTGTTTGATATACAAGTGGTAGGCTAGATTCCAAGATGGGTGGATGGGAAGAATTATATGGCTGGAGTCACAGAATTTAGCATGTGTGAGGCACATCAGAGGATGGGGAGGCCGCCAACCTGCTGGGGACAGAGGGCTCTCCCAGGGAGTGATGGAGACTGAGACTAGAGAAGTTGGGGCCAGACTGGGGAGTCAGCCAAGCATCCTAGGAAACTGGATGACTGTGCTTGGGCTGTGTTTCTCCTATGGAAAACTCTGTTCCACGGTCTCAACTGCTTTCAGAAGGCAAAGACAGTTATGTAGAAAAGGCCTGATGCTCAAATATGCTCCTGAAATGTGTATCAACACATCTTAACACCACTTACATGCCATCCAGTGTGGTGGGTGCTCGTATAAGTGAAGCCTGAAGAAGCTTTGCACATTGAGGCAAGGACAGCTGTAAGTTTAATGAATATGTCATCAGCAAGATTGGACAGTTCTTCTCTTTGGACAGCAGTTTTCCCTTCTGTGAAAAGCAATAGCTCTGCCCGTGACATGCTGCAGTCCCTTGACTATATAACAAAGTGGGGCAACTTATATTTGAATAGAGTTAAACTAGACATGCCTGAAAATACTATTCCATTTTCCACAGCATCTCCGAGATGTGGGTAGAGTAGCATTTTATCTCATTTTGGTAGAGGAAGATGTGAGCCCTATGTGAGATGGGGCCATGATTTACCACAGTGCTTAGCTGGTTAATGGCAAGGTCGGACTTGAACTGAGTACTCCACAGTCTTAGTTGGAGTTAGATCAGTGTTTCTAATCTCCCAATAATGCCTCCTTTATAACCACACGTCCAGTTTACTCATTCAGTCATCCATCCATCCATCCATCCATCCATCCATCCATCCATCCATCCTTCTATTAAGCAGTCCTGTAGGAAGGATTCATGATGTTGTAAATACTCTGCTATGTCCTAGAGCTTCATGGATGACTAAGAGAGGGCTTCTGTAATTGAAGGAGTTCTCCATGCTGCTTCAATATGAGGTTTTCTACATAATGGGAGGACAAAGAGCAGAACCGGGGAGGATGATCCTCATTCACTGCTGTGAGATCAAAGTTCAACTGGTCAATGTTCTTGGGCCCAGGTTTCCTATGCCCACTTGTAAACACGGAGCTGCTATGAAAGGCACCTTTGTGTCTGTACTTGCTGTCAACAATATTTAATGTTAAGTAGTCAGAGGGCAGCAGTCAAGGTGGAAGCTCAGAAACTGAGTCAGCCACTATTATTTAAGTCACAGGGACAACAAAGTAACTCCCAAGCTATCCTCTATTAGGTGAGTGTTGTAAATTTACAAAGCCCTGGGACATGCAATGGCACTTCAGAAGATGGCATCTCTTCAGGATCAGACAGAGCTTAGACACTACCACCTCTAAGTGCATAGTTGCATGTCTCCAACCTCACAGAGTTTTGACGAAAGACAATGTGTGAGATGCCATGGCCTCCTTCAGAAATGTGAAGTCCTTCCCAAAAGGGCAGTGAGTAGTCTTAAGTATAACACGTACCAGAGCCCTCTCTTAACAAGCTATCCTTTGCATGAATCTTAGACTTTAACTAGTGTATCCAAGTAGAAGATGTGTTTTTTCCTGGTCCCCGTTTCTTCTAAGATTTTCATGTAATCTTCTGTATGGAAACCAGCCGGGTGGGCAATGATGGAGTGGAGCAAGGCAAGCCTCTGGCTGGTCCCATCATTTCTGTTGCTTTTAGTTTGGGCATGTTCAGTTCCAAATGCACAAAATGATAAGCTGGGTTCTCTAGTCTTGCTTTTTTTTTTCTTTTTCTTTAAGCCACTTGTCTGTTCAGGCTCCAGATATGGAGAGATTATCAATGTGTCTGGTTAGTCCAAGCAACACCTAGTACTTGGTTTGGGATCCAGGTTGAAAACAGCAGATTCAGGAGCTACTCTTGCTCTTGTATAGCCTGGGGGTGTGGGGTGTAGAATGAGGCAGCTTTGTTCACAGCAACTATTTAAACCTGATTTGTTCTACTAGGTTTACCTAAACCTCAGGTTCTAACACACTATCTCGGCTTACACACAGGACTCCCGTACTAGCAAGAAAACCAAATCCTGGGACACATGGAAGCCTTAAGGATATTTAGATGGTTTTCTTAAAATATAATTCTCTACCCAGCTGAACTGCTAGAGTTGGAGTATTATGAGTGTGAGAATAAAATTTGGGGTGATGAACAGTGAAAGCGTAAGAAGTGTAAGCAACAGAAGCAGGAATTATTCATTCTCGCCAATGCTGGCGCTGTGTCTGGAGTTTGCATCCCATCTCATACATCTAGACATTGCCGCTGGGATGCAGGAAAAGCTGGGATGCAGGCGTTCGTTCTTTCCTGCACCGGAGCCAATGGAGCTGTTGGAAACACCCTATAAATCTCATCTTCTGTACTGTGACCTTCAGCCCCCTGGGGGCAGCTTTCACTTTATGATCATCTTGAAAACTGTCGTAGAGGAGACTTTCAGTAACACCCAAAGGCTCAGCATCCTGTATCTCTGCCAGGTGAATGAAGAGAACGAACTACTCAGGCCTGAGCTGTTCATAGGAGAGGGGCTTAGTTCCCCCAGCCAGAAATTCAGCTCGTATTCCAGCCACCAGAGAACAGCCGTGCTCCAAATGAGGTCACTGTGCTCAGAAGGGGTGACACTTAATTCTTCCTGCACTTACTATTCTTAGTACTTAGTGAAGGGAGACATAGCCTCTCTTTTGCCTGCCCCAAATGAGCCTTAGAGAATAAACCTGGGAGCAGAAACCTGGGCTGCCTTTGGAGGAGGGTGCCTCATGTTTTATTGGCTATCAAGTTGGTTCCTTCTAATTCTGTTTTTCAATTTTATACAAGGTGGGCCTTGAGAAATTCTTATGCTAATTCGAAACAGGAGTTGAGCAGTGCCCAGCTTTTGTGTGGCAAGACCCAGTTTGTGTGATTGTAGCAGGCACCTGGTCTATAAATCCACCCCAGGCTGAGACCAAAGGGGGGTGCTAGGCATTGTCTGGGCTTATGGAGTTGGCCTGTCTTGGTCCTAGCCAAGCCATGTCTTAGATGAGACCTAGGAAGACTCTAGGACAGGAAGTACCACCAACAGATCTATAGCACAAATACCGGTAATGTGGCTCTGGCAAGAGGATCAGAGTTGAAGGAGTTAAGGTGTACCTTTGAAAACATTCCGAACTGCATTGTGAACACTGACGTGCAACTCAACCGCCCCTCGCTTATGACATCTCCCAAGGGTCATGGTTGATTCAGATATTTTGATTCAGAGATTTTGATGTGTGCAAAGTGCTTGTGCTGCTTGGCAGTCCATTCTTTCAAAGTATTGCTTGCAAAGTTCCAGTTTCCTTAAGTTAATTTGTGAGAATCCAATTGCCTTAAGGTGCCCCTGGAAGTGGGTGGTTCTTGTTTGTCTCCCTGAGTTTCAGCAGACACAAGCAGGGGAATTAAGCCTGTTCTACAAGCTTGTGAATGGCTCGCTGCTGTCCTCCATAGCTCTTAGTCTGACCTTTTGGTACCGATTCTTTGCCTTCTCATGGTTAAAGGGACACTGAATGAAGATGGATTCAGGATACAGTGGAAAGAGCATCCTTTTATATATTATGGCATTGGGCAGAGACTGGATACCTGAAAAGGAAAAACTCTTTGCTCCAATTTCACATGGGCCTAGGCAGGCTCCTTCTCAAGAATAAGTCCATGAGTGGTTACTCACATATCACGTTGGCTATCAGGGCAAGCTTGACTGTCAGGGGTGATCGTCCTGCCTTGAAGCACCATTGTTAAATTAAGTCTCACAGAGTGTTACAGGCAGCAGACCTAGATTGCTGTTCTAGTCCTGGGAAACCTTTTCTCTGCTTAGAAGTTCACTCTGTGGACTTGACTAATAAAATTAAGTATTGTTTGGACCAATTTACATCAAATATGCGGGGGAGTGGATATCTATTGAGTGGATATCTTCTGGATCCTGAGACTGAGTACCCTCTCACTGTTCTGAACTTCCAGAGCCTGAGTTTGCAGCTCCTCATCAGCTATAGTGTAGCAGATAGATTGCTCCACTTCTGACTATCTGTGCTGTTCATATTTTGGCTAATGAACTAATAGACGCAGGGAGGCAGACAGGGGGTAACACCCGTGAGCTCAGAGGACAGAGCTTGGCTCTGAGGCCCTGACCAGACCTCTGGGCATACCCAGAACCCTGGGGACTCTACTCACTATTCTACAACAATATGCTCTCAGCCACCTATGGATTGGTTTGGTGAAGGTATATTCTGTTTTCTCAGATGAATCCAGTAGACTCGTTCAGGGTTAGCAATAAAATAACACATGTTAAAACAGAATATATATCAAAAGCAAGGGCTTGGAGATGGCCCATTTGATAAGATGCTTGCCCCACAAGCTTGAGGACTTGAGTTCAGCACCCTAGGACACATGTAAAAAGCAGCATTGTGGTATGCACCTGTAATTCCTCTGTTGGGGAAGCAGAGGGAGGGAGATTCTTGGGTCCTTCTGGTCAGCCTACCTAGCTGAGTCAATGAGCCCCAGGTTTACTGGGAGGACTTGCCTGAGGAATAAGTGATAGAGGAAGGGACCTAACATTGATGTCTTTCCTGCATGTCAACCTGCACTCTTCTACACACATGCATGAGTGCATTCACATGCATGCACATACACTTACACACACACTTACACACACACACACACACACACACACACACACACACACACACACACA
>NW_021621338.1:5353081-5386685 GCF_004785775.1 Grammomys surdaster
CACACACACACACACACACACACACACACACACACACACACACACACTATGTGACTAATTCAGAAGGGGTCCAGGGTCCAGCACTAAGTCTAACTTCTTGCCACTAGGTGCCCTTCTTAAAGGTTCTATCACCTCAAGTTCTCATGGACTGGTAGCCATGTTTGAAATGTAATAGTTCTTTCTGGAACTTTTTGAGAATTCAAACCACAGCACCTACTTAAGTATTTATAAAATCAAGTCTGGGTTAGGTTTCTGTCTTGACTCTTTTAAACCCAGCAATTGGTTGTTACTATTTTTAAGAAAGTAGTTTTCCTTTTCTGTGGGTTTTCTAACTGGAGCTTATCTAAGGGATGGTGGGGGCAGCAGGGGAGGTGCTTTGACGACAAGAGGACTACAAGATGGCTCTGAGCATCCCTCAAGGGTTCAGCAGATGCTCAGTGCACTTAGGATAGATCACTCAATTATTATGATCATTCTAGTAATTAAAAAAGAAAAGATAGAAATGAAAAATGAGCCCTCCCTACCAAGGCTTGTTAGGAGTTAGAAGCATCCTGGTCACCCCTTTGCCCTTTGGTTCTCATGATGACCCCTTGCAGGAGGTCCTATGATTATCCCCATTTTACAGACAAGGAAATCAAGGCCCAGAGAAGGCCAGCCTTTGAACTACCTACTACTTTGACCAGCCTACCTACTTCTCAGGGAGGACTCTTTTTTTTTTTTTTTTTTTTTTTGAGCTTGTCTCTTGTTTTAGCTCCTTTATAGAAAATTCTACTTTCATATGTGGAAAGAAGTGTTACTGGTGGAGAAGATGGTATTCACCAGTTAGGAAAAACCAACCAATCCAATGAAGAAATAGCAATGCAGGATACTTGAGTGTTGGTAGATGGGTCTTGAGAGTGGAAAGAGAGGAAAGGACTAAGTTGGAAGAAAGAAAAAGTCTTCCTTGAGACCACTTGCTGTTTTATCCTAAGCATGAAGAGGGATTAGGGGCCTCTGAGTCTTAGGCCTCTGCTTTGTGATCTCTGCCTTGGGCCAGGGAAGGAAGTTCCAACTCTCCCTGTCACTCAGTGCTTTCTGTCATTTGTCATGGAGACCAGCACACACTTGGTTGAATTCTTTCGGCTACTGATCCAGAAAATTGGGAACAACTTTGACTCCCTGTTCAATCAGTTGGATAATCAGTGCGCGTCCAGCTTGCCCCCAAATTGTGGCCACCAGGCTGTTTGAAAGCCAGTGGGGAATCTGTTAATGTGCAGGCTTTTGGAGGTTCTGAACGGGCAAACAAGCACAGAAGCTGATTATTAGAATTGAGGTGCTCAGAGGCTGGAATGTTGGGGACTCAGAAACGGAAGGGTCAGTTCTTGTTCTCCAGTGAGACAGTAGGAAACCAAGTAGAAACTATTTTAACTGAGACCGTCTATAGATACTACCCAGAGTGGAGAAGTGGTCCAGCCTGGAATGGTTGTAACTCACAGGAGAGACACAAAGGTTACTGGTGGGGAGGGGGTGTCTAGATGATAGAAAAACACCTGAATGGTGGGTCAAAGTAAGATCCTATTATGGAGATGTGGGGTGAGATCAAGGAGAAGAGAGTTCTTGGCAAGAGATTGCTTCTGTAATTTATCCCAGACCCTTTAATTCCTGACCACAACCCTGAGAAGGAGATTATCACCTCCCCCAGCCAGCACAATTGACTGGTATGGAGGTTGTTAACTTGAGAAAATCACCAGAGATAGTATTGGGCAACTTCAAAAGTCCACTGTCTTTTTCAATGAGGGTGTTGTGAAAGGGCTTATGAACACTAATAACAGCTGAAGGTCTAGCTGCAGGTGGCTGTCTAATTCCAATCAAAATAATCTTCCCCCAGTCTTAGTGGATAAAGGACGGCAGAATTAAAAAGGGACCGCGAGTGATTTTTGGCTCAGGCACCAAGTCTGTTGTGGAAGGAAAGCTATTGGTGTTGGCAGTGTGCAGTTAGGTTTTCCCCCAGCAACAAATTCCCCTCTCCCCTTGATGGCCTGGGAGGTCACACATGTGCCTCTGTGTCCTTTGTACACAGCTGTATACACCAACCATGTGGTATTTGCTTTAGTTAACAGTCCAGTGGGGAGAGGGTAGGTTGTTGGTGTTTGGAAAAATCTGGAATATTATAAAATCAGATGTTCGTCCCATCCCTAGACATTTCCATGATGGTGTGAAAATATGCTGTTTGAGAATGAATGACCTAGTGTCCTTTGGGCATCTTTCTTCCTGGGAATTTGTCTCACTGGAGTTTCTGAGTCTGTGTTAACTTGATAATGGATCCAGTAGTTAAACATCACCAAATGCTGGGTTAAACAAAAGTGTGGGTATCACTACTGTAGAACTTTCTAGAACAGTGGTTCTCAACCTGTGGGCTGCAACCTCTCTATATCAGATATCCTGCATATCAGACATTTAAATTATGACCCATAACAGTAGTAGAATTTCAGCTATGAAGTAGCAATGAAATAATTTGATAGTTGGGGGGGGTCACCACATCATAAGAAGTTGCATTAGGAACATTAAAAACCACTGTAGAACCTTCACTATGCAAGTTCATTTTGAATTGCCTAAAGTTATATAGATTTTTCTAAAGTAAGATTAAAAGTTCATATACTCTTTCACTCTGTCTTAGCTGCCCAGCTGCATCCTGAGAAATGCTTCCCTCTCAAAGGCAAGAGTGACCCCAGGGTATGAAGTAGGTTGAGCTGAGCTTCCAAGCTGGTATTTCCTTGGAGGCTATGGTCCCTGGACATCCTGCAAAGATGCCAGGCTATCCCTGTAGAAGAGGCTGAAGTCAGGTGCCCTGTTCATTCTTTGGCAGCACAGGGCACTGGGGTATGCTGAGTCAGGGACCAGAAGGTGTCTGGAATGGTGATAGCAGAATATAGATCTGTCTACTAATTATGCTCAGGAAGACCCACGCTCAGGAATTCCCCCCAAGAACATGCTCATCCTGGGCTTTGGGTGCCAACGCCCAATCCCAGGTGGGACTATTCAAAGACACCAGAGTGCTTTAGTATTTATATCTGGTCATAGATGTGAGCCCAAAATAGTGACATGTAGTCATTTGAGCCGATTTGTGTATTTTCTTCAGGGATATACATGCAGGGAAGTAATTCTGGGGGCAAGAAAGTCCCTGGAGATAGCTGTCTCCTCTGAAAAGTCATGTCTCCTCATTTCCCCTTAAAAGGAGATAGCAGATTTCAGAGCCTTCGGATCCAACAACCTCAATCAATGGGCAAGGAATCCTCCCTGGCTGGGCCAGTTCTCACACAGAGTCTATCATTTTATTCTTCTTTTCTTGGTCCCTAAGAGGGCTTGAACTGTGGGATTTTCTGAGTCTGTAAAGGCCCCACAGTTTTTATCTAAATTGTTTTATCTTATTGGATTGCTAAGAGGAAAAACAACAATAACAACAACAAAACAAAACCCCAAATCCATAACAACCCAGAGCCCTTCCTTATTCTTTCCAGGCTTCATGAACACACACAGAGGATTCTGGGAAGGTTCTGGGAAGAGTGGAACCTGAAAACCCTTCCAGACATGCTTTTTTGGAAGACGCTTTAGAAATGGAGCTTAAAAGGGGTTTTGCCGAGCCCTGATCATGCCAGCAGATTCTCTTTTGGTAATTAAAGACGGAAACCGACCTCCCAAGAACTGCAGTTAGCAGCTGTATCAGGTCAGAGGACCCCAGGAAGGGATCGGGGTTGTTTATTCATCCCCTAGCATCTCTTTCTCAATAAAACCCCAGTGTTCTGTCTTAAGCATGTCACCCCACCACGAAAGCCAGGTCTGTTGGTTATTTATTTATGTAAGATGCTTAGCCTGTTTGGAAATTAAACACTTTCTTAGATTTCATCTCCTCAGGCCGATGGCAGACCCTCTAGGGGTGATCCTAAGAAGGGTACAATGATAAAAGCCTTCACAGGGTAGCGCAATGGGAAAAAGCCAGGATGAATTAGCTTGCTGTGACATGGCTAACATCATCACATTTATATATGTTTCATTAAGCAGGGGTTTGACAGCTTTATGAGGAAACAGTGGGGTTTGCAATGGAGGAAGGCCCTGTAACCCTGCCAAAGCTGATCCCGGCCTGTGCCATGCGTGCTCTTTAATAGAATAATATTTGCGCAGTGAAAATGTCATTTTAAATGACTGGTTTGATAATCCCTTAAGCTTTTAAATGATCTGCAAAGTCTGGAAATTCTACCCCAGTGTTTAAAATTGACGGGAACATTAATGAATGCAAACATTAAAGGATGGTGCCCAGCTTTGTTTCCTGAGTCAGACATCCATGGCGGGAGGTTTTTCCTTTTGTCTCCTTGCACCCTGACACACCACACTGAAGCAGCTGCAGCAAGTCTTCACTGCAGGAAGGTTTTGCAGGAAGGAGAGCTCAGCCCAGGATGGGGCCAGGAGTTCCTGCGGGTTGCTGCTAGCTTGAAGGTCCTTCATGCAGAGTAGGAAAAGCACCAGCTCTAGGATGAAGTTACAGAAGGGAAACTTCTCTGTGGAGCAATTAGCAGAGGGCATGCCTCTCTCCAGCTGATGCCTCCTGTGTATCCCACCTGGTGAGCAACAAGGAGGAAGGAGTTACCTTCTCACTGGAGCCCACAGACCCTAAAGGCACACTCTGCATCCCTGGTGGATAAAAGCTTTCCTTTTTCCCAGGTGTGCGGAACTGAGAGAGGCTTCTTTCTCTTAGGAACTTACCCCTTCTGTCAGCATCTCTCAGTAGTCAAGAAGAGCTGGCAAAGAGATTGTCTTCTCATAATACAAGGGTTGCCTGGGGACAGACCCAGCCCCTTGCCCCTTTGTACAAATAAAGTTTTATTGGAACACAATTATGCCCATTGGTTTATTGTCTGTGGCTGCTTTTTGGAGGTAGTGTTGGAGCTGAATTGTAACAGAGACCGGACGATATGGCTCATAATATATGCATCATTTGCCATCTGGTCTTTTACAGAGTCTGCAGACCCCTGCCTCAGGACATTGATTAAAAAGAGGTAGAATCCTTGTCTTGAGTTTAGGTCTGCTAGCTTCCAGAGTCTCTGGGAAAGTCACTTAATATCTCTGTGCTTTGGTTTCTTCTTAAGTAGTACTAGGGTAGCATTTCTGACTTGTCCGTTCCATGCAAATGCTGAGAGGACTGAATGGTTAAACATAAGGAAATGTGTACACTTGAGGTACATCAGAGGCTGGCTGTCATGTGGCCATGGAACCTGGCCAGAGTTTCTTGATTTCCTTAGGGTTGTTTCCTCATCTGTTAAACAGCCCTCAGATCATAGGATTAGTGCTTCTGGAATGTTAATGTGTACATCAGTTCCAGGAGGGAAAGGGATTGGCTTGGCAGGGTTGGGGAAACCTGGAAGGGTGGTGTTGTGGGGAGGTGGAGTCTGCTGTTGGTAAGGTTCTGGTATTGGAGAGTTCAAGTTTTGGGGCTGCAGTTCTGCATTGAAATGTTCTTCTTTCACATTTTGTTATTTATTTGCATGGTACATAAGTCATGACATATGTGAGGATGTCAGAGCACAACTTGTGTGGCTTTGGTTTTCTCCATCCACCACATGGGTCCCAAGGGTCAAACTTGGGATTGTCACAGTTGTTGACAAAGACATTTACCCATTGAGCCATCTTGCCAGACCCAAGTCTTCATTCCTAAGTGGTATCTTGAGATGCTGATATTCCTGGACTAGCTTACTGGTCAAGGGTCTCCAGAGAGACCATACTCAATAGGATGCAGGAGAAAGAGACTTCCTCAAGGCATAGAGGCCAGCAGTCTCACCCTCTGAAGAACGTCCAGCAGTGTAGAGATCCAGGAAAGAACCAATGTTTCCATTTAAATCCAAAGTTAACTGTTGCAGAATTCCCCTCCTCTCTGTACAAGTCAGCCTATTGTTCCATTTATGTTTTCAACTGATGGGATGTGACCTTATCCATAGAATAGAAGGAAACTATTTTTCTTAAAATCCACATATTCAAAGGTTAATCTCAGGGCCAGGGATGTAGTCAGTTGGTATAGCAATTTTATAGCATGCAGGAGGCCTTGGGTTCAATCCAAAGGAGTGGTTCTCAACCTGTGGGTTGAGATTCCCCTTGACAAACCTTTGTCTCCAAAAATATTTACATTATGATTCATAACAGTAGCAAAATTACAGTTTTAAGTAGCAACAAAAAGTTTTATGGTTGGGGGTCACCACAACATGAACTATATTAAAAGGTTACAGCATTAGGAAGGTTGAGAACCATTGATCCAGAGCCTTACAAATCAGGTGTAATGATACATGCCTATATCCTTAGCTTGGGAGTTGAAAGCAGGAAAATCAGTAACTCAAAATCATTCTTGGCTACACAATTAATTTAGGGACAACCTAAGTTACATGACACCCTGTCTGAAAGCAAAACATAAAAATGTAAAACATCAAAACCTAAAAGAGATCTTTATTCTTGTAAAAAAAATCACTAAAAAAAGAAGCCAAAATGTTTTTAGAAGCTACCAGAATATCTGAGTACCCAGAAGCCAGTTCAATTGATATATCACAGCTAGGCATCCCACAATGAACTGCAAGAAGCTTGATGATTTTGCTGACATTGCCTGGCACTGAAATCTGTGAGCTATCTTGCCGATGTTCTTATGTGTGTGTGTGTTCTCATATGTGGCAGGTGCATGTGTGTGCGGATGTATGTTCACAAGTGTGCAGAAGCCAGAGACAGACACGGGGCATCTTCCTCGATTGCTTTTCACTTTTTTTGTTCTTGAGACAGACTTTCCCTGTGTAGCACCAGCCATCTTAGAACTTGCTCTGTAGTGTGTCCCGAGTGCTGGGAATAAAGGCATTCGCCACCATCAGCCTGAAGCTAGCCAGCTTGCTTCAGGGATCTCTTGTCTCTGCTTTCTGAGTGGTGGGATAACAAGGGACCACCACACCTGCCCATCGGTGTGAATGAAGGTTGCATCCACTGAACTGTCTCCTGACAGTTACTTTTCCAGGAACCCTTCCCATTATACTCCCAACAGAGGGGTCTCACACTGGCCTTAGCTCATAGCCTGACTTTGCATCTGGTGGGCTGAGATGGTTTATTTCCCTACAGTTAGCAAAGCTGTTACCACACCCTTCTTTTGGCAGCCAGGTGGCTGGAAAAAGCAGTCAGTGACAGACTGGATCCTCCTTGGCTGGCCTTGTGTCAGTCTGGATGCAGCTTACCCTAGGAATGATGGAGCAGATGGAGACGGTCCCTCCCCTCCAAACTCTAGTTAGTCACACACCTTGTGTGTAAGCGTGCAGAATTGTAATCCTTTTGCCCTGCAGGGAAGCATTTCCTGGGCTCCAAATGGCTACTAAAGAATTCTCTCAGGCTATTGTTCCAACCTCATTATCCACAGACCAGGGGAGTCTTCTGGTGGCTTTTCCTAATTGTTACCCTAAGCCACTTAGTAGTGTGACAGGTGAGAGAGTCCATGGCAAGAGGGGGTAATTGTCATTGGTTAAAGAGAAGCAAATGAGGTTTGTGAACAGTGACACATGAGGCCAGGGTGCTAGGTTAGACCTCAATACATCGAATGTAGCCTGGGTTATGATAGAAACATGTTTTTAGATTTGGATAGACCTGTGTTCAAATGCCAACACCTTTGCTGTTTGTTTTTTGTTTTGTGACAGGGCAAAGATGTCAACATTTCTGGACGTCTCTCAATTCTCAAGCATCATTATGTGGAATGATCCCACGTCCCTGTCCAGAACCCTCCAGGGACCCTCATTAATATCACATCAGCTCCCAGACATCCTCTGACTGCATCTTGGATTGTTACTCGATCTAGTTTCTGTCTCTAGGAAATCAGCCCAAATGCAGTCATCCGTATTCAGTCAACACTCAGGCTGGAGAACTAGCCGTACAACAGATGTTTTCATGAAGGAAAAAGAAGCAGATCCAGGCGCTGGTTTAATCCAGTCACTTTTCTGTCCCATCTACACCCTCCTCCCCTGCTCTGCACTTCTAAGATATGGAGCCTCTGGCAATGTCCTGGATTTCAATGTTCACACTTTGCTCATCCAAATAAGATGAGCCCTGTGATGGGTTGGCAAGATGTTGGAAGACCAGATTTGATGTTATGGGCACAGATTTGGTAAAGAGAATTGTGTAGATTTTTCTTACACTCCAGATGAGCTTGACCAGGAAGAGGAGTGGTTGTGCCCTCCCCTCACTGCCCCAGCCATGCCCCACATAGCTAGGGCCCTTTTAAGGTACTTTTAAAACAACACCTAAAACCTAGAGTGTGGTACTTCATAAAACAGAACAGAAAACCTTACCCACATTGTTCAGATCTTACTGGGCTCCTGGCCTTGCTTTGAGGGTGGTAGCACTGTTCATTGAACCTTGGGCCTTGTGCACACTGGGCAAGCCCTCCAGCAAAACACTAGCTTCCGAAGCCCTCGTTAAACTCTTTCCTTCTTGCCAGCATAGTCTCTGTAATGGCTGATCTTGGCTAACATGATCTGAATGTGGCCCCTGAAATTCAATGGTTGAAATCCTGATCGATCACGTAATAGTATCGAGATATAAGGACCCAATTAGAGGTGATAAGGGCTCTGCCATATGGGGCTCTGCCATCAGGGTTGCCCTTCTCTCTCTGCCTTCCACATGGCATGACACAGCACAAAGGTCCTTTCCTGATACAGATGCCACACTCTTGGACTCCTTAGCCTTTATAACCACATGCCAAATGAGTCTTTGCTCTTTAAACACCACCTAGGTTCAAACATTTTGTCATAGCTGCAGAAAACAGTCAAAGAACGCCTCGCTGATGAACTTCTACAGGTCCCCTTAATGATTCCTTTGTTTTTGTCTAGCCTCTCATCAGGATCTTCCTCCACCATGCTCCTAAGGTCCAAGGATTTCTCCATTTCTATTTTCCTCTGCTTTATTGGTCTTCCCTTCCTGTTTGGCCCATTACTAGAGCCCAAGGCCAGCAGTTCTCAACCTGATCATGCTTGACTCTCCCCAGGGAAGTTAGAAGAGGAGAAATACAGCCCTAAAGCCCCAAGCCTCAAGAATCTGGTCCAGCTGGTCAGGATGGACCCGCAAGCACCTGCACTGTCAAGCAGCCCCAGGTGATTCTAATTTGCAGCCCTCTTAAGACTCCGCTGGAGGCTTTCCTGTGTCTGGCTGCAAGACCCGGACCTCAAGCCACTTCTCAGCGTTCTGGGATCTCAAACAGTTTCTCAGAGTTCTGCTTTTCTCACCCACAGAGAGGAGAGTCCCACCATCCACGCCAGCCTAATGAAATCACCCTGGATGCTGAAGCGAACACATCTCTTTCCCATTAACCAGAGGACAAATGACTACCTCTCTTTGATCCCATTTTGCCTGTCACTTATTTGGAGACTGGTACAATTCAGCATGCAGCAGACTTCTTGAAGAAGAATCTACAGCTTACGTAACTTGGTACCTCCCGTAATACTTCATGCACAGTAAATCTTTAGCATGCTGGATTGGTGTTCGGTTGCTTTTTGGACCCCATGTGGTCTAGAGCAGTGGTGCACAACCTTCTTAATGCTGCAAAGCCTTTAATACAGCTCCTCACGTTGTGGTGACCTCCCAACCAGGAAACTATTTTTTGTTGCTATTTCATAACTAGTTTTGCTACTATTGTGACTTGTAATGTAAATATCTGTTTTCTGATGGTTTTTAGGTGACCCCTGTGAAAAGGTTGTTCATCTCGGAAGAGGTTGTAACCCAGAGGTCGAGACCCACTGGTCTAGAACAGCACCAAGAGCATAGTAAACACTCAGCAAACTCCTTCATCAATTGATTAGTTTTTCTGCTTCATAGAAAGGAAGTAAAAGAGCACAGAAAGATTCCTCAGGCCCGTTTTGACTGGATGTTTGTGTCTTTACTGGGTGATTGCCTTTAGTATGGATGACTGCAAAAGCCTGCAAAATGAAACATACATGTACATATGCGTACATACATGCATGCACACATACTCTCAGGAACTAATTATCTGCTTAGATGAGCCTACTTGAGCTACCCAGTGACAACAGAAATGTTAAATGAGAAGGTATTACATTTGGTCATGCTCAGTGTAATAAGGTTTAATACAAGGGGATTCTGGAGAGGACCATTTACATGCTGCCTGTTACAAATGGGCTGGGACCACATGAGCTGGACACAAGGCTGCTGGTCTCTCATCCCAGAGCCTCCATCCACCTGCTGGAGAATAGTGTTCATGTCCGTTAATCTCTTTGCATTTCAGTTTTTCCATTTGGAAATAAAACCTGAAATTCAATCAGTAGATCCCGTGTCCCATGGTGTGTTTTTAAAAGTATACCAATTTCTGAAAATATTAGTGATGTTAAATATTCAGAATGAATAAACCAATAAACACAAATTCTAAGGAACAAACAAAAAATTTGGGGTGGGGGGAACACTGCTTATTCTACATTATCATGGCTTTTTCCAGAACTTTATAGAGGTATTCGTTTTGGGTATCTACTGTGACTTCCCAAAGGGCTCATGATGGTTTCCCCAAGGTCATTTGATTATGAATGCTCCCCCTCAGGCTGTTCTGTCTGCCAGGTTAATGTAGGTCAGGTTCCCAGCTTGGGGGTGCACCTAGTCTTACCCATCCTTCATTAATCCACCTCTCCCAGGAAGTTTTCCACTTTGCTCCATCCCGTAGTGATAGCCCATAGTTTTGAAGCTATCCATGCTTGTTGTTGAAGCCAGGGTTTGAATTCCCGTACCCAGCCTGACAAGAACCAGTTTCTCTAAGTTTCAAAATACATACCTGCAACACATGGTTAGCACTCTGTACGTATCTGTGGTTTGTACTTAAAAACCACAGTTTCCCTCTGGAGTCCATCCCAAGCACACTCTGGGAACAGCAGTAAGAAGATGGACAACCGAAGCCAGAGCATCACATTTTACCAGTCAAAGCAACTGCCATGGTATCTAATCAAGGAATACAAGTAAATCTTTGTTATGCTAGTCTACTCGGGCAAGGAGAAACACTTTGGCTGTTTTTTCCCTGAATTTAAGGTGTAGGGAGGAAAAGGTTTAACATGCATCAACCATCTTAAAACTTGTGAGGGAATAGTTTTTCTGATAATAGAATCAACACAGTAGAATGGAGACTTAATGGCAGCCATCTTTGACAAGAAGGTGACCTTAAAAAGGGAAACAGAAAATGTGGGTCCCTGATACCATGGAGTAGGATTCCAGTTTGGCACTATTTATGTCCATTTAAAGATAGTCACTTTGCATTTAGTTACTTTGACTTTTTTTGGTTATTGCTATACATAGGTGAACCTAATCCTAACAGTTTGAGTTTCTTTTTCTCTTTTATTACTGAGGGTTGAACCTATGGGGCAGGTGATTTATATTAAGCTAAATTTATACCCTCAGCTATCTCTTAACTTTTTATTTTTGGTACCAGTTCTTATTAAGTTTCTTAGGTTGACTTTGTAGTCACTCTATTGCCCAGGTTGGTATTGAACTTGGAGTCCTGGTGCCTCGGTTTCCCTTGCTGGAATCCCAGGCCCCAAGTATTGGAGTCACCACACCGACTTTGTTTGCCTTTCAATGTGAGAGCCCTACCTGGCATTTCCCCCACCCCATAGTAGGTTATGTTATGGGCCCACTTACGCTCTTCCTATGTCCATATATTGAAGTCATAACCTACAGGTGCCCTTACTTGGAGATCAAGTAATTATATTAAGTTAGAGTTGGTCCCAATACCCAATATGACTAAGATCTTATAAGAAAAAGAAATATAGATGCTTGATGTGAGCTCATAGAGGAAAGGGAAGAAGAGATGGGTGGACCTTGTATATTAGACTCATTGTTGTGATCAAATGCCTGACGGGAAGCAATTTAAGGGAGGAGGGCTTCTTACTTATTTGATTTGTTATTGCAGTGTGTGTGTGTGTGTGTGTGTGTGTGTGTGTGTGTGTAAGAGAGAGAGCGTGCTGTGGCATGTGTGCAGAGTTCAGAGGCAGCCTTCCAGCAGCCTATTCTATCCATCCTTCCACCATGTTGTTCTAGCAGCAGGCACCTTTACCTGACAAGCCAACCCACCTGCCAGTAGGGTTTATTTTGACTTACAGTTCCATACAGTCCATAATTCTGGAGAAAAAGTGTGGAGTCAGGAGCATGAGGCAGCTGGTCACATCGCAACCATAACCAAGAAACAGAGTGCAAACAGGGAACATGGCTAAGCTGTGAAACTTCAGCCTGCCCACAGTGACCCACTTTCTCTAGCGAGGTACCCCTTCACAAATGTTCTAAAACTTTCCCAAAGTGGCCACACTGGCACACAGGCCTATGAAGTGAGGTTTTATATTCAAACCAAACAGCCCTCTTTGAGCTGAGGAGACTGTTTTTGTTTTGTTTTTTTTTTAACATAATGTCAATTGGTCAATTACCAATGAAGACTCAGGAGCCAGATGCTGGGGTGAAAGCGTCCTAGCACAGAGAGACATAGAACACATCTGGCTGAACTTCCTCCTCAGCCAGTGCCGCAGAAGGAATACACTTCTCACAACTCAAAAGATATCCTTCAAACTGAATGTCCCTCCCTTGTACTTCCTGCAGGCCCATCTGTCCTCCTGACTCCCTCTTACTCTCTATGGTTTTTCCTTAACAATCCTATATTCACTTCCTGTCAACTGGTTGCTTGCTTCACCTCTTGACCTATGGTAGACTTTAATCCTGTTTACAATATTCAAGCAGAAAGCTCATGGATTAAAGGTGTGTGCTAAGACTGAGCCATACCACAACTTAATATAGATTTTTTTCCAGCAAATAACACAATTGTGGGGTTCACAGTGTGATCAACTATCCTGCAACAAGAGAGAGGCCTCAGAATAAAACCTTAGACTCTAGAACCCAGAGGTGGATTGTGTGGTCACATCTTTGTGTCGTCAAGGCCATCTGGTTTGTGGTTCTTTCTTATGGCCACTTAAGTAGACTAGCACAGATTAAAACTCTGGGTTGTGGCTCAGGGCCTTCCTAGCTGTGACTTCTTTCTCCTCAAGTTCTAATTCTTACCATCCAGAAGCCTTCCCTCCAAGGGCAATATGCTTCATTTTTCTAATGAGGTCTGTGAAGGCCCCACGGCACCTGACTCAGGACTCTTATGTATATTAGGACACTCAATAAATGCTTATTGATTAATTAGGATTCCCTAGGCCACACGAGGGAGGCAGAGATGGATGAAGTTGTTTAATAAAGTCTGTCCAAATGGACCACATTTCTTTGGCAGACTTCTCCTTTAAAGGGAGACATGAAGGAGCAGGCAGATTTTACAGTGGCTTGTACTATCCCAGAAAAAGAAAAAGCCTTCAGGGGAAATGGCTGTGGAGACAAACATGGCAGTGACAGCCCAGCTGCCCTCTGTTATTGATTTCCTGTTACCAGTTATGTCTGTTTTAATCTGGGAGGGGGGAGTGTTTTCATAACAAGGTGAGTGTGTGAATCTCAGTAATGCAAAGTTAATGCTGTTAGCATATGCCCTCTCATGGCTTCGCTTTTGTACATCAGGAGCTTTCTTCCCTCCTCACTTCAGGCTGTAATAGGATGGAAATATTCTTGCTCACTGTAATTTTGAGAAGCATAAGTGAATGTAGGCTCTTGTGCCCCTTAAATCTATTGTAGTAAGTCTATTCCTTTTAAAGCCTAATTTTAAAATGGAGTTGAGACCTAGGACTCTAGTCTTTTAAGCAAGTATGTGGCATGGCAGAGGTTATATCTTTACGCCTGTAATTTTCCCCCAGGGGATGACCAGACCTCCGCTAACAAAGTATTGGTTAAATTTCGCCCACTGGGAAAAGAAAACTGACAAAAAAATGTCACATTACCTGGATACAGGGCTGCAGAATATTTTTCCCATGAACCTAGTAAAGATGGATGGACATTACCTGATCCTTTTTGTCTGTCCCTGGGTACAGTGGCAGGCGATAGATGCATCTGGACGATTAATTAAGCGCAATGACAAACCAACAGAATACCTGTTTACATTCTGATTGGACTCTTAGGAGTGTTTTTTGAGATAAAAGCAGAGGGGGAAAGCAGGTAAAATCACTGAGAGAGTTACCTCAATTTAGTTCACTTTAGGCAGGGAGATGACTCCCAACTTGGGAGGTCAAGCCTTTCTCTGGAGTTGGTTCCTTTTATACTGTTACCTGGTTTCTCCTTTTGAGAGTATCTTCTGAGAAATCGTGCTGTTGTCTTCTGAGGAATACCACAGAGCATCCATTAGATGTTTGCCTCCTAGGAAGTACATTATAGGAATAATTTCTCATCAGGACCACGGGATGACCTGATACTTCTTAAACTTTAAATCTCCTTGTACCTAACTCAGCTAAAAGAAATATTCTCTTAGGAATTATGATTATTAAGCGTTTCACTAAATGTTCTGTGGATAATTTTTCCCTTACAAATTAGTATCTGATGACATTTGATGCAAAGGTTCTGTTTTAAAAGAAAAGCTTAAAATTTTTCACTTTTTTTTTTTTTTTACATTTGACCTTGAGTAAGATAAGGAAAATCTCACAATTAAATGTCTGCTTTTTGATGCTTAGCTTCTGCCTATACTTTAGAAAGAGCCTGTATGGGTAAGTCTGTCTGTGTGTGCTTAAGTGTGTGTGTGTGTGTGTAGCGTGGTGTGCACTTGATATGTATGTAGTATCTGTTATGTACTTGGTGTGTATCTTTGTTTCTTTTCTATTGCTGTGATAAAACACCATGACCAAGGCAACTTATAAAAAACAAACACATTAATGAACAAACAAACAAATGTTTGCTTAATTTATCTTGTGGTTTCAGAGGGTTAAAGTCTGTGAATATGGAAAGAAGAAATGAATGAGAGATGACATTTTGATCTACGACCACAGGGTAGAGAGAACACTTTGATTGTCAGGAGTGAAGTTTTAAAGTCTACTGTGAGTGACTTACTTCCTCTCACAAGGCCACGCCTCCTAATCCTTCTCAAATAGTTCTACCAACTAGGGGTCAAGTATTAAAATATATGAGACGAGGGGATTCAATATCATTCAGATCACCACTGTGTGTGTGTGTGTGTGTGTGTGTGTGTGTGATGTTGTGGTGTCTAGTATGTACTTGCTATGTATGAATAGTCTGCCTGTGTTTAAACAGAGGAGGAAAAATCCATTTCCTATTTGGAAAGATACCTGAAAGGGCCACCACTATTTGATCGGTGAGCAGCAGACCCTATGGTCACAGAGGGGAGCAGCTCCTGTCCTCTCAACAAGAGGATATAGTGATTCCATTTCCCCTTTCTCTCCAGCATCACCCAGTAACTGTCGGTCAGATACAACGATGGAAACTGAAGAGCATATAGTGATTCCATTTCCCCTTTCTCTCCAGCATCACCCAGTATCTGTCGGTCAGATAGATCGATGGAAACTGGAGGATGGAGAACAAAGAGGCTGTCCCCAAGAACAAGTGACTGCACCTCTTTCTAGGGCCTGATGGCACCTCCTTACTAAATAGATGAGGGTCTGCTACCTAAATGGGCTAAGGTGGCCTCTGTGCACCTCCCCTTGCATTGATTACTTCTTCGCTACAGACTAAGACCCACTGGTTCTAAAGGCTGTTGGTACCAAATGCAAATCCCATACATTCAGTGGGTTTAAAAATAGTCACAACAATCAAATATTTAGCTATTTAAAATGGCCCTGCTTGCCTTGTATATCATTTGAGGTATTACTGCCCATTGAAAGATAGGCCCTTCAGAATTGAGAATCTCTACTCTCTTGCTTGCAGACATCGCCTAGACACAAGACTCCTTCCTAGCAGTTCCTGGGTCTTCCTATGGGCAGCTCATGGTATGAGAGACTCAACCATCTCTGTGTTTTCCAATGAAACATGTGGCTTGGTTTTTCCTTGATTAGTGCTCAGACTCTTTTAACCATCTTCAGGATTGTGCAGTCAAGGCCCTGTTATGTCTTGGCCATTTTCACCAAACTGTCTCTGAGCAAAGGGATGCCCACAGAAGATAGATATGTTGATGGCACCAGGTTTTGTTTGTGTCCTAGTTTGGGGGGAGGAGGAACAGAAAAATAAATGATCTGACTCCTTGTACAGCCTCATATTAGTTCTTGTTCTCTGAATATTATTGTTGAGTTTAAAGACTGAGAAGAGAAAGATGACCAGAAGACAGAAGATGCAGAAGGCAAGAACAGGAGCAGGACTTAGAGAAGAGGGGCAGTTATGAAAGGAAGTATATCTTCACCCACTGACCTCAGGCAAGTCTTTGGGCTTCAAGTTCTAGTCTGTTAATGGGAACAGGATGTAGTTGTCACTGTATGAAAATGGAATGTTTGTACTGGAGCACAGCCACACTTATATGTCGTGATCTTCCTTGTGTTCCCAACCCATGAAGGCGATCCTTAGCTTAGAGGAGCAGGTTATGGCTAACTGGAATCATCAGAAGTTCTCAGTTAGGCGGAAGTTCCTGGAGCTTGCTTTGGAAAGGTTGACATTGCCTGAGGGAGGGGTCTTCTGGTCAGGGTCTTTGTATTTGAGGGTGTAATAGTTAAAGTCTTGGTCATGAATTCTAAGAGGGAGAAAAGGGGTTCTGGGCTTCTCTTGTGGCCTGTGATGGTAGATCCTGAGTCTACCCTTCAGCAAGATCCCTAGACCCATGCTTCAGCTAGATGTGACACCATCGGTGAATAAAGCATGAAGCCTGGATCTTGGGGCCCAACAAAAAGGCTTCTTCAGAGGAGCTAGGCACTGAGGGAATGGATGGCATTTCTAGAGTGAAGAATGACACTGTCCCAGGAATTGCCATCCTGGAGAAGCCTTCTTAGCCAGTTTGAATTAGCAGAGGGCTGGAGAAGTCTCAGAGGGAGCCCTCAGACTCCATGCTAATAAGCTGTGTGGAGATTTGGCTGATTGGAAAAACCAAAGGCAGTGGAATTTGTGCTTCACATTCATGGAGCAGTTTGAGGAGCAGTTGTATCGTGATTAGCCTGCAGCATGCCTCCCCAGGGAGGGAGAACCAAGGCATGATGAAGGCAATCATGAAAAGACTTTGGAAGATGTCAAAGTAATTGATTACGAGTCTCCATCACTCTGCTTTCGTGACGCTGTCTGGGCTTTCTTCCTGGTGAAACTACATGAAAGAATACTGCTTTTATTTTTTCTTCTTCCCTGAATTCCATAGCACACGGGTGACATCAGGAGGTAAAAGGCCTTTGTACCCACAAATGTTAGTGGGACTCCATCCAACTGGTTTCAAAGAGTCAGAGAAAAAAAAAGCTACTTAAAAATTGCTTCCCACTGTGACAGATTTCAAGTGTTACCTTTTCCTGCACAGGGCAAGAACCAAGCGGTTTCTGGAAGGTTCTGGGGACTCTTCCAAGATAATTATGTCACCTTGGCCTGAACATAGGGCACAGCTACCTACTGAACTTTTCCTTTTTGACAGTGTCTAATCGGGGTGCCCTTTACCCCAGGCACCAATATACACTGAGCCTTCTCAAAGGAAAGCCCATTTTCTTTGAAGGAAAATCTCTTCGATTGGCTCACTGGTATAAGAAACCAAGAAAAGCCATTTTTTTTTTAAAGCCAAGTTTTTCCCTTTCTAGCTTATAATAGAAAATATAAGTGATAAAAAAGTAGAAAGAATCAAAATGTGTACCCTGATCTTAACATTCCAGGCACAGTTTGTCATACACCCCACCCCATGTAGAATAGTTTGCATATATACGCACAAATGTATTTATAGATGCATATGATACATATATATGTATTTAAGTTGTTTCTATAATTGAGATCATATGGTGTTGAATAAACGAATATTTGTGCATCTTTTGCTTTTTAAACTCATCGTTTAGTATAAACATTTCTTCATATCACCGAAAAGGTTTTGTAAACATGTAAAGCATGTACCTAACATTTTTTCTCTCAAAGGTCATGATTTGCCTCTCTGATCTCTCTTTCCAGAGAGTTTCAGTTGTTTCCTGTTACTTTGTTATTGTGAATGACACTTGCAGTTAGCATTTTTATGGGTGCTTCTTTATTCTTTTGCTCCTGTTTTAGGTGAACTGGCTTGATTGACAAGGCCTTGAGTTCTTCATTTGTACTGTCAAACCCTTTTCAGCCCTGTGTTATCTTATTGTTAAGTAAATGACTTATTTTAGAGGTAAAAAGTTACTCTTGAATTTTTTATTTGTCCTTATTTGCTTGCAGATCTTGTATCCTTCTTAAAGATTTATTTTTACATTTATTTGAGTGTGTGTGCGCGCACACACACACACGTACACACACACACACGCACACATGTGCACAGGAAGGTTCTTCTTGAGGCCAGAAAATGGTGTCCAATCCCTTGCAGCTGGAGTTAAAGGTGGCTGTGAGCTTTTACGGTGGGTTGCTGGGAAACAAACTCAGGTCCTCTGCACGAGCAAATGCTGTTATCTGCTGAGCTGCATTTTTAACCGCAATGGTGGGGCCTCCCAGGAACCATTCCCTCAATTTCTGCTCCAACTTTATCCCCGCACATCTTGTAGGCCAGACAAATTGTGGGTCTAAGGTTTTCTGTCCGGGTTGGTGTCTCCATCCTTCCATTGGAAGTCTTGCCTGGTTACAGGAGATGACCATTTCAGGTTCCATATGATCTATTGCTAAGAGTCTTAGCTAGGGTCCACCTTATAGATTCCTCGGTGTTTTTATAGTCCTAGGTTTCTAGCTCACCCCAGAGATGCCCTCCAACTGATTTTGGATCTCTTTCCTGTTAGTATTCTGTCTAAACTCCACCTCCACCTGGCAACAGCCAGGCATGCTCCTCCCCACAGTTGCCTGGCAACAGGCAGGTAGGCTTGCCCACTATAAAAGGGGCTGCCTGCCCCATCCTCTCTCTCTTGCTCCCCTTGATCCCCCTGCCTGCAGGTTCTCTGCCCCCTCTCTCCTCACCCCTTCCCTTCCCCATCTCTCCACGTGGTCATGTCCGGCCTCTACTCCTCTACTTCTCTGCTCTCTCTCCTCTCTTCCCTCTGCCCTAAATAAAAGCCGCCCACATGGTACTCTGCCACGTGGGCTGGGTGGCAAGACAGGCACGCAGATCCCCCAGTTCCACATTTCCTGATATCAGACTAAACAAACTCAAAAACAGACACCGGCATTTTAATCGTTAAGGAGTTTCCGTCCGGCTTGAGGGACTCTGAACACCCGGTTAGCGCCTGGCCAGCAGTTCCTGGACTAAGGGGTTGGCTTTTCATGGCTCCAGTCCATATATGACTGGCCTCTAGCTGATCTGGGACTTAGGACATTGGCCTGCTGGGTTGTTTTTCACCTCGAAAGTACCTCCCAAGCCAGGCAGTGGTGGTGCATGTCTTTAATCCCAGCACTTAGGAGGGAGAGGCAGGTGAATTTCTGAGTTCAAGGCCAGCCTGGTCTACAGAGTGAGTTCCAGGAGAGCCAGGGCTACACAGAGAAACCTTGTCTCAAAAAACCAAAAAAAAAAAAAAGAAAGAAAGAAAGAAAGAAAAAAAGAAAAGAAAAAGAAAGACAGTAGCTCCCAGCATCCCCCCAAGCTCTCACAGCGCTGGAAATCCTGGTACTGGGTGGGCTACTTTCTGGAGGGCTCCAGGAGCCCTGCCGAGGCCTCCAGATATTCTCGTGAAGACCTGATTATCTGGCCTGAGCCTGATCAGTTTTTTTCTCTTGGGATGCCAAATGATAATTTGGTAATAGCCACGATCACCCAATGGGCACATCGTCTTCGTCCATACCCACAGACACATACTGCCAGCAGTCTGATAACTGGAAAGAAATTCCCTATGTTCATATATCCCTTTCCATGTTTTCTGTCTGCTCCCTACCCAAGGTTCTCTTAGCCATGAAACATGCTCAACCTCACACCTCTTTCTAATTTTTCTTTTTTAATTAAACCAAAATGAGGGAATTGCTTTAGCAGACATCTGCAGGTTCCACACTCACTAGCCTAGTCTAGAACTGGTAAGCTTTCCCATCCCCCACTGGCCAGAGTCCACATAGTCCCAGGAAAGATTTCTTGAGATAGAAGCTAACCCTGTCCATTCTTGAACCTCGTTCTAGGATGGCTCCCCTTGGATGAGACATTTCCCCCCTTCTTCTCGAGCCAGTTTCTCATGGCTGAGTACCCCAGGCCAGGCCTGGACCGACTGTTTCTCAGGAACACTGGCTCTGACTGTAGTCCCCAGCATGTCTCTTCTGAGGGTCAGCCTTTCACACCCTTCCCCCTTCACCTCCTTCGTCATCTGTGGGTCAACTGGACCCATTTAGTTCCAGCGCCTTGCCTGAAAAGCAGCAGCAGGTTCAATACCTGGCTCACTCCCTCCCCCCTTCACCTCCTCTGTGGCTGGCTCAGCAGTTTGCCAAAAGCAGTGTGTCTGGGACCTGGCTTGCTTCCTTTCCCTCTCTGATTCTTAGCTCTCTGCTCTGGGTCTACTACTTGCCAGGGACCCTCTCTGAGACTTGCTTCCCCATGTGCGCAACCACCGGCACAGGGCTTGGCTGTCCAAGCACTCAAGGGAGGCTTGCTCTTTCTCCCTCTCTGCCTGGGACCTGTAAAATGAGTGTTAGCGGTGTCTTCCACTACAAAAACAACTAACATGAACATTGCAGGGACATGCTTGCTTTTCCCTACTCGCTGCAGATGCCAGAGGCACTGGGCAGCTTTCTTAGCCAAAATGTTTCTGTGCTAATACAAAAATGTGCTTTTCTCTACCTATGCAACCTGCAAAAGTTACTTAAGACTCTTTCCTAACCTGCCTTGATAGATTTTTACTACTGCTATTTAATTCTATTCAGTTACAACCCATTCTTATGGCTCTCAATCTTGTCAGGAGCCTGTTAATAGTATTTTTTAAGTTTATGGCATTCCCAAAGCCTCTAACAGTTTCCCAAGATGGTTTCAGAAGACTCTGACACCGGACTCCTAGAACATACAGCCTGGATTGTATGTGAACAAGTGCAGTGGACTAAATGGGATGCCCTGAGTCAAATGACTTGGCTAAATCAAGGTAAGTCATTTCTCATGTCATACGTATCCATTTCACAGAAAAAAGCCCTGCGTCCTCTGCGCTTGGAAGCCAAACTGACTTCACCCAAGAGACTATGGAGACCATGGGAACTGTTGGCTAGTGGACTCTGTCATTTTTTAAAATAATATATAACTGGTAGATTATTGTTTACTCAGACTTCTGACTACATTGACAGCTAAGCTTCCACAGACATTATCTGTTACCTCATTACCTAAACTCAGTTGCCATCAATTAAAGCTTCATATTTCCTCCTCTTACTATCCCACTGTCCTAAATTATCTGAGTTCCTGTAAACTTGCCTAACTCTAATAAAACATTCCACTATACGATCCAGCAAAGGCTCATCTTAAAGACTGCTTGTGTTGTTAACTCATGCTGTTTTGTAGACTTATAAGCTACAGGAAACCCACACAGATCTACCTCTCATGGACCAAATAGACGCCATCCAGATAAGTACATCTGCCTAAAGCTCCCACTTACTACCTGTTACAAAGGGTGGGACCCCTCTGGGTTTCAAATGTACATCTTAGAGAAATTTTCTTTCTCCCAAATGTAATCTTATTCCCTACATCTTGTCAAGTCCAGGCGCATCCAGAACAGCTCCAGAGAAGCAACCTCCAGATACTCCATCTCCTGTCACACACAGCTGCTTCTACTGGACCTGTTCCTTCTGACCTATCCTTCTGAGCTATCTGGAGATAGCTCGCTCCATAGACCCTGGACAGCAGGAAACAGACAAGTCTTCTAAGACCAGACAAACATCCCCCATACCCATTCTTCTAGGTTCCCCCTAAAGACACGTCGCCCCCCCAATGCCAGCAGGAAGTAGCCAGATTTCACAACAACCCTATTCCTGCTTAGCTGACCCTATTCCTGCTTCGCCGTCACCTCTTTCTTTTTTTATTTTTATTTTTATTTTATTTTTCGAGACAGGGTTTCTCTGTGTAGCCCTGGCTGTCCTGGAACTCACTCGGTAGACCAGGCTGGCCTCGAACTCAGAAATCCGCCTGCCTCTGCCTCCCAAGTGCTGGGATTAAAGGTGTGCGCCACCACCGCCCGGCTCCGTCACCTCTTTCTAATTTTTCTTTTTAATTAAACCAAAACGTGGGAATGTTAGTATTCTGTCTAAACTCCACCTCCACCTGGCAACAGTCAGGCATGCTCTTCCCCACAGTTACCTGGCAACAGGCAGATAGGCCTGCCCACTATAAAAGGGGCTGCCTGCCCCCTCCTCTCTTTCTTGCTCCCCTTAATCCCCCTGCCTGCAGGTTCTCTGCCCCCTCTCTCCTCACCCCTTCCCTTCCCCCTCTCTCCATGTGGTCATGTCCTGCCTCTACTCCTCTACTCTCTGCTCTCTCTCCTCCCACTCTCTTTCCTCTGCCCTAAATAAACTCCCCCTCATGGAACCTTTTGATCTGGCGTTATCTGTCTAAGCTGAGTTCCCTCTGTCCTTCCCACACTTGATCCCTCCTGTTCCCCTCCCCACTCCATCTCCCACCCAGCTCCCTCCCTCCAACCATCCCCATGTCTATTTTACTTTCCCCTCAAGCATCGCTGCTTGTGCCCTCCTTGTAACTTAGCTTCTTTGGATCTGTGAATGGAAGTATGGTTATCCTGTACTTTGTGGTTAATATCCACTTACAAGTGAGTACATACCATGTGTGTCTTTCTGTGTCTGGGTTACCTCACTCAGGATGATCTTTTCCAGTTCCATTCATTTGCCTGCAAATTTCATGATGTCGTTATTTTTAATAGCTGAGTAATATTCCATTGTGTAGATGTACCAACCGGATTTTCTTTATCCATCGAGGGACATGTAGGTTGTTACCAGTTTCTGGCTATTACAAATAAAGCTGCTATGAACAAGTGTTCTTGTGGTACACTTTGGAAGATTCCTGAGATGAGGTCTAAATGAAAATCCCTCCCCAAGTTGTCAGAAGTTTATTGACAGTACCACTTTTTATTTTTTTCTACCCGTGTCAACTGAGTTTCTATATATATATTATTGGTAGCCCTAGGCTGGATGTTATTTTATTGAGTTATCTTGTCAAGTCATATACTGATAGTCTAGTGATTGAATGTCCATTGTCCCACTAACTGGTTTAAAACACGACAGTGCTAGTCTCTGCTCATTACTTTTATTTTTTAGCGCTCTTGATTGTTTGCAGATGTTTACTCTTTAAGATATACTTGAAAGTTATTTTGTTAGGGTTAAAAGGAACCCTCAGTGGAGTTTTTGTCTGAACTATTGTGGAAACGAAGACCAACCTAGTGTGATTGAGCAAAGACCCCATCACCTATGTTTTGATGATAAGAGACTCCCAGGCAGACAGAAGAGATGAAGGTATGGTAGGAAGAACTCAGGTGTGTCTAGTTGGAGGTAGTATCTTGGGGAGACTCTAGACTTCCTAGAGGTACTTATCAGTTGGGGTTTGTGCATTTGACTTATCCTGTTAGACATAGGACCAAACCGAGAGACGTGCTCATGTGATAACCAAATCTTGGTGATTTGGGATCAGTTGTTAGAGAAGTTAGGTGTTATTTTCTTGGTTGTTAGTAGACATGGTAGCCTGATTTCTACAGGTCTGATATGAAGCAGGCTGCCATACTGGGCTGCTTATCGTAGATATACCTGAAGGACTGGTTTTCCAAGAAGACATAGCCCTGATTTTTTGAAGATTGATTTTATTTTCATTTATGTGTATATGTAGGTGCCTGAGAAGGACAGGAGAAGGTGTCATCAAATTCCCTGGAGCTGGAGGTACAGGCCGCTGTGCACTGCCTGTTGTGGGTGCTGGGAACTGAACTCCAGTCGTCTGCAAGAGAAGCAAGCACTCTTGACAGCTGAGCCATCCCTCGAGCCCGAGTTCTATTTTTATACAGGATCTTGTCATTGTATATTCAGTTTCCCGTTTTATTAAAACTATAAACTATCTTGAGGTAGGATCTTAATACTATTAAGCATTGTCATCCACAAAATAACTTTTGATTTATTCGTATATTCAATTGAGTTCTGAGCTTTCTTTTTATGGATCATTAGAAGGCTATTTCTAGACACCGTGTAGGGTGGGTTGTTTTGTGCTTTTTGTACACGAGCTACCTTACTGTTCTGATTTTTCATTAGTTTTTAAAAAATAGAATCTCACTCTGTAGCTTTGGCTGGCCTGTAGTAATTCTGTAGTAACTTTGTTGTAGTAATTAATTAATGCAGCCTCTGGCTCAGGCCGACTATCTAAGCTACAGGCTCTGCCTAGCCCAGCCGCCATGTTTCTAGGCCTGAGGCCACGTGCCTGCTGCAGCTAGAACCACCCTGCCAGAAACACCAGCCCTACCACCCACTAGATGCCAGCATGAGAGATGGCTTTGCCACTCTTCCATGCTGTCTCCACAAGGCTGGGCATTGCCCAGACCATCCCACCATCCACGTGGGCCCAGTAGAAAGATGAGACTCTAATACTTAAAGATTAATCAAAGGCTTATATATTTGATAATGATCAGTAACAAGATACCATACAATCAGAAGTGTAACCCAATACCCAACCTAGATATACCAACTACCTTTGACTGCTGCAGACATGTGAACATCTACCTCCATCTCTCTGTCTCTCTCTCGTCTCCTAGCTCTAGCACCCTTGCATTCATGGTGATCCTCCTGCTTCAGCCTCCCAAGTGGTAGAATTACAGACATAAACTGTCACAATGAAGTTCTGTGATTCTTAACCATTACCATGTAGTATAAAGCTAATTTAAAATATTTTTCTGATATTCAGATAATTTTCCAAATTCCTGATTTTTTTAGACAGGTAGGTATTTCTTCCTCCTCCTCCTCCTCCTCCTCCTCCTCCTCCTCCTCCTCCTCCTCCCCCTCCTTCTCCTCTCTGATGCAGTTTATTGATTCATGTATGATTTCCCAGTGGAGAAAATGATGTAAATACAGTGCTTATATATGGAATCCTTAAAAAGTAAAAAGAAAGAAAATAATTCCAGCGATGTTACTTGTAGTGGCTTATGGTAGAAATTGCGAATTTTGGTTTCAATTTTCATGGGGCTGGCTCTAGGAAAACAGCACACCATTTAATGTGGTGATGGTACAGGTTTGAGCATGAAACAGGATCTTCTAAATGTCAGGTCCTTTTACTTTCAGTTTTAAACATCCTTAGTATTTTAAAAAGTGTCTGCCTGTGTTTTGTGTGTGTCCCTGTGGTGTGTGTGTATGTCCCTGTGTTATGTGTGTGCCTGTGTTGTGTATGTGTGTGTATGTGTGTATGTGTGTGTGTATGTGTGTATGTGTGTGCGTATGTGTGTGTGTGTGTGTGTGTATGTGTGTGTGTGTGTGAGATAGTGTGCTATAATATACATCTGGAGGTCAGAAGGCAACCTTGGTTCTGTTCTTGCTTCCCACCTTGCTTGAGGCACAGTCTCTTGATCTTTGTGGTTGCATGTTACAGGCTGGCTGGACCATGAGATTTTCAGGGATTCTTTCGACTATACCTCCTATCCTGTTACAGGCATTCTGGAATTACATATGTGTATCACCACATCTGGCTTTATGTGGGAAATCTGGGTCCTCATAGTTCCATGGCTGCACATCTCCCACTGAGCCATCTATCTCCCCAGCTAACTTCTTAATACAATATTAAATGTTATGGATTTTTAATATTCCTTTGATAAAATCATTATATTATAAAATAATTAATTATCTAAGTGATTCTACAACTGAGTATTCTTTTTGTGTGTTGATTTGTTTATTTATTTTGAAACAGGGTGTCACTATACAGCTCAGGATAGTCTCAAATTTACAATCCTCCTGCCTCAGTCTCCCAGTGCTGTGGTTACAGGAATCCCACACCGCTTTTGTTAGATTTTTAACACTTACATATTAAAATCTAAAGCTTGGCTCTGGTCTAACATTGACTTTCAACATCTACGCATAAGAACTTTGATGATTGTGTTGACTGTCTTCAGTTGGCTCATTTGAGTTGGCTCGTTTCAACGGAACATGAGTGAGACTCACATGTTCCAGCATTCATGCGCAGGCTATGACTTTTGAGCCAGGAGACAGAATGAAATAGTAGGACAGTTCATGTAACAGAGTCCAGAAGACCAGAGGTACACGCTCTGGATGGTCCTCATTCAGTGGGTCATGAGGCATGTTCTTTATTTCCCAGCAACTTGCTTGGTTACACAGGACAGATGATGCCCTACAGGGAGGCTCACTGACTAAACATCTGAGGTCTTTATTGGAGGCTGGTTGTATGACAAGCCTTTGCTTGGCATATTCAAGAGAAAAAAGAAAAAGAAATCCCAGACTGATGGAAGGAAAACTGCTGTTAGCATCAAACATACTGTTTTCATAAACAGTTTGGGCTCAGTGAGCTGCTCATCAATCAGAGGGGTAGGAATGTATTCCAGTGCCAAGATCCCAGATGCTTGCCAGGGGCCAGATTTGTAAACGGTTCTTTTAAGGTTTAGCAGTGTGACCTGCGGTGTTCACCCTTGTCATACATGTGTGTAAGCATGATCGTGTGCATGTCATTGTGTCAGTGTGAGGCATCACAGCTATAATAACTTAATATAGTAAATTAAATCCTATTATATATATATATATATATATATATATATATAACAGAATGAGAATTTTCTGTTCTTTGAAGATTTCTAAGCACAACTGAGTTAAACTGATATGGTTGTACACACCTGGAGTGTCTGAACCTGACCCTGCAAAGATTCCCTATCTTCTGAAATTGGTTAGTACATCTGTGTCCCCGGTGATTTTTTTTTAAATTCATGATTAAAAGCCTCTGGGTTCCATTCCCCTGTCATTGTTCATTCCTAAATGATGTTGCTTATGATTTTTCTTTCTATACATATTGATTAGCTCTTCCAGATATTTGACCATTTTATTGAATTTTTAAAGAACCAATCCTCGGTACCATTTGTCAAATTTGTCTTTGTATTTTAAATCTATTTTTGTATTTATTTATCTTCATTATCTTCTTTGCTTGAGGTATATTTTTGTCATTTTTTTCCTTAGTTTTTGAAGAAGGAAGACATTATTATATTAGTTCATTTTGCAAGAGTATAAAATATTTGTGGTTATACATTATATCAAAGTGTATAGCTTTAGCTGTATGCTGTATATACATGTGTGTATACATACATGTGTACACATGTGTATGTTTTTATGCATGTGTACATACAAAGATTTAACTGATTCTCTATTTTTACATTTCTGCCTCAAGCCTGTTATTATATCAGATTGATTTTTTTTATTGAAAAAGTGTGTTTTCGTATAATATATTCTGATGGTACTTTGCCCTTCTTCCAATTCCCCTCAGACTTTTCTAAACTCCCTATCATCCAACTTTGTGCCCTTTCTCTTTTCCCTCCCCCTAACAAACAAGCCATACACAAACAGAAAAACAAAGCAAAACAAAAACCCAAGAAACTAACTTCCTTCTCTCTGTCCCTCTGTTTCTGTCTGTCTGACTCATGAGCACACGAATGCACATGCACACACACACACACACACACACGCACACACACAGAAGAAACCAAAATACACAAGCAAAAGACTAATTAAAAATACCCACACAAAGCTAGATGAGACAAAAAATTTTACAAAAATACCAGTGAGTTTGTTTTTTGTTGGCCATCTACTGCTAGGCATGGAATCCCATTCTTAAGCGTGGTTAATATATCCAATGAGACCCCACTGGAGGAGATTAATTTTTCCTTTGTGAGTGAGTACAAATTGAAGAGAGCTTCTTGGTTAGGAGTAGTAGCCCACGTCCACTTCCTCATCTCCGCACTGGGATTCCATCTGGCTTGAACCTGTGCAGCCCCGTGTGTGCTTCTACAGCCTTTGTGAATTCATATATGTCTTAGTCTGTAGTGTCTGGAGGGGTGGGCAAGAGTAGAGCTGAAGCTGGAACTTATGATCTGTGTATGCTGGATAAGTAACTGGCCATTGGACAGTATCTTCATCTCTGATGGATTTTTATTTCCTTGAGATGGTAAGTTGGTAAGTAGCCCAGGCTAGCCTAGAATTCATGATTCTACTGCCCCCTTCTCATGAGTGTTGGAATTACAGGCATGAGGTAGCACTCCCAGTCTTCATCAATGGATTTTCATTAGTGTTAGCTTCTATGAATTTATACCGCTATTGTTGCATTTCTTTTCCTTGTGAGGTATAAATAGACTACTCTTTACCCCAGGTAGACTGGACACTGACAGGCTAAAATGAAGGATTCATCCAAATCCTACTTAGTGAACCGATGACTTCACTGAGCTACTTCCAGGAGAGAGACTAACAAGGTGCGGCACCACCACAAACCCACACCTGGGTCGACTGGCTGGCTTTTACATAATCTTGTAGGGGAGTGAGCTTTCAAGGGTCCTGTGAACCTTACAGGCCTTGTGAATCTTGTGTCTCCAGAGCCTCCCTTCCAAGAGAATGTTATTAGGTCTGATCTGAGAGATTCTCTAGGAGTGAGGGGCTGGGTGGGGGGTGGGTGGGTCATCATAGCTGCTTTGCCTCAATATGGTGACCATCATGTCTAATTCAGAGGAAACAGCTGTGCCACTGTACACAGGCATTTCTGTCATGTGAAAAGGACCTTCTTGGTCAGTCTGGCCCTCCTTTCAAGGTAATCATCCTGAGTTCCATACTCAGAGTTTGTTTTCACCATTCTGTGGCATCCTTTAGTGGTTTAATTTTAGGGTTCAACTTTTCCCCACTATGTCAATGGGATAAATCCATTTTTGCATATATCACTGTTTTTTTTCTTTTGTTGACTATGATCCCATTGTGTGAATATACGATTCATATGTGGTTATACATTGTATAACAATATGTGGTTCATATGTAATTATACATTGTTTTGAGATACTTTGGAGAATATGAATGAATATAGTATGAGATTTTGTTTTTATTTTGAGACCTGGTTTTGCTATTTGTGTGAAAAATAGAAAATTGTTCCATCCCTGAGACTGGATGTCTCAGCTGGTCTGGAGAGGAAGAGGAGCCAAGCAAAGAGAGAGTTTCCTTCTTCCATGTCTTTATTTAGGCTGCCAGCAGAAGGTAGGGCTCAGATTAAATCCAAACCTCAAAAGATCTGGATTAAAAGTGGTTCTTCCCACTTCACATGACTTAACTAAGGGAAAAAATGTCCCTCACATGCATACCCAGCTGCTTGGGTTTTAGTTAATTCCAGAGACAGTTAAGATAACAACCAAGAATAGCCATTCCAGAAAAATTGGTTCTTTTTCTTGCCTGCATATCCTTGTTAGGATTTTCAGTATTAAAATAAAAGGGGTCAGTGAATTCACGCCTTGCTCCTAACCTTAGGGGAAGAACTTTAAACACTACATCATTGAGTATGATGTTAGTCCCACCCCCTCCCTTTATTGTGTTCTGGTATATTCTTCATACACCTAGTTTGTGGATAGTTGCTATGGGGGATTTTGAATTTTTCTTTTTTTGTACTTATTGAGACCATATAATTTTTTTTTTAAAAAAAGCCTTACTTATTTTATGTAAGTACACTCTAGCTGTTTTCAGATACAACAGAAGAGGGCATCAGATCCCATTACAGATGGTTGTGAGCCACCATGTGGTTGCTTGTCCTTGAACTCAGGACCTCTAGAAGAGTCAGTGCTCTTAACCACTGAGCCATCTCTCTAGTCCCTGGGACCATATAATTTTTATCCTTTATTCTGTTAATAGGGTACAGACATTCACTGATTTGCCATTGACTGTCATACATGACATTTTCAAGGTGCTGATTTCAGTGTGTTTGGTTTGCTAGTGCTTTTTGAAAAATATGTTTTTATATGTTATATGATATTTTTCTCTATCTTTAGAGAGATTGACCTGAAATTGCTCCTTGTCAAGTATTTAGTTCCTGGGGGTAGTAACTAAGGCACCTTTCTTAAAATAATAAAGTTAGTTTTTCTATTTGAATGTTGCCCCATCTCTGAAGACCTTTCAGAGAGATAATAAGTCATAGCAGTGCTGAGGGTAGGTTTCATGCACTCCTGCAACACACTCTAGAGTAAAGCCTTCAAATGTGAGCACCAGTGGCAATCGGCCATGAAAGAGTCTGTTTAACGGCAATCCCCCAGCAAGTCAACACAGTATGCTAGTGAAGCCTTGTCAGCACCTGCCAGTTAGACAGAGGAAGACACTCAGCAACGAAACATGTAAAGAACCTTCTGGAAGCAGTGTTGAGATGGAGGCTTGGCATCTTCAGCATGTGGCCTTGGACTAGCCATTCTGAGATTGCTAGCAACCTTTGTTAAAATGTACATGCCTCAGCCCTCCCTTGGGTCCTCTGGGTGGGACCCTTGGGATCCTCATTTTATAAGCACACTGATCAGGACTGATAAGCAGCTAGGTGTAGAGGCCAGCATGACGGAGGCAGCACAGAACTGAGCATCAGACGACCTGGCATGATTCTGATTCACTAACTGATTCAGTACGATAGGAAGTTATACCAGCCTATGGCTAAAACCACTCTGGGTTTGGAGTGGTTGTTAATGTCTGCAGTGAGAGCCTCTGACTTGGCAAACTGAAGACAGAGTGGCATGCATGGTGCCAGGCAAGTCACCCGTGCTTCCCACACGCCTTATAATATATTCAGGCGTGAGGCCTGAAAACAGAAAATGGGGCTCTAGCTTGGGAGGCCTCTCGGAGGGCCGACAGAACAGCCCTTGCCTGGGAGTTGTCGAATAGCAGCTGGTTGGGTCTTGGAGCCTCTTGCAGCTGTTTGTGATATGTCAAGTGAAGTTTTGTTTTTATGTGTTAATGGGCTTGGAGCTATTTTACAGTGTGTTTGACATTTTACAGTATAGTAAAGTGTGTACATGCCTAATTAAAACAGATGTGCATTTGATAAAATAATTACTGGCTATGCTGGAGAAAACAGCTAATTATATAAACAGCACAAACACCTACACATGGGCCATAAATACATATTTAAGAAGCACTGGAAAGCAGGTGGACTTGGCTATGTTTTTGTTTGTTTGTTTTGTTTTTTGTTTTCTTCTAGAACAGAGTCATTCCTTAGGTTTTCTTAGCCTTGGGGTACATCAGCATTAGAGTTTTCTAGGTTTTGCCCCTACCTGGTCATCCTTCTTTTCTTTGTTGGGATGAAAATAAGAGGAAATTCTCTTTCGAAAAGATATGGAATTAATACAACAAAAATGTTGTATAATGTAGGCTAAGGCAATAGCTCAGTTGGTAAAATGGTTAGCATGCAAGCAGAAGGACCTGAGTTCAAGCCCCAGCACTCATGTAAACAAACAACGGTGTGTGGTATGGTGTTTGCCTGTAATTCCAGTACCGGGGAAGCAGAGACAGGAGGAGGATTCCTGGCTTCTGTCAAGCTGGTCTAGCCAACTTGGCAAGTTCTAGGCCAATGAGAGATTCTGAGAAATACGTGGATGGTCCTTAAGGAATGACAGGACATCTAAAGTTGTACTTTAGCCCACCGCCTTAAATTATACACACACCTGAGTGTGCTTTCACCAGTGCACACATGCATACACAAGCACGAACATGCACACACAGATACACAAAACCTCCACAAGAAATGTCAATTAACCTGTGCTAACATGTAACAAGCATGATGCCCATCCTTACTTTATGTCATTTAATCTTACTCTCATTTCAAGAGGTAGCTGCTGGTGCTCTTCTTCTCCAGTAGATGGATAAACAGGCTCACAGATATAAAGAACTTGGTAAGACTGAAGAAGATGCCCATCACTGGTCTCTGGCTTCTGTACGCATATACATAGAGACACATACACACACAGAGACACAGAAAAACACATGCAGACACACACAGAGAGAGAGAGAGAGAGAGAGAGAGAGAGAGAGAGAGAGAGAGAGAGAGAGACTTATCTAAAGCGTGTAAGATGGGAAATACAAGATCTGCAATTCCAGCTGAGGTCCATCCATTCTCTCTACTCTGGCTTCTACGACAAATTTGAGTCTGACCACTTTTGTGCTGTCAGTGGGTGAAGATCAATGGTTCGAGGAACTTTCTCCAAGTGTCTCTGCCATCACTTTGACATTATAGACATCAAAGTGTATCCTGGACCAGATACACTTGTTTGACAGAAGGTCTTAGGACTCTGGCAGTTGGTTGCCACGTGCACACGGCCAGGCTCTGGGAGGCATCTGCCAGTCAGCTGGATGAAAGGGTTGCACCAGGAGGGCAGGATACATAGGATTGCTATGGGAAGCAGGACAAACTTGTTCTGGAAGCAAGGTATGAAGAAGAAATATTGATGAGCATCTCAATGTGAGAGCCTTGCCCACATGTGTTCACATCCCTGCCCTCTACTAGTGGGGGACAGAGGTGTGTAGAAGATTGGTACATGTGCACTAGTTTCTACTTTCTAATTCTAGTCTGCTGGCCTACTAGCTTAGTGACCTGAACTGTGTTCTTAAGGTTGGCATCTTCAGCTAAGGTGGCAAGAGCCTTAGTGTGTGTAGATGAGGGGTTCATTCCTCCATCCTGTATCCCAGGTATCTTATTGTTAAGGGGAATAACCATGAGGTATGTGTGTGTGTATGTATGTGCATGTATGTGAATAGCCATGAGATGTACACCCACCCACCCACACCAACACATGCGCACATACACATGAGCATGTATTGTACACACCCCATTACTAATGTATGTCTTGTGTGTGGTGATATTTTTAGCAAAGGCAAAGTCAGTAGCTCTACTGATTAAGATGTTAAAGGCTGTTGGAATGCTGCTTTCAGACGCTCTCCTTCTTACTTCCTGCACTTTGCAGTCAACCTTGAGGAGATCATTGCTTTCCTACAACAGGGTGCACACCTGCAAAAATGGGCTTGATGATTTTTTCTTCTCTCTCGACTGCAGAGAGGGATTGGGGGTGGGCTAGGAATAGAGGAGAAGCTGGGGTGTATTGGAATTGGCTGTGGGAGCAATCATGTGGCAGTTTAAAGATCTTGGGCGAGGATATTGACATAGACCGTGACTTAGGATTCCCCACAAGAATATGTAAGAGGAACAGCCTATAATTGTGTTTATCAGCCTTTGTGAGGTTTGCAACTGATTAGGTCGTTTAGATTTTTTATGAAGAGATTGATTGATTGATGAATGTCAAGCCAAAGGTCTTGGAGGGTTCAGTCCTAGTTGGGATAATTAACATGTGAGAGAAACACATGTTCTCATGTAATATCCAGCTGCTGTGTCTTTGGCTAAACTCTGCCATTTACACTTCTGTCTAGATTTGAAGTGGCATGCCTCACAGTGGAAAATCTGCTTGTCAGAGAAATGTCAAGCATGAAAATGGAATATTCCCCTCATCTCAAAGATTGAAACTAGAATCGGGTCTGGTGCAGATGGAGTTACCGTCACCCATAGTTTCTAAATGAGAAAGAAGGTATCCAGTGCCCTAGAAAGACTCATGGATTTCAATCACAGGCTTACCACCATACCTGTAGGGTCAAAATGTGTGTGAGGGGAGTGGGGAGGGGGCAAGGGGGG
>NW_021621338.1:5387085-5468524 GCF_004785775.1 Grammomys surdaster
GAAGAAAGGGAGAGAGGGAGAGAGGGAGAGAGAGAGAAGTTGCTTCTGAAGAAGTGCTCTGCTTTAGAAACATATTCTCTTTATTCAGATTGAGTCTGATTTAAATGCTGGAGAGTGGATATCTGTATACGCAGTTCCCAGAGTGATGATAGGAACCTGGGAGTATCAACCCGCAGGGTCTCTGCCAGTTCACAGTGATGAACTGGAAAGGTCACAGAGATGGGATCCCTAGGATAGCTTTCAGCATTGCATCTGGGGCAGAGGAGATTGTGTGGACTGAGTTTATTCTTTTGCTAAGCAGAGAGGTGACAGTTTCTGATGTCATGAAGATGAATAACTTATACTTTGTGGAGATTGAAAGCTTTGTCTCAACTCAAATGCGCAAACCTCCACAAATGATTACGAGATGAGCGCATTTTCTACAAAAACAAAAATGTTTTCCCTCATAAAAAAAAAAAAGCCCCGTGGGTGTTTTGAATCCCACCTAAAAATATAAGCTAAGAGAAAAACCCGAGTACTGCAGGAGCCTAACAACATGTGTGCTGTAGCATAACATTTGCTTCTTCTGAGAGTCAAATTTAGTGTTCTGGAGCCTTCAGCTCTCATATGGCCATCAGATAACTCGGGATAAGTTATGTGAGTGTGTCTACTTAAGATTGTCAGAGAATTAACTACCACTTCAGCCCAGATCTTTTTATTTGTGAGCTTTTGTTTTTCTCGCCCTACCCTATCCCTGTCCTCTTTCCCATGAGGAATAAAAGACAGATGATTAATCTGGTTGTTTTCAACGTTCACTTTTTCTTCTGAAGCATTTTCGTCAAATGTGGGTCTTCTTTGGGACAGTCTAATTTCAAGATAGCCATCCTGGATATACATAGCTTTGAATTTAAGGGCATGTTTAATGGAGGGAATGCTTGACCCTTCTAATGCTTAATAATATACCATATAAAACCCAGTGACCAGAAATAATATGTTAAGCACACAGACTGGTGCTCGGTGGAATGACTCATTAGGGAAATACAAATTAAAAGCGCACAATGACATACCACTGTATGATCGCCAGAGTGGCTCAGATTAAAAAGACTGACCAAACCAAATATTGATGAGCATGTAAACCAACCATAATCCTTACTACTGGTGAGAATGCAAAAAGTATTATACCCAACTGGGATCAAGGCAGGGCGATTTATTACAAATTTGGACCCGCACTTACTGTGTGACCTGAGAATTTCCTACCTAAAATTTGCCCAAGGAAACATAAAACCTTCGCCTGGACAGACTTATGCTTGCATGTCCAGAAGTAGTTCACTCATTCTTCTCACTCTTTGATTATTATTGTTACATATATACATTATATATTACATAAATACTGCGGAGTCCACTTAGTGCTGCTTGTCTGTATATGATTTCATGGCTGATCACTTTATACAAGGTAACCAAATTCGTCGACCCATCCTTGGGAGAGGCTATTTCTCCCTCTCTCCATAGTCATTTGTTGCCAATAGTTCTTTGTCTAAGGTGGGACCCCCTGAGATTTCCTCCTCCAAGTTAGCATGTCTCTCAGTATTGTCATCGTTTGGGTCTTGTTTAGGCAGCCATATTGCTGAGGTACCACGGGTGTAACTTCCTTGTCATTTCTAGAGTTGTTGGTCAGGGTGACCCAAGTGACTCCAGAACCAACACAGGCTATTGATGCTGCCCTTGGTTGTGTCTCAAGAGGTCAAAGGTAAATCCTTATTGCTGAAAACACTACACATTTTGGACACAGAACTTGGAAGATTTGAGCTAGATCTAATTATAGTCTTAAACATGGTACATGTTATGTATATAAGTTTATAGCTCACTAAAGTGTTCTAATGTAGTAACTACTCAGCTAGTATTTGTTGTATAAGAGGCTGTACATACAACTTTGCTTGGTGTGGTAGAATGAGTGTTGTGTCATTTGTCAGAAAGAAGAAGGTTGTGGTCTGCTATGGTTTGGACCTTAACAGTTCTCAGGAATCCCATGTGTTCAAGAAGGTATGTGTAAAGGTTTACCATTACAACAGGACATCATCTATAGTGTTCACACTCAAGAACCATGCAACAGGGTTGCAAAACAGCACACACACACACACACACACACACACCTCATAATGTCTTAAGTAAATCGAAGGTTTTATATGATACTATATTGACACTACTGGCAAGTAGAATCTTAAAGGGTGTGGTTATACCATTACAGCTATGAACTCCGCTAGGAGTCGGGTTCATATCTGTAATCTCAGCTCCAAAGAAGAAGAGGTGGGAGGACTTAATGTTTAAGGTCTGCCCAGGCTACATGGCAAAGTGAAGGCCAACATAAGCTACATAGTGAGACCCTACCACACAAAAACAGGGACTAAGGCTATAGCTCAGTGGTAGAGTACATGCTTAGCATACACAAGGTTTTATGCTCAATTCCCAGACTATGAAAAATAAATAAACACAAGGGACTAGGCCAAGTAAATTAGAGCTGGGTTACTGGAGTGAGGGATACCTTTGAGGGGCTCCTGGACCCTTCCTCTCTCTCCCACTTGGTTTCTGAGGAGCTGTGAGGGGACAGCTTTGCTTAGCCACACTCCATCTACCAGAAGCTGTCTATGGACTTGAGCCTTGGAAACCATGAGGCCAAATAATCACCTCCTCCTTGTAGTTTGTTATGGAATGTTAGAGTGATGGAAAGTGACTGACATGGGGCCTTCTAGAAAGAAATCAACATCCCCTCATGTCTCAACAGAGAGCAACAGTATATCTAAAATAGAAATTCACTGATCTAGGTTTCATTTATACAAAATACCTATTGAAACAGTATCCTTAGCATTGACTTAGCCACTGAAGTGATTACTAACTATAATTTGGTCTCTAAATAATTTAATTGGGTTGAAAATTTGGGTATTTCACCAAAATAATGTGTAAGAATTCCAAAGTGGATCTTTTTGGAATTCACCTGCTCTGTTGACTCTAGGGTGTCTGCGATGACAAGTAGACACCAGCAAGTAACTGTACTGCAATTTCAGTGTCATTCTTGAGTCAGAATTCCCTGTCGTGTCTGTCTGACCCATCAGGCTATGTCCCTCCATGTAAAAGAGCAGAGCCACTCACTAGAGAGAGGTGAGGTAGAGGCACTCTCATTTTGAGCATATTCTCTGAGCTTTATGGCTGGCTTTCAGTGTAGTTATGTAATCCCCATGCAAATGCCATCTGCCATGTTTGGCACTTGCAATAAAATATTTAAGATATTTTATTCATCCTGCTTGAGAAACAGATTTTCAGAAATCAGATCTCCCCTTTCCCGAGAGCACAGCTCTATAGAGACTGCATATGAATTCTTCCATGCATGACTACAGTTCCTATTTTTAGCTGGGGTTTGGGCTATAAACTTGAAGGTTTTCAAGTTTTTGTTTGCCATTTTGGAGCTTTGATTTTAAAACCAACTGAAAAGTTTGCCTGCTTGCTTGCTTTCTCTTCAGTGTGAATTTTTACTGTTCTTTTTAAAGACAGTTTTCACATTCAGAATGATGCAATGAAGACTACTTTGTAGGCTTGGATGATTAAAATAAGAAAAGCAGAAGAGGAAAGAGATGAAAGAAGATAGATACCTGTCATTATCTGGGTAAAGAGGGGTTCCACTTGTCTGTCTGCCTGTCGGTCTGTCTGTACTAGTATTGATCCAATCATTCAGATACTTGCTGCCTAGCCTTATCTCTCATCTACTTTCTCAACTTGTAAAATAAATTATTTCACATACAGGATAAATAAATACATTTTTTTTTTAAAAAAAGGGCTGGCAAGATGGCTTAGGGAATAAAGCACTTGCTACCAAGCCCAATGGCTTGAACTTAGAATCTGGGTCCCACATGGTAAAGAGAGAACCAACTCCTGCCTTTTGTTCCCTGACTTATGGATACATGGGTATTGTGGCATATGGACATAAACACAGACAGAGAGAATGTAATTTAAAATTTACTTATCATTTGTGTGTGTGTGTGTGTGTTTGAATATATATACTTGTGTATGCATGCACATATTCCCCCAGGGTCCATATGTGGAGATCAAAGGTCAACACTGTGGAGTTAGTTCTTTCCTTCTACCATGGGTTCCAAGGGCCAAATTCAGGTCATTGGGCTTGGGTGACTGGGTCATTGGGCTATTATCTCTTTGGGCCATCTCACTGACCCCAGTTCTAACATTCTTCATTCCTCTCCTGGATTCTTCCAAAAGGAAGACAGGATAGAAGAAAACAAATCTGGAGTATTTTGGAGAACTCACAGGTTCAAAAGTAGAGGAAAAAATTGAAAATAGTAGCATTTTAGAAACTATGATTTAAGAAAGCTTTCAAGCCAGGCTGGGACTTCCATGTGGTGTATTCTTTAAGTAAAAAATAGGTATTTCTTTATTCCTCAGAAATTTTTCTTTCATTTTCCATCCTATTGATTAAAATTTAACCAATCAGGACAATTATTAGTTCTAATTTCTAACACGGGTTATACTTAAAATTTCAAAATAGATTTTGAAAAATGGAGTCGTGTGTCTCACATGGACAGCTAGCTTACCTTTCACCTAATTCTAAATTTGGCCAGTGGAAATTTGAAAACTATTTTTAAAGATTTTTATCATAAGAATTTTATGTATAGAAACATTGAAAGAATTGTGCATTAAAGAGCCATGTATTTAGATATGAGTTTTCTGTTGTTGCTATAATTTGGCACAAATTTAGTGGATTAAAAGAATACTAACCTTATTTTATAGTAGTGGTGATTAAGAGTCAAAGTAAGGCATATCAGACTAAAGTGAAAGTATGATTGTGCTGTGTTCTCATAAGGTCCCGGGGGTGGTCTGTGGCTTGCCTTTTCCTTCTATGGGTTACCCATACATGTGGATCATGGCCATGCAGAGAAATCTCTGCTTTGTTGCTCAAGTTATCTCTTCCACCTCTGTCCTTCCTGGTTCTGTCTTTAAGGACATATGTATGATTTGTTGGACAAATCCTGGTAATCTCCAGTATAATGATTCTATTTCAAGGTTCTTATTTGCATTTGCAAAGTCTTTTTCAATCATCAAAGGTAACATATTTACGTTTCTCAGGGTTATGATGTGAATATCTTTAGGGGCAAATTACTACCCCTATTTTAAAATTTCCATTTTACTCTATTATATATCTAAGCATCCATTCATGCCCATATCTTCTCATCCATTTTTTAGTTGCATTTCAAAATAAGTCAAACACAATAGTTCACATTAGTATAGCTTCCCTACATGTAATTGACATTTGGGTTCAATTTGGTTTTTTACTTTGATGTGTATATATACTTTAAGTCAGCATGGAATGTGCTAGATACCAATATATTTGAATAGAGTCTGTTTTTATAAGTTTCCTTCCTTCCATCTTCCCTACCTCAGTTTCTTCTTGTAGTCCCTCCCACCATAACTCTTTCCCTCTTTCATGTTTTATGTGTCCTTTTGCCCACTCTCTATCCTTCCTCATCACCTAGTATTATCCTCTCTTTTGTCTTCATACCAAATCAGTTTGTTTTCTAAGATGAATTTGCATATAGTAAAATACCCAAAATGAGAAGCTTGCCATCCAATGTTTGGATAAATACCTACAGAATATAGACTTGTGAGACACATGGCTATCTCCTTTACAAGTCTGCTGTTTCCTTTCTCCAACTCAAGTTTGATATTTGCTAACTAGAGATAGCATTGATCTCTGAGAGCTTTGCTGATAAGCTTAATACATTCGAGCTTTGTCTGTGTTGTGGTGTGTATGAGCAGTTCTTCCCTTCTCATGTTGAGTGCTATTGTAGGTCTCCATCATACAGTCTTAGTTCAGTTGCTTAGCCACCATCTATGAAGCCTGAGCCAAATCCAGGTGAAGTGGAAACTTCTGCTTTCTTTGGAGACTTAGTTGTGTCATGTGATGTTTTTCTGAAAACTGTCTTATGAAAGGATACCTTGCTGAAGCAGCCACATGAGAGGATGTTTTGCTTAGAACAGACATGTGGTGTTTTTCTGGAAGCTGCCTGGAAAAAGGGCATGTGATATTTTGCTGGAGTGGATACTTGAGAGGACATGCGATGTTTGGAAAAGGTATAAGTGTAACCCAATAAACAGTGGATGATGCTGTGTGGCATTGGTTTACCTTGCCACTCTTTGCTGGACTTTCTTGGGCTTTGGTGATAATGGTCTTCACTGATGATGCTGTAGCATTGGCTTGCCTTGCCTTCTTCACTAATTATTATTTGCCCTGACTTTGATGAGAGAAATGCACCAAAGAACTTCTGGTGATATTCCTGTGGTTTCTTGGTGTTTCTATGGAGTTGGGCCTACTGGCAGAGCTTTGTGATTTCTCCTGGATCAAAATGCCATTGCTGATTCTTGAATGGTGTTTCCAAGTGGATTGAGCTGCCACTGCTGATTCATGAGAACTGAACTGCTAATATCTTGACAATAAAGATTGAAATTGTCCTAAAGAACTATTTCTAAATAGTTGCATATCCCTTTGTTCTATTAACTTTTCCTTTCTACTACCTCTGGTGTGTGGTGGGCTAGAAGGGAGGTTAAAGCATTTAAGAACCCTTATTAAAGTAGTTTTTGAAACATCTAAGTCTACACCAGGCTTTCTCCCTTATGAGTAAACCTGCTATGAACATTTCTATTGAATTCTTTGTTTAGTCTTGTTCTTTGGATTTGTTATTATTATTATTTTTGTCAAATAGGAATGAATACCATTTTATACAGCTTTAAAAAGTAGATGTTCTAGAGATTATACTATATGATGCTGAATTTTTACATAGGGTAGTTATAGTAAAAATTGTATTATTTTTAAAAATATGAGACCCTTGAAGACTGTTAGTCCATTTGTCAACTCTTTTTTTCATTCTTTAGACTGTAGTTGTCATAATTATTGCACTTATGTGTTAGAAACTCCACAAAATAAAACTCTATATTTTTTTTTGCATAAACACATACAGAAGAGTCAAAAAAGTGAAGAAGGGAGATGAGCTAGAATCTAGAGGCGATGGTCTAGTGACATGCTATTAGGAAGTAGAGCGGAAGCAAGGTAGAAAATTATGTACAACTTCATTTTAAATGTTCCTAACTTTAAATAAATGCATTATCTTTGAAGATTCAATAACTAAAAAAAGAATAGGAAGAAATATACCAATAGACACATTATGGTTATCCTATTGAAACCAAAGACATAAACGTGATTACAATAAGAGGTAAACAACATAATACATAAAGGGAGTAAATAACAAGAGTGGCAATTGACTTCTGATTAGAAAAATATGACGTCAAAAATAGTAATATAGCATGTTTAAGAAGTAGAAAGTAAATTCTGACTATTTACAACATATTTTAAATATGCTTTTATTTTTTTGTGTGTATATGAGTGTTTTGCTTGCGTGTATATAAGTACATCATGTGTGGGCAGTGGCCTCAGAATCCAGGAGAGGGTTTCCCATCAGATCAGTTGAGTTTGGGATAATACATGGTATTATTTTAGCTAAATGAATCATCCCAGCCTCTCAGGAAAGAGCAAGCCCATCTGACACATATGACACAAGATTCATTATAGCTCGGCATTTATGTAGTTTGGAGAGATGAGAACTTATTAAGTTCGGATATTCTTCGAGTAAGGAATGATTATGAACTTTGCAATTGAAAAATTAGGAGAAAGAAAACCAAGAACATTTTTTATCATTATCATCTTCATCAATACCACTACCACCACCGTCCAATCACCACTGTCTTAGTTTGGGTTTTATTACTGTGAAGAGGCACATGACCATAGCAATTAAAAAAAAAAAACTCCAACACTTAATTGAGGCTGGCTTACAGTTTCAGAAGTTTGGTCCATTGTCATCATTGCAAGGAGGTTAGCAGCACATAGGCAGATATAGTGCTAGAAAAGAAGCTGAGTGTTGCAGCAGAAGGAGACTGTGTGCCACACTGGGCATAGCTTGAGCATATATAAGACCTTAAACCCCACCCCCACAGTGACATACATCCTCCAACAAGTGTCAGCTACGCCAGCATAGCTGACTTAGTTCCTTGGATCGGCGGAGGGCTGAGGGCGAGAGAAAGAAAGACAAGGAGTCATCTGGTAAAGACCAAATGCTATATTTTCAACTGTGTAGCTCCCTTTTATACTCCCCACAAAACAGGAACACAAACAGGAACAAAACCAGGAACAAGGAGACACACTCAGCAGGCTACCACCCAAGCTTTAATTTCTCCTTGAGCAGTCTTCTCTGGGAAATGCATAGTGACGGAGGAGCGGGCATAACAGCGCAGGTGCAGAGGATGGTGACTCACAAACAAGGCTATACCTACTTCAGTAAGACCACACTTTCTAATAGTGCCCATTCCCTATGGGGCAAGCATTCAAACACATGAGTCTATGGGGGCCATACCTATTTAAACCACCACAACCACCATCATCACTATCATCCAAACACCATCATCATCACTACCTCCAATCATCAGTCATTCATTCACTATCTTTTCTGAAAGTAGACTTTGTAAGCTTACTACCAATCCTAGGACATTTTTTCAATCTTCTCATTTAATTTTTATTAAAACAAAATTAAAAACATTGATCTTCTGTGTATGGGAGCTTTGCCTGTATATCTATCTATCTATCTATCTATCTATCTATCTATCTATCTATCTATCATCTATCTATCTATCTATATCTATCATCTATATCTATACCTATACCTGTGCACAACATGCATGCCTGGTGCCTGCAGAGACCAGAAGAACATGTCAGATCCCCTTAAATTGGACTTATCAGATGGTTATGAGCCTCCATGCAGGTGCTAGGAACCAAACCTGGGTCCTTTGTGAAAGCAGCAAGTACACTTGATTCCTAAACCAGCTCTCAAGCTCCAACTTTTTTGTTCTTCTTGTATTTACTACTCTACTCTTCAGGATGTATATGCCTTGGAAAGAGATTCAGTGTACTGTAAGAAAGCCAGTTCTGCCAACACCTACCTCACAAAATATCCACATTAATGGTTTAGAGTTCACAGCATTGAGCGGTTATTTGTTTCATATAAGGTTCTCTGAAGTGTTCCCTAAAATACCAAATTCCCCTTGTGACTTTAAAATGAGAATCACATTACAAAAATCCTATTTAACAGAACGCTTTGGAAACATGTAAGGTATGGTTGTAAAAGATTATGGCTGATTTGAAGAAACAGTCCAGAACTTATAAATTCAAAGGGGTGGTGTTCCCTGTAACTTAACAAGTGCGTGGGTCTTCACACTTACCTCACCCAAAATGAGGATGACAGTATGTCCTAAGACTGTTGCTGAGGACTTGAATGAGATAAGTAAGAAAAAAGCATGCACGAATGTCCATAGAATAGTAGCGTTTGTCTTTAATTCCAAGGAGGCTGCTGTTACTCAAATCATAGAGCATCCACCTGAAACATGAACTCTGTGTCACAAGGATTCATCATTGGTCTGTGGGGTAAACACTGAACCATACACAGTAAAGTGGCTGAAGAAAGGTGTGTGTGTGTGTGTGTGTGTGTGTATGTGTAGTGAACATGCTATAGTTTATATATAGTTTCTCCACACACAAATTCATATTCAGGCTTACTTCTTAATTCCTCCAACGGGGCTGGAAGTGTTGAAAGGTGGGACTTAATGGTAACTGTTTGGATCACATGGCCAAAGCCTTCATCACTACCTCTGTCCAGTGAGCTTTTTATTTACCTAGAACTAGATCAGGTACCCAAAGGCAAGTTGTAAGAAAATCAAGGCCATCTTTCATGTTCTTTCTCTTCTGCATTTATTTGCTTGCCCTTCTGCCTTCTGTGAGTTGGAGCAATAGAACACCAACACCATCATTGGTGGCATACCTTTGGATTTTCTAGTCTGAAGAACTATGAGACCAAACCAACTTCTTTCCTTTATAAATTACCCAGTCTCATGTTTTTCTGGTATAGCAACAGTTAAAAATATATATATATATATGTGTGTGTGTGTGTGCATATATATTCATATATATCAATTCATACACACATATATTAGTTTCACATATATATTAAATATATTATTTAGCACAGTGTATTCAGTGTGTGGGAAATGGGGAAGGTCTATGTGTCTTTGGCAGGGGAAATAAAGTGAAGTAACAACAGGGTCTAGTGGTGAACTTGAGAACGTTCTATCTTTAGCCTTACCGCATGCCAATTACTGTAGAACTTGTACAGGAGACATCTGTAGTTTTTAAGGTCTCAATGATAACAGCTTGAAGATAGACCTGAGTAATAAAGCCAGGTTTTGGGGCCCTCAGTTCTGTATACATTCCAAATTGTGTGGGAAGTTCTTCAACTTCATCAGTGTCTGGACTTCATCCTACAGAGATTCTGCCTAGATTATCTGAGGTGGAGGATGAGTATGGTACCCCCTTGTGTGGTTTGGACTTTCTGGCTTTCTGGGAAAGAGTTGATTTTAGGAACCCAGCTGTTGAGGGAGCTGGGTGAAGGGGGTGAAGGGTTATCCACGTAAAACCTGAGAACATCTGTTTAAGGGGCCAGGTATTGTGCAAACTCCTGTGGGAACATGGGCTCAGTGCCACAAGCTCTGCTAGCTTTTCAAACGACTCAGGAAGTTTGGATGTTTATGTGGAAACTTCTAAAACATTTCATTTTAATAAAACATATGTAACATGAATTCGCCATTTTAACCATTTCTAAGTATGTCAGCATTATTGTACAGCCATCTTCTCCATCTGTCTCCAGATTTTTTCATCTTCTTTGACTGAAACTTTGCATCTATCAAACACTAATTTTCCGTTTTGCTCCCTTCTGGCTTACAGCTTCTTCTGTATGATTCCTGTGAATCGGATCCCCCTAGGTATCAAACGAAAGTGCAATCAGACAATATTTTCACTTTATCACTGGCTTCATTCACTAATGTCTTTGAAACCTTGTCCACGCTGTTGAAAACATTTGAATTCTCCTCCTTTTTAAGGATGGGTAGTGTTTTGCTGTGTGCACAGACCATATTTTGCTTACACCGCACCTGGGGATGGACAGCTAGTTTGCTCTACGTATTGGTTATTATGAACAATAGATACATAACTATCAGTTCCGGTGAAATGCTTTCAGTTCTCTTGGAAACATATACAGAAATAGAATTGTTAGAGCATGTGGTGACTCTGTTTAAAAGTGACCGTGCTGACCCTAATTTTTAAATGTTTGCTACAAACCCAAACTTAAAGCAACAACAGCTGACAGCATAGCACTTCCGTGGGACTAGCCTCGTGATTGCAAGACTCTGTGGAATGCAATTTTCTTTTGTTGAATGATTCATAAATCCAGATTACTTTTCTTGATGTCTCTGTTTTCTCGCCTTTGAAATAAGAGTTTGGATCTTGTCATCTTTGGTTGTTGTATATATTCAAATAGTCCACAACCTTAGAGCCAGTCTGATTATTAATTTGACTGTGGTTCTTTAACATTTTTTAGTAGGTTTCAACAATTTGTTTGATGTATTTTGATTATATTTGCCGCTTCCCCAGCTCCTCCTGTATCCCCTGCACTTCTCTACCCACCCAACTTTGTGTCCCCTTTGTATTGTATTTTTTGCACCTAACAAGCTCAATTCTGATTGTGGTTCTTATTCTGTGTGTGTATGTGTGTGTAGCATGAACTTCAAGAGTTATATTTGACATCCTGGCACTCAAATCACTGAAACTCCCAGGACCCCATTGTCTAGATAAGATAAGATACGGGAAGGGAATCAGACCAGACATATTGTTTGGGTCCAATCTGACACAGCAGAGTCTCAATCAGCCGAGATCAAAACTGTTTGCACTAGCCACAGAACGGTCGGTATGCCTTTTTAAGGAAAGAATAATCTATTTTCCAGTCCCAACAAATTTCAACCACATTTGGACAGAACAGATCACATTTCTGAACTGTAGGTAGAAGGCTGCTGTGGCGGTAACATGATTCTCCCTGCCTGTTTGTGACAATCTCTGAGCAGGAGTTTTTCGTTGGCTTTTAAAAGGAAGACATGGTCTAGCCTTTCAAAGTTTGTTTGCTTGTTTTATGAGCCCTTTAAATTACTAATCCCCCAGGACCCAGGCAAATGCAGATGGCTACTCCTGGAATCTTTTGGCAGCCTCCGAACTGACCAGCAATTTGCATCTCCGAATTTTTATACCTAGTGGAATTCAGTTTGAACCTTTCTACTTAATCACTATTTAAATCAACATGAAGCCTCTCTAAATATCTGCTTTTCTTTCCCTTTCTATTTTTAAGTATATCCTGATATTTTTTTAAAAAGTAAAATTCTTATCAAAAGGAAATTTTCATATCTCAAAAAATATATAGCAGCCAATTTTTTAATCACATCAAGATTTCATGATTCATGGTGACAAACACGTATGGTGTTTGATGCTTAGAAGCAGGTGATTTTTGAAGGGCTCTAGCAGGCCCAGGTATGGCAAACATGGCAGTGCCAAGCCTTGCTATTCTCCCTTCCCTCTCCTTTGTAAACCATAGCTTACATTCCTAAAACTAGCCACTAAGATCGATTCCCTTATTTGGATACTTTCTTATGCCAGACTCACTCCTAAGGCTGATCACCAAGGCTCTGAGCTAACAAAGTATTGAAGTCCAGAAATCAAAAGCCCTCTTTTGGCTACCCAATCAAAACACCATCATATCCTAGCCCATTCTGACACACACCTCTCCATTTTTTGTCTTAAATATCACACCTGCAAGGTCATTTGCTGCTGCTTTCTGCCTGAGTCAGAGATCAGTCACTTTACTTTTCTTTCCCACTTAAAAAAGGGAAATAGATGTTTGGGTGTGGTTTGTGTCTAATTCCAGGTCTGGGAAGGAGCATCTTGCTGTATGCAGGCCCTTTCAATTTTAGAATGGAGGGCAGGAGATGTGGGTCCTGTAGCGGAATTTTCTCCAAATTAATTGATTGGATAATAAAGACGACAAGAAGCCAATCATTGGATGAGGAAGAGGCGAGCCTTCCGGGTAGGTCTTAGATCTGTCTCCCAGCTTTGGCCACCATTTACTTTGATTTTGGACGATAGGGAGTTGGTTCAGTATAAACTAGACACGTAACTGTTGGAAACAAACAAAAGGAACTTATTCTAAATATTACCATTTCATTTCCAGATCCCATTTAATTGTAAAGAGAAACTAAATTCAAGGTCCCGGGCCCTAGGGGAGCTGGGGACTTACCTATATCGGAACAGCTTCTGTTGTAAACAGCTGTCTGAGTCCAGACGTCTCAGGGACATCTTATGAGGAGACAGATGTCTGAGTCCAGTCATTTCAAGGACAATTTCTCCATCTTGCTGTCAGGGTCAAATAAGTTCATGTCCCAGGTGTAGGAGTGAGCGCCTATCCCATTTCTCCAAATGTTTTCTTAATTGTCTGTTAACCAGTAAAGAATATACACATTGCTGTTACCTAAACCAAGGTGCATAAGTTGTAAAAATATATAATCAATAGCCTGTTATGCCCTAATTAATTACATGCAGCTGAACCACTCTTATTGTTCTAAGCTCCAGACCTAACATCTAGGAGAATGAACTAAGGACCTTGAAACCAGTTGCCCTGGATATGGTTCAATCTCCAGTGGGTACTTCCTTGCTTAACCCATAATGTTAAAATACAATTGGTTAACAATGCAGCTCCTCCCAGATCCCCCTTTGCTTTGTGTTCCCATCCTTTAAAAAATGTTGTACTATCTCCCTTTGGGGATGAGGTTCCAATCCCTGAACTGGCCTTTTCCCTGAGTGCTCAATTAAAAAAAAAAAAAAAAAAAAAAAAAGCTTTCATTTTAAGCTTCTGGATCTGAAGTGAGTTTTCTCAGCTTCTACCCTGAACCCAACAATAACACACTAAATTAACAGTATATGTATAAATACCAGGGGAAGGACAGGACACGTAATGACTATTCAACAAATGGAAGCCAGTCATTTTTATACATTTCCAGTCATTGAGAAGAAAACATGGAGCCAGGAGCACACAGACAGGTTGATTCTGTTACCAAGTAGTTGAGACGTTGGAGAAGTGAGAAACTTACAGGATGTCATACTCCCAGCATTGGTTTAATCAGCACATATTAACTGCCTCTTAGTAGCCAAGATCTGTGGTAGGAACTCAGAATTGGAAGGAGACTCACCCAGCTCTTGGTTACCCATCAGCCAATTGAACAGAAGTCCCACAGCCTTGGATAGATGTTAGAAGGACTCAGTGAATTGTTAGCAGAGTGCATGGGGACCCACAGGGCCAAGGTGCATTAGCATTTCCCCCAAGTCACGACAACTCAAAGTAGAAGCAGTTAGAAAGGGTTTCCACAAACTCTGGGGTATGTGTTTGGGGTGTGATGGGTGGGGTGGAGGGTGGGGCTCAACCCTGTCTGTGCCAGAACTTTTGGGACTCTTGTAGTGTGGCAGAATCCCCCTGAGCATCAGGGCAGGAAATAAGGTTTCACACCACTGCTAAATGTAAACTTCCTGTTGGGAATCCTAGACAGTTGAGACGCTTGTTTCCTTATTTGTTTTTTGTAGCAACCTCCTTCTCAAACTGACCAACAGGGTGTCTGTGCTTCCTTTAAACTCCCCTGTTTTAAACGTGGCTCAAAGAAAAATCCTTTTTTTTTTTTTTTTTAAATCTCATTGTAATTGTGAAACACTGTGTTCGGGGCGGGGGGGGGGAAGTTTCAAGGCAGAAATCACCTCTTGAGGTGTAGTTTCATTGTCTTTTAATTTAGAGCAAAAGAAACTCTTCTGGTTTCCCCTGTAGCCGGAGGGTGTTGCCGTTCTCAGCAGCTTGCACACAAGAAAGAAGATCATGTTTTTAAAGGAGGCTTCTTTACCTCACACCTTTTACTTCTGTACTGTTCGTGGGAATCTCCTTTGGGGGAAACAAAAAGCAAACCATCAGTCGCCATTTCCTATTGTGGGGGGTGGGGGGAGTTGGCAGACATCGTCAGTGCTTAAAGAATGTTCTCTTTCTTGCTGCTTTGCAATGCAAATGAGATTCAGTCCAGGGAAGTCCTAGGGGAGCAGAGAGGCACCTTTAACATTTGTTTTCCTGTTGCCAAGAGAGTTATGATGAGCTATTGAGTTCAGGGCGAGTGCTACCAAGGATGCCTGGGGACCAGAAGTACTGATTCTGGCTCCCTGGCTAATCCTGAAACCCCTTTAGCAAATACTGACCCGAGGTGGGGGGGGGGGCAGAGACAGAGAGACAGAGACGAGACAGAGAAAAAGAAAGACAGAGTCAGAGAGACAGAGAGAGGCACATAGGAGTGTGTGATATTGAGATATTTCATGTCCACAGTGGTAGAAACACCAAGCGCAGCGATGCTACTGCTAATTAGCTCCCTCTATAAACACAGGATGCTTCTGTTATTTTGTTGCTTTTGTGGAGGAGGTCCCTGTTAGAACCTGGACTGAGCAGGAGGCTGCAATCATTTTGTTGTTATTCCTTAGGGCTCCCACTGTCTTTGTACACGCCTCTGAGTCTTGCTTTCACATGGCTTCCTTTAACATCGCTTCCCTCTTAGAATTCTAGGGACTGGCTGTCCTATTCACCTATTAACCCAAGACAAATGCTGAGGGCTTCCAAGCCTGGTGGCTGTGCTCCAGCTCCAGAGCTTCCTTCTAGCCCCACAGCTCCCCACTCCCCACCTTCTGGTACAAGCATTAACGGTTTGTCCAATTCCCCACAAGGCTCCCTTCACTGTTTCTCAGACCATCTCCCACCCGCCTTTTCCTGCTTTATGTTCTGTAGTCCTGGATGGCTCCTGACTAGACTCCAAGCATCTTCAGCAAAGGGTCTGTGTGTTTTGGGCATCTCCCCCCACCCCCAGAACCCTTGATGTGCACCTAGTAGGCATTCAGAAAGTGCTGGCAACTCTGCTCGCACATATGGTTCACATTTTCTAAAAATGCCTGTTTGCTCTGATTATCTGCCAGCCAAGTGTACTCGGGGGTAGCAAAAGGTAAATGGACTAAAAGATGTAGTTCAAGGGGTAGTCAATAGTGTGCTCATAATTATGAGCGGGGACGGAATACGCATAAACTTTCTTGCATAACTAATCAATATCTTAATATATCTCCATTAGTGAGGGTGTGTTTTATGTTATTGATGTTAAACATCTACCTATTGTGTCAGAAAGGTTTCAGAGTAATTGTTATTGATGGCAGAAGCCTTGTCGGCTGCTAAATGTAGATTTTCTTTACATAAAAAAAACAGATGACGATTGGCTGAGATTTATTTTTCCTGTATTGCTATAAGCCAGATTCTCCATTAAGCTATAAAATATTATGATACACTTGAAGCAATGTAATGTGATCCAAACACAGTTATAAGTCATCCCATTATTAGTCACATGTGCCAAGATATTAGCATAGCAGTTAACTAGTTCTGGGTTGAGCTCCCTGCTCAGGAATATTTTACCAGTGCGATTGCATTAGATTGCAATTCCAGCTTAATTATCTGATGGCTGTAATCACATGCTAAATGATAATTGGCTGGTGGAATGACTGCTGACATGGGATGCTGAGGCTGGATTTCTAAATATAAATAAAGACCCTGTGTGAAAAGCCGTGTGAGAGCCACACTGTGGTTAGGTGGGTTTCAGGTGGTTAGATGTGGTTTTGTTCACTTAGCTGCCCTCCATAGTTGGCGGTATCGGTGCTGTTGCTCAGGGGAGTGGAGGATGGCCACAATAGTCTATGCATCCCTGCCTTTCCCGGCTAGTTCTGATGGCATGAAATCACATTCCCGGACAATGTTTATGCTCACATCTTGCTCAGAAATCCAGTTTATCTGCTCTCTTTCTAGATTTGCCTGTTTGTTTGTTTGTTTCTCCCTGTAACTTTCCTCGGTAGAAGCTGCCATGGTAGCCTGCATGAACAGTCTCAATACTTCACCTTTCCTGTGGCCACATTCTTTACAATGTGATTCTGCAGTCCAATCAGAATAGAGGAAAGAGGAATACTTTCTACCTACCCCTTGATTTGGCTCTGGCTATGTGACTTTCCCTGAGGTGTTGGAGCTCACACAACATGCTGGCTAGTTTTATTTAACTTGACATGAGTCATTCGGGAAGAGGGAATTTCACCTGAGAAAACGACGCCATAGACTTGGCCCGTGGGTAAGCCTGTATTGCATTTTCTTATTAGTAATTGTGTGGAAGGGTCAAGTCCATTATGGGTTGTGCCAGTGCCATTTCTCAAAGGGGATCTTGGGGGTATGTAAGAAAGCAAGGTAGAACAAGCCAGTAAGCAGCACTCCTCCATGGCTTCCTGCCTCCAGGTTCCAGCCTTGAGTTCTTGCCCTGACTTCCTTCAGTGACTGACTGTGGTATAGAAGAATAAATGAAACAAATCCTTTCCTGCCCAAGTTGCCTTTTGTCATGGTGGGTTTTAATCACAGTAATAGGAAGCTGACTGAGACATACAGCCTGCCCTCCCTTCTCTGTAGCCCACACTTCGTGCTGAGGTTGGACTAGATCCTTTGTGCTCCTGGCAGCCATCACATCCTTTTTGCCAGATATTCCCTGATTCTGCAAGACTCAGTTAGATACCCACTTCCCCAGTTCCCTTCAGGGTTTGGTTTGGGATCCTAGGACAAGGGACTGGGGTGCATATTTTACATACTGTCAGCTAAGCCAGCATAGCTGACTGAGCTCCTTGGATCGGCAGAGGGCTGAGGGCGAGAGAAAGAAAGACAAATAGTCATCTGGTAAAGACCAAATGCTATATTTTCAACTGCATAGCTCCCTTTTATACTCCCCACAAAACAGGAACACAAACAAGAACAGGAATAAAATCAGGAACAAAACAGGAACAAAAACAGGAACAAGGAGATACACTTGGCAGCCTATCACCTAAGTTTGGATTTCTCTTCAAGCAGTCTTTTTGGGGAAATGCATAGAGACAGGGGAGCTGGCACAACAGCACAGGTGCAGAGGATGGTGACTCACAACATACCAAAGTAGATCTGGCTTCCAGGTTTTTCCAGCATCCCTCAGTCCCTGCCTGGCATACCCTGTCCCCAGCCCTGAACTTTCTAGCCTAAGGTCTGGGCTGTCTTTCCCCCAGAGGCTCCTCCCTATATAATCCACACATTCTGGTTTCTCCCTCTTGTCTCCTCTTCTCTCTTTCTCTCTCCCTCCCAATAAACTTGCCTTTAATATCATCTAATCTGGTTTCAACCATCTCATTTCAGCAGCGGCAGAGAAATAACCTATCACTCAGGGCTTCATCTTTTTCTAGCTAACAGTGATTCATTGTCTAATCCACGCTCATAGGCCCCTTGTATCCCTCATTTCTTCAGGCAGCCCTCTACTGTCGTTCCTGTTGTCTTGTCTTGAGATTACTGGTTTCTCTTTTAATAAGTACTTGAAGAACAGGGACACAGTCTTTGGATTCCCAGTGCCTTGGCATATAAGAGTCAAGCCAACTAGTTCATCTCCCTTCCTTCTTGTTACATGGTGTACTCCTAAAAAGAATTACAGAATGCCCTAGAGACCATCATGGAGAAGGAGAGGTTTGCCTTGGCTCTTGTCTTCAGAGGTTTCAGTCCATGGCTGTTTGGATTTGTTGCTTTGGCTTGAGGTGAGACAGAGTGTCATGGTGGCAGGAAGGTGTGGTGAAGGAAGGAAGCTGCTGACCTCTCAGCAGCCAGGAAGCTGAGAGAACTTACAGAACTGGGGTTTCCTCCTCCTGCTTGGTTCCCTTCAGGTCTCGAGTGTTTCTTGGGTGTTGCTGTCCACATTCATGAGTGTCTGAGTGTCTCTCCCCCTCAGTCTCTGTCCTGCATAGCAGCTCACTCTGGATCCACCTTTATGAACACATTCAGACGGTGCTTTGTTAATCTCCTAGGAATGTCTCTCAATCTGATCAAATACACAAAACCATCACGAAGTTTGACGTTTAGAAAAAATGTTCAGAAATTTGTTATGAGTTATTCTTTTGTAATTTCATATGTATACACAATGTGTTAGATTGTATCATTCCCCACTCTTCCCAACTTCTCCAAGACACTCCCCCCTTCCCCACTTCCTTCCCCTTCCACTTCAGGTCTTCTTTATCCAGCCTATTGATACTAGTCAGTGCTATCCTAAAGTGTAAGTGTGTAGTGCTATCCACTGGAAAGCAGGAATCCTAACAGGGGGCTACTTCTCTGAAGAAAACAGATACCCCTAACCCCAGTAGTTTTTAACAACCAAAGCTCCTCAGTTATGGGTAGAGCTTTGTGAACTCCTCTTCCATTTAAGCTGCATTTTTTACTGGCTTGATCCTGTGTAAGTCTTCTGCAGGCAACTACAGCCACAAAAGTTCACGACTCCGATATGCCCAGCTGTTTCACGGCTCTCATCCCTGACACTTGTCTCTCACACTCCCTCTCCCTACTTCCATAATGTACCCTGTGCCATGTTGGGACAGAGTATAACGTGGGTGTCTCATTTAGGCCTGAGTACTCCACAGTTACTCGTCTTCTGCACGCGGACCAGCAGTGTATATTAATTGGTTTGGAAGCTTTTCCTATGAAAGGAAATATACAGGCATACTTATGACCCAGTATTTCCTCTCAGTTTTTAGTTTGGAGACATATTCATGAGTTGTACATGAATAGAAGCAACAGCTTTACTCATAATAGCTAAGAGCTGAAACAACTTAGCTGTCAACATGTGGATTAGTAAACAACCTTGCTTTATTTAAATAATAGAATACCACTCAACAGCAACAGCAAACGATTGCTGATGCATGCAATAACATGAGTGTATTTCACAGACATTTGAGGGATAGAAGCTAGACAAAAAAGGGAGTATACAACTCATTTACAGGAAGTCTTGAGGCAGGTAAACTTCTCTACATCAGGCGTTACCAGGTACAGGGCCTTAAATATTCATTGAAAAGGGCATGAGAGAATTTTCTAGCACGATAGTAATGTTCTAAGTAAGAGTTCAGTGAGTGTTTTCTGTAAAGAACCATAGTTATTTTTGTAGGAAATGTTCCCCATAGGCTCAGGCATTTTGATACTGGGGCCCAGTTGCTGGTGCTATTTGGGCAGGCTATAGGGTCCAGCCTTTTTGGAAGGAGTACATTACTGGGAGTGGGCTTTGAGATTAAAGCCTTGATTCATATGTCAGGGTTCTCTGAAAGAACATAACTGATAGATTGATCTATCTATCTATCTATCTATCTATCTATCTATCTATCTATCTATCACCTATCTACCTACCTACCTATATATCAATTACCTATGTATTAAAGAGAGATTTATTAGAGTGGCTTACAGGAGGTATTCTAAGTGTTCCAACAATGGTTGTCTTCTAATAGAAAGGCCAAGAATCTGGGAGTTGTTCATGCCACAAGATTGGATGTCTCAACAGTCTGGTGCTGGAGTTCTGGAGGATTTCTATAGAGTCTCTATGCGTCACTTTACCTTGGAATCCTGAACAAGTAGGTACTAATGCCAGTGAAGGAGTACCCAGCAGCAGGACAGATAAATTTGCCAGTGAGAATGAGGGCATGCAGGCAAAAATGCAAAAGCATCCTTCTTCCGTGTACTTTAGTGTGTGCCAACACCGGAAGGTGTGGGCCAGATTAAGGGTATCTTTCCATCTCAAATGATCTAGTCAAGAAAATCCTTCTATCTTAGATTGAGTTTCTATTTCTATGACAGAACTCCAGGACTAAAAGCAACATGCAAAAGAAAGGGCTTATCTCAGCTTAGAGTTACATATCACAGTGCATCATCAGAGGAAGTCAAGGCCGGGAAAGTAAGTCAGGAAAGTGGAGGCAGGAACTGGAGCAGAGGCCATGGAGGAGTGCTGCTTACAGGTTTGCTCAGCCTGCTTTCTTTTATCATTCACACCACCTGCCTAGGGATGACAACGCCCACAATGGCCTGGGCCCTCCCATATCAGTTGATCAAAAAATTGAACCACAGGCTTGCACACTAGACAATTTGGTGTAGATATTTTCTCATTTGAGATTTCTTCTTTTCAAACAACTCTATCTGGTATCAAATTGACATAAAACTAACTAGTACACCCTTCACAGCATACTCAGTGGCTTGGGTTTTAGTTGGTTCCAGGTGTAGTCAAACTGACAACCAATATTAGTCATCTGCCCCACTTCATTTTGCTCTCTGCTTCTTGGTTGCTGTCGATGATGTCACCTCTTGGCTTCCTCCCACTGTGGCGGCTACTTGCTGTACCTCCACACTGCCACAAATCCACTCATCTGTCTGGAGCCCTAAGACACGATAAACCCTCTCTTCCTTAAGTCACCTTTGGTTGCGGTGTTTTATCATGGCCAACAGGAAAGTAACTGATTCAGTGCTGGAAAGTAAATGTTTTTAGGGTTTTCCCAGCAGAAGAGCTAGGCTGAGATTGTGTAACCCTGCACCATTGCACAGAAGCAACCACAGACAATATGCAAATGAAGGAGCTACAGCCCAATAGCATTTTATTCATGGACATTGGAATTTGAATTTTACATATATTTCACATGCAGTTAAATGCTATTTACATTTTTTCCAGCCATATAAATATGTGAAAGCCATTCTTTGCTTGCTGGTCATATAGAAATAGACACAGGGCCAACTGTAGTTTGCCAACTCCTGTCCAAAATCTCACTGGCGTGGCAGTCACCTGAGCATGTCCAATCTGTGAAACTTGTCTGTGACACTCTAAATCTTGGTGTTTATTTTATACTTAATTTAAAGTATAATGTAAATTTTATTTAAGGAAAGACTCATAGTTTCCATAAGATAAGAATATGAAACTGTCAATCATTTGAAACCCAGTCTTTGAGGATAGAAGTGGCATCTCTGGGTTTAAATAAGGTAAGAATTGGGTGGCTACTTAGCATGTGGCTGCTGGTTGGATGGGCTGGCTTTTGCTTGCAGATAGGTTTAGCTGCCCTCCAAGTAGTGTAGAGATACATTTGAATGCCATCTGTCTTTCCTGGTTCATCCTCTGAACATCCACAGACTCTGTCCTTCTTTGTTAACTTTTTTATCATTTGATATTATTCTCTCACAACCATTATGGTTTTTTTCTCCCATGAGCAGTATATATTTAGACTTATTACTTATTTTTTTTTATCAATTTGCCTTGTTAATTTTTGAGTAATTGCTATGATTTGAATGTATCTCCCCAAATTCAGGTAATAGAAACAGCCCCCTCCCCCAACACATGCTAATTGTGTTTGGAGGTGAGGCTTTTCTGCTGTGATGAAGAATGGAGGCCCTAGGATAGCACTAGTGAAATTGAAAGAAGGGGAAGAGAGACCAGGGCCAGCATGCTTGCTTTGTCTCACCATGTAACACCTTCCAGCAAACTATAATGATTCGACAAAACCTCCAGTGTGCTCTGGAGCTTTTATTCTTTATAATTACCCAGTGTCATGTATGTTATTATAGCAACAGACCAAAAAAGAATCGTCTTTAACTTACTGTAGAAAACGTGAGGGTAGAGACTTAGAGAATCCATTCAGCACTGTCCCCAGAACTTGGCAGAGAGCCCTGCACATGGCCAGAGCTGAGTGAACCTTGTTGAACAAATGTGGATAAGTAACTGTCCTTCAGAGAATCTTCATGATGTTCTCTGTGTGTGTGTGTGCATATGAGTGCACTTGCCTGTCTATCTGTGGGCTGGAATCAGCATTGGGTGGTTTTTTCGAGTTGGCTTGCCTGACTGGCCAGCAAGCCACAGAGGTACCATCTCCAGCCCTCAGCGCTGGGTACTGCCTCTCAGCAGCTCCACACCATCTCACTTTGCTTTTACATGGGTGCCAGGGATCTGAACTCAGCTCTTTATGCTTGTACAGGAAGCACATAATGAACTAAGCCATCTCTCCAGACCCCAGGATGGTCCTTATTAATAAGGGAGTTTTGGGGCTGGTGAGATGGCTCAGTGGTTAAGAGTACTGACTGCTCTTCCAGAGGTCATGAGTTCAGATCCCAGAAGCCACATGGTGGCTCACAACCATCTGCGATAAGATCTGATGCCCTCATATGGGGGTCTGAAGACAGCTACAGTGGACTTATATCTAATAAATAAATATAAAATTTTTGGGTCAGAGCAAGCTGGAGCAGAGTGACCAAGACCTAAGCAAGAGGGAGAAGGGAAAGGGGGAAAAAGGGGAAAAAAGAATAAGGGAGTTTTGAATAATAACTGAGAAGAAATCATGTAGAGATGTCTCTGAGATGTGGAGGATTTGATGTGTATACACAAATACACATCATATATTATAGATATAGACCTGTGATGTTCAAAATGGTCTATATTGGTGGCAGTCTTTTCTCAGTGGTGGGACATTTGCTATAAAGCAGTTTACATGTAGTTAGCGTCATTAAATGGCTCAGTACTATAGTAGCCTAGTGCCTGTTGTCCAAGGTAGAATAGATATAGTTTTTTTTTTCAGGACAGAAAAATTTCACAAGACAGTGCACACACACACACACACACACACACACACACACACACACACATTTGTTCAGGACAATTACAGAAAACAAAAAAAATTATACATTTAAATAATTACTAAGCCTAAATCATTAGTGTCACTGGTATATAAGAAGGATTAGCTAGTTAAGGTCCTCAAGGAAGCCTTTTTGTAAATAGCATTTGTTTTTGAAGTCAGGGTCTCATGTAGCCCAGGTTGGCCTTGAACTTGCTATGTAGGTGAGAATGATCTTAATTTCTGATCTTCTCGCTCTACCTCTCCAGATCTGGGATCAGAGGGGCATGCCACCACAGGTGGTTTAATGAAGTCCTTTGTGTATGCTGAGTTAAATTACACTGAAGCCACATCAATAGTTTCACTGGGATACATATGGTCCCCTCATTTGGTTGCATATTATCTGGCTGCCTTTGCAGTACAGTGGCAGAGATGAACAGTGAAGCAAATATCATATGACTCCAAAGCTAAAATATTTATTACTGCGTTTGGTCTTCTATGGGGAAAAAAAAAGCTTGCTGGCCCCTACCATATATTACAAGCCTGTTTTATATTTATGGTGTTTATACTTAAGCATCGGTTGGCACAAACTCTACTTGTATACTAAAAAAGCAAATGGAAGAAAATATAAATCTTAATTTTCAAGCCCACGTTCCTCTTTGTAAACCTAATGGAAGAAGTCATTTGGCTTTTCATACTTCCTGTGTTCGTTCCTTTTAATACTCTAAAATGCACAGAAAATTTCACCTCTAGTTCATATTTTGTTGATATTTTCAAGATAACATATTTATGATGTGATATCTTAGCTGATATAGTTTACATCTTTAAGTGGTTCTATAGTAATGTATTTCATCAGTATCTTATGGCCTATATTTGGATTATTTATAATCATTGTGTAATAAACCTTCCTTTCATTATTTTCTCTTTTCCAAGTCTGTATCCTTCTGTACATTCTATCATATAACTGAAATAAGTCAGGCACAGAAAGACAAATACTGTTCTCACTTAGATATGGATGCTTAATAAATGTCAATTAAATGTAGAATAGCGGGCTGGAGAGATGGCTTGGCAGTTAAAAGCAACTGTTGCTCTTACAGAGAGAGAATCAATGTTTGGTTCCCAGCACCCACATGGTGGTTCGTAACCACCCAAAGCTTCAGTTCCAGGGATTTCGACACCCTCTTCTGTAACCCCAGCAATGGTGGTCTAAAGACAGAAGAGTCCTTAAACCTCACTGTCCAGTAAGAGCTCTATAAAGAAATAAGGCAGAAAACAGAGCTCTGGGCCCGCCATTCACATACCTCACATATTCATATGCATGAGCTGACCACATACTTATACACACCAACACACTCACATACACGCATGCTTGTACACTACTGAACAGACTCACACACTTATACTTGCAAACACATCCACATACATTCACACACACTTGCACACACTCAGACATGCATAGACACATATACTTGTACACTCTCACATGAGACACACATATCTATGTATACAGACATACAGAATTGAAGTTAAGATATGAAAGGACGGGTATTGTACACTAAGCTCATCAGAGAGATCATTTTAAATAATTGAAATAGTATCAGTATAAATATTAAAACTCATCTTAAATGCAAAATTACATAATATTAAAAATGCATTGAATTGTAGTTGACCTGATCTGAAAACCAAAATCAAAAAAATATGGGGGGAAGAGCAGGAGATGAAAGTCAGTTTTCAAATCTGATTTAGAAGTGATTCAAAGATAATAGTTTGGTTGTTTAACAACTTTTCAACTAAAGAAACACAAGTTTTTTAAAAAATCATTTCTGATAGTCTTAAAACTACCCACTACCTATATTCAATATATAGTGATCAAACCAGGCAAAGAGATGGCCGTTGCTTTACATTTCCTCTCTCTGGTCACTCATAAAGTAGGACATGTTATGAAGAACAATAGACCTTTCCCCTTCTGCCATAGAATACTGGGTATTATTATTACTATTATTATTTTGAGACAGGGTTTCTCTATATAGTACTGACTGTCCTGGAACTTGCTCCGTAGACCAGGCTGGCCTTGAACTCAGAGATCTGCCTGCCTCTGCCTCCCACCCAAGTGCTGGGATTAATGGTGTGTGCCACCATCACCACCTATCAAACACTGGGGACTTTTAATTAGCAATAGTTGTGTCCTCATTAAACAGTTATTTATATGCAATCTCCTTAGCTCCAGGAACCATTATTCTGCTGTTCTGATTTATTTTAATGTATGGGTATTTTGTCTGCATGTATGTTATATATGTTAGTACAGTACATGGATACCTGCTGTCTGCAGAAGGTTTCAGATCAGGTCAACTACAATTCAATGCATTTTTAACATTATGTAATTTTGCATTTAAGATGAGTTTTAATATTTATACTGATACTATCTCAATTATTTAAAATGATCTCTCTGATGAGCTTAGTGTACAATACCCGTCCTTTCATATCTTAACTTCAATTCTGTATGTCTGTATACATAGATGTGTGTGTCTCATGTGTGAGTGTACAAGTATATGTGTCTATGCATGTCTGAGTGTGTGCAAGTGTGTGTGACTGTATGTGAATGTGTTTGCAAGTGTAAGTGTGTGAGTCTGTGCAAGAGTGTACAAGCATGCGTGTATGTGAGTGTGTTGGTGTGTATAAGTATGTGGTCAGCTCATGCATATGAATATGTGAGGTATGTGAATGGCGGGCCCAGAGCTCTGTTTTCTGCCTTATTTCTTTCAGATAGAGCTCTTACTGGACAGTAAGGTTTAAGGACTCCTCTGTCTTTAGACCCCCATTGCTGGGGTTACAGAAACAGACAGTTATGCCCAGCTCTTTTAAGTGGGTATTGGAGATTTGAACTCAGGTCCATATGGTTGCAAGACAAGCACTCTTACCCACTGAGCCATCTCTCTAATCCTTTCTTAAAAATAAAGAGATCTTAAAAACCTTATTTTTGGGCTATCGAGATAACTTATCAGGTAGAGATGTTTGTCACCAAACCTGGCAATCTGAGTTCAACTCCTGGAGCCTGCAGAGTGGAAGGAGAGTTGATTCTACAAGTTGTCCTCTGGACTCCACGTGTATTGTTTAGGCTCTGCTTCTCCACTGGAGCACAGCGATTGCCTGTGATTGTAACCAGTGGATCCTGAGTAGGGGAGCAGGGCAGGAACTAGTAGGGGATGAAGACTTCAGTCAGCAAGTGAGCCAGGCAGAACAGACTCTCAGGAGATAGGCTTCAAAGTGACAGCTCGTTTTAATGGGCACAAGGAAGGCTATTCAAACCTTTGGGCGGTGAGTAGGAGTAGGGGCTATCGGAGTGAGTGTACATTATTGGTCTGGGCCAGGGTGTTGGGTACTGGCTATGCTCATGACCTCTCGTGGGCAATGGTGGGGGCACAGTGCTATGTACTCTGGACACACAGGCCTGGGGGAGAGGGAAATCCATCCTACTCCTGCTGATCTCAGGACAAGATTTCCTGGGTTTGTACATTCCTGGATTCCACTCTTGTTCCAGGCCAGCCCCACAGCTGCCCGGGCCCCACATTCACATGTGCCATGATACCCTCCCTGTCCCTCAAAAATTAATACAAATTAAAAAAACCTATTTAGTTTTATTTAATCTCTTGATTAATTGCATTTCATTGCATGTTTTTTGGGGGCAGAGGGCAGAGGGAGACAGGTTAGTGATACATAATTTAGCCCTTCTGTGTCTGAGAAGCATTTTATGTTGTATTTTGCTTTTGAAACTGTAGCTCCCTCTTAGGTTCTGGCAATTAGTGCTGTAGAAGACAAGCCTGGACTGACCCATTTCCTCTTTTCATTCTTCAATAACGTATTGTTTCTTATTTGAAAATTTGAAGGCAACTTTCTTTGTTCTCATGCTTTTCAAAAATTACAAAATTTAATCTAGGCAAAATGCTCTCTTTCATTGATTTTTTTTTCCCTTTCTGGTTCAGGATGAATCCTTCCAAACAGAAAGCAGCATGTCTTCAGATGAAACCATGATGCAGTCTCTTTTGTTGTTGCTTTTGTTGTTGTTGTTATTCCAGTGTTTTCTTTAGACACATTCTTTATCATGTTTACGACCTAGTCTGTTTTCCCTCCCGTTACTTACCTCCAATTGTTTTCATCTCGGCCCAGTGTGAATTGAGTCAGCATTGAGATGTTAATCCTGCTGCCGGCTGACGTGACTTATTTTCTTACTTTATCTCATTATCTCTGTCCCTGTCACAATGTATCCATTGCTATGTTTGGTTCTCAACTGTCTTCCTTTACTCGCCTGTCTTTTTTCTTTCTACTATTCTGACACCTTCTGTGTATCTTGTCTTTTTAATAAGAGCATTGCCTTATATCCTTTTTTTTTTTATTAAGCTCTTCTGTCTTCTGTAATCCTAGGTAAAATATTTCAGAAGTGCTTCTGTTTGTTGCCTTTCACTCCGTCTTTCATCTGGCTGTATTTTCCTATCAGCATTAGAATATTTTTTGTCTTTGCTTGAGGCAAGATCTCTGTAATTATATAGGTTCTCGCTGGCCGTGTTCTGTCAGGTCAGTTAGCTGGCCTCCCCATCATTGCCTATTTCTCCATCTGGAGGAAAGTAAATGATCTCATTTCTCTGACATGAAGTCTTGCTAAAACACCTGACTGTGTGAATGGGGATCCTCAAATCTAGCTGGCAGCTCATCCTCAGGCACAGTGAGTTCACCACCCAGCCTGCTGATACCTTTAAACTACACCTGTGTAAAAAAAAAAAAAAAAAAAAAAAAAGCCACACCCCCTAAATTGTTCCAGCTTCCTCTTGTCTCTGCTCTCCCTGCCTCCAAAGCACTACTTTACTGCAGAGACTATGTGCATGTAAGCGAGTGCATGTGCCATGGGTAAAACCTATGGTTTTTAAAAAGGGTTACACAAAGTCTTGGTTTCTGAAGTTGTCATGAGAAGTTTCTATGAAGGGGATATGACATCCAGACTGTGGAGGACCTGTACTTACACAGACTTCTGGGCTACACACAGTCCTGAATTCTGTGTGGAATAAGATATGAAGCACTGTTCCAGTATCTTTCCTTCCAGCCTCTGCAGCAGTTTGTTTCATAGAGGGGCATCTTGTATATAGAACGAAATGATATTTGGGGATCATCTTAGTTTAATGCAAAAAGGATGGATCCTAGGATTAACTGACTGCCATGTTTGCTGCTGTTTTTAGGAGTTCTGACTTTTCCTAGTTTATTCTCTTTCAGTTAGGTATTAAGCGAGAGTCTATTTGCGTTCCTATGACACAATAATGAAGGCTGGATAATGTTATAAAGTAAATGGGTTTATCAGGCTCTCAGTTCTGGTGGTCTGGAGGGTTCAAAGAGCAGGACACTGGCTCTGTCACAACTTGATTTAAAAACAAAACAAAACTAGAAAGGGAACTGGCCAGTGTGCTGAAGGAGCATGTGCATAGGAAAGGAATAGGAGACTGGGAGGGGCTTCTCTTATCACAGTCTGCTCTCAAGGGCACTAATCTCCTACCAGGCCCGTTCACTCCCAGGCATCAGCATTACTCCACTCCTGAAGGTGGAGATCCATGTGACCACTTCAATGCCACCACCCTGGGGAGAGGACAGGCTTTGAGCTCCAGAACCTCTGGGGAACTAACCGCATCTAAACCATATCAGAGAGAATGCTTGCATGTGGATCCAGAGCCCGGTAGTGCTTCTGTTGTAACCCTTGACTTATTTGAAAATTAGAGTTTCTCTGGCAACTGCTTGAGCACTCCTCCTGAAGCCATCTGTGTTTGCTAAGAGTGGTTCAGTTTTCCCTCTTCTTCCCTTGTGTCCAAGTGCCACTGCACACTAAGTAGGTAAGGATGGAGAGGAACCAAGTTCCATGGTCTACATCTTCCCTTGGTGTGTCCTGACTTCAGTACACAAAGGAGGGAAAGGATAAAGGGAAGTCCAGGATGGGTGGGTCAGCAAGACCCCTGTCCCACATGGGCAAGGATGGGGTCAGGGTGAGAGAGTCTCCTCCAGAGATCTCAGTGTTACAGCTCTTCAGTGTTACAGCTTTTTTAGACAATACTCAACGAAGTGGCTCTTTCACACAGCATTCAATGAAACAGCTTGTATGCACACTTTGTTCAGGGCGAACAATTCTATAGTTTTGGGGAAGGGGTGAGACTATCCAGGGTGGGCAAAAGTCATTGGTTGAAGGCTAAGGTACTGAGATGCCTTCTCATTGTCATGGGGAGGCATTCCAGGAATCTCAGGTGCAGTGTTACATGAAGTTCCTCAGATAAGGGATATGGGAACTGTGATTCCCCAGTTAGAGACTATGAAGCCCCACTGGCAATGGGAATCTGACATTTTGTACTGGGCTCAGAGCTTTCCAGTAATGTCAGATTTTGATCTTAGCAGCAGGGTCTCCACAACCCTCCTCCTCTTCCTCCCCCCCCCCCCCAGCTAAGGTACTCCAAGATCTCAGGGCAGTGGGCCTGTTTCTGAAGGAGCCTCCCTCTTCTTTCCCCTCTGAATGATTCAAATCACATTTTAAAGGACCATTGAAAAACAGGATTATGTAATCGTTTACTTAAACCTACCATTTTTGGTAAGGAAGCAGAAAAGAAACCTCAGATAGGGAATAGGAAAGCAAGCAAGCCCTTTTCTTGTGCTCTCTGGTTGACAGAGGAACAACAAGGTCATTGTCAGTGCCATTGGCATGCAGAAGAAGGGCTTTCTGCTGGTCATGGCAGGGCTTTGGAGAACTCTCTGAATCAGAAAGCGTGTTGAGGATTTGCTGTTTCATTTTAGGATTTAATTATGCAGTATGGTAACATATTGACTCAAGAGATCTGGGTGAATGAAACCAATTTTGAGCAAAGGGAGAAATGGCTAGAAGAGATGGGATTTATGCTGCAGCCAAGAGCATCTCAGAACACTGACTGGGAGATGCTTTGTTTATGGAGTCATTAGTGGAAATGTCCTACCTGTGAGCCAAGGCAGAGGGTCTAGCGAGGCTTGCCTTTTATAAAATATTAATGGAACTGGGGAGGTGGTTCAGCAGTTGAGAGTGGCTGCCGCTCTTGCATAGGACCAATGTTTGATTTCTATCGAATGTCCTTTTCTGGCCTCTACTCTTGTGTATACACCTTACACACACACACACACCACACATACACACACACACACACACACACACTTTTTAAAAATCTAAAAAAATATTAAGGAGAAATATGAAACTATTAATACATACTTATGCAGATAAATATCACAGCCCAATTGTGACATGGTTCTTTATTTCTGAATTGGGAATGTAAGTATGGTCACTGAGTGAGCTCACGTCTTGTGCTTTCTTTACCCATGAATCTTTACTGTGTGGTCAGAGCAGCAACATGGAAGCACTCTGAGTCCAGCCCCAGCTCACTGTGCTGCTTTGGGGGTGTTCACATCATTTCCATAAGCTATCCTTCCTCAAATGTAGGAGAAGGATGCTGTCTCAGAGGCTCCCTCTGGCTTATGTTGTCTGGCCCCTTGTTAATGTGCTTGCAACACAGGTGGCTTTTTTGGGAGGTGGGAAGGTTTGCTTTCATGTGGTCAGTCCATGCTAGCCCACAGGCAGCAGGAATCTGGAGCTGTCCTATTCTCTACGGTACCCTAATGAGCAATAGCAAATTGGAACTGTTGAATCTTTCAGGCAAGTCTTCTTCCCCAGTGATATGTCCTGAGATTGCACATTACAGAAAGAAAGATGTGTTTTCATGGACTCCGTGCTATAAAATATTTATGCCCTGCCTTTGGTTATATAAAGTCTTTTGCTGTGTAGGTCATCTTCTCAGCAAAATGTTCCAGTATGCACACAGCCTCTTGAAGTCCCTGTGGATCTTCAGGGCAGGCGAACAGACAGCCCTACAGAACGAGACCCTGTCAGGGCTGATGCCTGAATAGCAATGGATCATGCATGACTTAACCCTAAAAGAAGATTTGGCATGAATAGAATTTCTAAGATATATAATTAACTCTTTTATATTAATGAGAAATATAGCCTCCAACCCTGGGAGCTGTCTCAGGATATAGTCTACCGAATTTTAACTCTTTCCTCTCTCCACTGTTCAAAGCTGTCAAAGTGTCTGTTCACCTTCTTTGTTTTGTCTTCCCTCTTCTTTGGGGACAATTATCTTGCTTTTTTGGGTCCTTACATTCTTCTTGCCAAATCCTGGCCACTCTCATGGAGCCTGTAGAAATATATAATACGACCTCTGCCCACAATAGACTGACCATTTAATTAAGCAGTTAAGAGATGTACTCGCAGTGTAAGTAGCATCTGATGAGATCTGTACTGCACACAGGGTAGCAGAAGTCTAACTTAGGTGATGTAGATGGTGCAAATGGTCCCACCTGCAAAGAGTAAGGATGAATGCAACTAGAAATGTTCAAGAAAGACTGACTTCCTTCTAGCAGGTGAGATCCTTGCTTGTCTATCAAAGATGGGGCAAGATTTGAGGAAAATGGGGAAGAATCCGTTTGATTTACTGGGTGAAACAATTTATTCACTCCCAGAAGAAATGGAAAGCTCTCAGCTCTCAGGGCTCAGGATCCACCAGAGCTGCAAATTCATTAGTAGAGGATTCTGTTCCATACTGTCCTCTATCAATGATGCAGGCCGACAAAGGCACCAACCACCTGGTCTCCATCACTGTGGTGGGGGAAGAGAAGGGGAAAATCACATGTTGATCTTTACAGGGTTCAGATTAGATGTGGCATGTGGTACTTCCTGTATTTAGTGGGGCACAGCAAATGTCATTTATCTTCTTATCTAAAAAGAAAAGTGTGCTCCTCTTCCATGTTCAGGGGACAACAATAGGAAACAATTGGATTGACTCTAAAACCTTACTGGGGTCTGAATGTGTTTTCCCAAATGTCTGTATGGAAAACCAGCCCCTAATGTGGTACCATTAAGAGGTAGGGTCTTTGAGGGGATAGTTAAGTCATGAAGGCTCTGCTCTGATAATGGGTTACCTTGTGAAAGAGCTGGAAGGACCTGGTTTAGAAACTTCTATTCTTCCTCCACATGCAGGCCCAGCACCTTCCCTCTTGGAAGACATGGCAATTTGGTGCTATCTTCTAAGTGGAGGCTAGGCCTTCACCAGTCATCCAAATCTGTCCATACCTTCATGTTGGACTTCCCAGCACCCAGGACCATTAGAATAAATTTCTGTTTCTTACAATTGCTTACTGTTAGGCTTTTTGTTATAGTGGGATACACATGATGAGAAAGAATACTCATATGGTCAGGGTGAGAGAGGTTGTTTTTCAGATGTGGGCAGCAGAAGATGTTGCAGACAGAGGCACCTAGATCTGAACTTAACTTGAGTGACTTTTGGTAAGTCTCTTAACCCTTCAGGTACTGCACAATTAAACTGAGAAGAATTACTCTGATCTAGCAAATCTGCAAGGACCTCAAGAGCCAGTAAATGCTGACTTGCTTGGTTGTCATCTCTCTTGGATGACAGCCTTCTATTATTTTGCTCACACCTCAACTATTGTCAACTGTCCCTCCTGTCCTTGCAGTAATTTCTTTGTTCGTGATCCAGCCCAAGCAGATTTTAGCTGCAACCTCTGTGAGTCCCCAAAGTATCTTTGCAAAGCAGAAGAAGGCATCTCTTCTATGTGGGAGTGTGACGGCTCATGGGAAAATCTTGGCAATGTGAAATGAGAAAAACTTTCCTGAAAAAGTGTTTCTCTGACATGAGAGGCTTGCCCGTCCCTCATATGAGCTTGCAGCTGCATGCACAAGATTCCTATAAGATCCAGCCAATCAAATATATCATCCTAGGTGGGGGAGGGGCCCACAAAACCCCACCCCTAGCTGAGAAGCTATTGGTAGCTGATGGCTGCTAGAGGAGGGAGTGTCGGTTTCCTTTAACGATGCAGTCCCAGATTGGTTGCCCTTGCTCCCATTGGTGGCTCCACAGTTGTGCACATGGTGGCAACACCAACTGGACTCTGGTTAAGAAAGCAAAAGAATGCACGAAATTGGGAGGGAGATGTGATTGGGGGAGGAGGTCTAAGAGGAGTGGGAAGGGAGGGATTATGGGTTCACTTGAACAAAACACATTGTGTTACATATAAGAAATGCTCCAAGAAAGAAAAGAAAACCTTTCCTTCCTTTTGATAGCACTAGGCTGTGCTAGGATGCAAGGCTTTCGAGCAGAACACAGATCAGATATCAGCCCTCGCTACTTTGAGGGGTGCCCCTCTGTGGTGGATAAACTCTACAAGCGGATACAGTATCTCTGGACTTTGCTTTTGTAAAGTGAGTTCTTGAAAAATCCCACTTGCTGTTCATCTTCCCTTTGCAATCAGCGAGGAGCCTTTCACATGGTGTCTGCACACCGCTGCCAAACAAGGCTGTGCATATATGTCCAATCTGGGAATTCCCAAGAAAAGCACTGAAAAGTATCACTTTTTTGTGTCTTAGAATATCCTCACTTATCTGCCATATTTTGAATCAATAATATAGTTATTTATAAGCAATTCCCACTGATCTTAATGAGTTTAATGAATAAAGAATGAGCATAATAACCGAGTTTAACTTCACCAAGAAGTAATTTCTTATACAAAAGAAGTCTGATATTAAACTACCCCCAAATATGATATAATTAAATCACATTAATTCTCTTAGGTATAATGCAATTGTCTGTGCTGTGCATAGATAAGAAGCTACTAGAAAATTTCTGGTGTGCCTTTGAGACGAATGTGGGTAACTTTAAAAATAACCCAGAGGAAAACAGGGCCAGGAGCAAGAGGCTGTCTAAGCTAGAGGACTTACTTACTTCATATTACTTACTAGAAAAGTATCTAATTTAGCAGTCCTGATTCACAGGATGAGGTTAGAGGGGTGAAATTGGGAATGTATTGACCTTAGCTTTTTTCTTATGTATGGGGTGGGGTAGGGTGGCTGGCTCTCCTGAGAGGCAATAGATAGAGGAGAAGTGTGACATCCATTCTACATGGACATTAAGACTAGAGGTACCTTCTTTTGTTTGTTGTGATGCTGTTAGACTCTCAGTGGGTGTGTGGTTGGCCAAATTACGGCCCCCTGCCATGTGTTCAAGCCATGCTAATCCCAGGAAACTGTGAATATGGTATTTTACTTGGTGGAGAGGACATTGCTAATGGGATAAGTGGTGGATTTTCAGATGGGGAGATTAGTTCGGATTATCCACTGGGCCCAGTGTAATCACAAAGGTTTTATAAGTAAAATAGGGAGGCAGGACTGCCAGGAAAATAAATGCAACAGGAGAAGTAGAAACTGGAATAGTTTGCCTGCAAATGATTGTAGCCTCTGGATGTTGGAAGGAGGATGTAGACTTTCACTGGAGCCGCCATGGATATCCTCAGCTACTGACACGTCAACTCTAGCCTTGTGAGACTCACATGTGACTTCTCCCTGCCAGAGCTGTGGGAGAATAAACTTATGGTGTCTTATTGTTGAAGTTTGGGATATTTGTTCACAGAGGCAACAGATAGTTATTAGGAAACAAGACAGGGACTTTTGGAGGCTAACCTATGGAAAGTATGTGGTCAACTTACTCTACAGCAACAGTCTGCCAACTATGGCCCATGAATCTAATCCAGACGGTCACCTACTTCTGTAAAGCCCAGAAACTAAGGTCACCTTTTACATTTTTGAAGGGTTGCAAAGGATGAAAAGAAGAATAATATTTTGTGGCGCATGATAACCACATGAAATTCAAAACTGTGTGTTCTTGAATTGAGCTATGTTGGAACCCTGCCATGTGCATTCACGGGCATGCTGTCTACGGCTGCTCCTATCACGTGTTCAGCCGTGCACCATACCAAAAACGGCCAGTCACATTCCTTCTTTGTTTATTTAGCCCCAAACTGAGCCTTCTCTTGGGTTATTTCAAAAAAGCTCTCAGATGTCGTATATTGCATCTGCATGTCTTTTCTTCTGAATCTCTAACTTGTTTTATGACACATAACCACAATACCATTTAAAATATGCTTTTTTTTTTGATCATGAGGAAGTAGGGTTAAGGAGAGAAAGGTGATAAATCACATGAATTCAGGTGCAATTACAAGAGGTTGTCTGGAGACAATGTCACTTACATCAAATTCAGGCACACAGTTGCAATGTCTAAGTCACAACCATAGATTTTGGGAAAAGATAGCTCGTGTTAAGTGAGAACTGAATGGAGAATCAAAGTGTTATGAAAAACAACAAAGGAAGCTACTGGGAAGCAATGCCCGTTCAGACCATAAAGCAAAGCCATAGAGTTGTAAAACCCTGCTGGGTGAGGCAGTTACTCAAGAAGCAGATGCATGTTGACCAGTGTGTTGAGTCCTGCAAGCAAGGCATGCATTCACTACTCCAACTCTCTCCTTGTTTCTCCTTGGGTGTCAGCCAGTTGAGGGGCTACCCGTCTGTTTACTGTAGGGAAGAGAGAACTCTATGTTGATCTTTTTGGTCCCATCTCCAGACCCAGGTGGTGGCGGGACTATCTGGTACTCAAGTACGGAGCCAAGTCATGAAAAAAATAATAGATGCTTCTAAAGAGTTGCTTTATGTGCTATGAATGAAAATCAACATTTTGATTTGTTTTTGACCCAAATATTTTGCCTACTATTCCTCATAGGCTTGCAGTGAGCACCTCATAAAAGCATGCATAGAAGCATATTTTATAAGTCAGAAAACATTACCCCAGCATAGGACTCGGCAGCAGAGTGTATTCTTATTTTCCACAAAATTTATTTTGTACTTCCCGTGTTTTTAGTTAGCTCTGTTCTACAGATTTCCTCGAGGGCCATTAAGAACCACTGGCAGGGGGCTTCGAGTTCTTTTTCTTTTTATTAGTGGTTTTGTTTTTTGGTATGTCAGAGAAATGATATTTTATGTCACTTTGACCTGACTGTACTGTTGCTGACTGTGGCTCATACCTTTCTGAAAAGTAATCTAGTAAAGGGAAAAGCAGACATTTTTCATCCTGGAAAGTCCTGCGTGTCTGCCACATCGCTCTGAACAACAATGATGGGATTTCCAAATTCTTATCGCTAAGGGAGCAACAGAGTCTTGGGGGAGTGCCCAGAGGCCCCAGGGAAGGAAGTCTGCAAAGAATACATAGAAAGGAGGGTGGGAAGTACCAGAAATCCTGGGAGTCTTTAACCACATCCATGTCCTGTATGCCCAGGTGGAGTATTAGAGGATTATGTGCAGAGAGATTGCTTTAATATTTTGGCTTTGCATTCCAACAAATTATATCACCCCCTCAAAGCAGTATTATCTTGTTGGACTGGGGTGCTTTCTGCATATAAATATAGTTGTGGGAAAGTTTTAGAGAGGAAAACGGATGTAGTTTTAAAGTTTGGGTGGGAGCCGTGTGAGCACTGAGTGTTTATAAGGATGTGGTCAAATCAACTACTATGTGTGGGCAGGACACATGGGTGAACACACACACACACACACACACACACACACACACACACACTCGTGTGTTATTGGGTTTAGATTTTTCGTGAAAGTAGGTAGGTAGCATATTGTGCCACAGGCTTGACCTTACTGGAAATAGCCAGTATGCTTAACAGTTAAGGACTGGGAGAGGTGTACTCTCTAGGTCCTAAGTATTTGGCTCAGTCATGCTACAGGACTGTGTTTATTCTGAGCAGCCTTGGGGGATATGGTAGTTTCTCTTTCTAGTGTACCAAACTGGAGTGCCTACTGCTTACCAAACATTAGCATGTTCTTTATATTGACTGTCCTTCATCCGTGCTGCAAATTCACTGTGTGCCCAGCCTCATCTGGGCCTACAACACTGCTCCTGTGGGAATTGAGGACAAGAGGAACACAAGTCTATGCTCACACTTTTTTTGCTGTGCCATGAGAAAAGAAACTCTTTGTGACCCGGGAGTCTCATCAGTGGCTGGCACCCTTGAGACAGTAAACAGGCACAGATGATAATTCACTTGTGAATAATAATAATAACAAAGAAATAAAAAGAAATAAAAAGGGAAGGGCATGACTGCTCCTAGGGATGGCGGAGGAGAACATTTATTGTAGATAAAAGAGAGAGCATAGTCAGAGGCAGGGACATCTGGGAGAGTTCAGAGTGAACATGACCAGACTGAGCTGGACCATATGAGGAGAGGAGAAGGAAGAGCAAGAAAGGAGCCATTGACTAAGAGAGGTAGCCTGGGCTAAGAGACTGGTGTGGCCAAGATGGCTGAGTTACATAGGGGCCAGAGGAGCTGCCAGGAAGGAAGCTCAGCCCTTGGGCTGGAGAAGTAGGGTAGGGGGCAGGTTATGCCAGCCATACCCTATAACAGGTAGGGATTGAGGGATGCTGGGAGAATCTGGCAGCCAGGTCCACTTTGATTTGTTAGATAGGCATCTCAGTTTGGGTTTGAGACCTAACAATTTGTATAGGGAAAAAGCAGATCCCTGGCCTGACCCATGTTCTCAGTTGGCCCAGCCTAGATCTGTAGATTTTTGTTTATCTGGACACTTCGTTGAACACGGATTTCCCTGTTTTTATTTCCTTAGGATTGCATGCTGTGCTCATAGTTGCCATTTTGTTTTGCAGCTTAGCTACATCGGCTGGGTTTGTCTTCAGGTTTTTTGTTCATGCCATTGTCCTTCATGTGTAGGAAGAGATAAGAATTGGTTCTATTAGATTGGCGTCATATTGTGCAAATGCAACTCTTGAGAGAGAAAGACTGATGAGTTCATGGACAGAAAGGAAATGGGAGTGGGCCTGTGTGTGGGATTCATGCACGAGATACCGATAGGTCATAGATTCTTGAACTGCAGCTTTAAAATGATCTTGTGTTGAGTGTCTGCCACCTGGACCACATGAGTGGCACTGCTTTGTGTTCCAAGGGTTAGACTCTCAGCTCTGGAATAGGTCTCTCTTTTGTCCTCCCTAACGAGGGTTAAAATTCTCATCACTTTCTTTTTCTTTAATTTATCTATTTGTATATGTGTGCACGGAGGTTGGAGGACAACTTGTGGGAGTTGGTTCTCTACTGCTTCTTTCTGGGTTCTGGGTATCGAACTCAGGTTGTTAGGCTTGGCAGCAAGTGCCCTTACCTGCTGAGCCATCCTTCTGGTACCAGTTAAATGGAGCTCTCATTTACTAGGGCATCTAAGAAGTAGAACAGGCCAAAAGTGATTGAGCGGAGTGTGAATGCACTCCAAGGAGCACCACAAATCTGATTGGGAGAGTATGTTTGATCAGACACGGCAGTGAGCTAGGTTTATTTATTTTGCATACAAATGCATAGAAATTGCACAAGTGGATAGTTTCCACTTAAATAAGCACCTTGGGAGTTACTCCCCCTGGAGTTTCCCAGTTCCTCCTTTCATAGGAGTAAACTCAAAATCTGAGATTCTTCAGAGCATTTTTTTCTTGATTGCCAAAAGTAATCTAGAATCAGTTGATCAGTGAGTTATCAACTAAATAGAATAAAACAACAACCACAAACACCACAAAACAAAACAAAGCCAAAACCCCACAAAAGTACCAAATATATACAAAGTAACAAAGCAGATTTTCTTGAGTGGTTTGTAAATGTAGGTGAAAGACCATGGCCTAAGCAACTTCTAGACATTCGTTTACCCAGGCCACCTGATGGGATTAAGCGTATGATTTTTCCTAGTATCAGCTGTGAAGGGTCTGGTGACTGTGTTTTATTCCAATTTGCATTATGACTAATGGCATGCCATGATTGTTATGGTCCCTGCTGGGTTGGGACAAGTATGTACTTCCCAGTACACACACACACACACACACACACACCTACCTTACACTTAGTTCTCTGCCATGTCGTTCATCACGCAGACTCTTTTAGTCAACAGTATATACAATGTAGGTGTTAAGCACAGCCACCTCACCAATGACCCATATCTCACACTTCAGGAAACTCTGATCCATTGCCAGCTCTGCTTTTGGACTTCACACCTGAAGGCTCAGAGAGGTGAAGTGATATTACTCAGATTCCATATGTAGCTCCTGACAAAGATTACCCCAGACTGCGGGCTCTTTCTGTGTAATGAGTTTATTTCTTGAGCACTTCGCTGCCTTCAGGATTGGCGTGTTTAATCACATTAAAGTGATGAGTTGGGTGTTAGGGAGTTCTTATGTCAGCTTATGTTATCTTTATCCCCTCATGGAGGGAGCAGAAATAAAGTTAGCCCACAGAGTTGAAAAATAGTACTTAAAACATTTTGGATTATCTTGTGTTGTGGACTGAATTGTGCTTCGTACCCCCAAAGATATGCCAAAGCCTTACCTGCCTGTACCTGTCCAATGTGACCCTACTGAGAACAGGATCTCCATAGATACCATCATGCTAAGATGAGCCAAAATGGATTACAGTAAGCCCAAATCCAATGTGTCTTCATAGGGAGAGAGATTTGGGTACAGAGATGCACACAGGGCAGGCGGCTACCTGAAGAAGCCAGAGGTTAGTATTAATCCCTGCTACCACACAGGGGATGGCAGCATCAGCTGGCCATGACTAGGGACCAGGAAAAGGCAAGAAAGTATTCTTTCTTAGAGCTCTTAAAAAGAATCTGGCTGTCTTGATGGTGAATTTTAACCTCTGGAACTATGTTGTTTCAAATGACCAGTGAAGGCATTGTTACAGCCAGACTGTTGCAAAACTGACAGAAATTGATAGACAAGACAGGGGGGTTGGGGATTCAAAGGCAAAAGCTAACCCCATTTCTTTCCTGGAAATAAGTTTCCCCGATAGAAGGTGCCTGCATGTTCCCCCTCCCCTGGCAGACTGCCCCCCTCAACTTTCTTCCTCCATTGCTCCCTCTAGCCCCCAGCTGAGCATGTACAGATGATTGAAGTGCCTGTGGTCTGGGGTTTCTCTCCATCAGCAAAGGAAGTGAGCTCGCCACACATTCCCTCCGGGCCACTCTGTCTTGTGTAGGAGAGTGAGTCTTTCAGTCAGGATCTCTTCCAGGGTTCATAAAAAATGTACAAATTCAGTCCTTGTGCAGTTAACATTCACCAAAGAATTTGCCATCCATGCATTTCATCCTTCTGTCCCAGTGAAATCATATCTTAGAATGGGAACAGACATACCCAGAGGTGACTTCCACCCCCAGTCCCCTTGTGTGGTGATCTGAATGCTGGTCCTCCTTCTCTGCAGGAAATGACCCTGAGGGCTGTGAATTACCACCTTCTGCTTGAGCAGCTCAGCCTCCTCTTCTCCTTGGATGCCTCCCTCGAAATCCATTTACAGTCATTTGCATGCAGAGGTCTTTACCCTCAGCATCAAGAGTTAATGGACCTTTGGGGAAGTTGTGTCCAGGTGATCTGCTTAGCTTCTGAAAGCCTTCTCCAGATAACCCAGCAAAACCCACCACTCTGGGGATCCCGGGTTTTTCTGATTCCCTTTTCTGACAGATGCCAGGGTCATTTTTCTTACACCTTGGTATGTGTTGCTCTCCTGTGCTTAACTCTATTAGTGGCTTATACCAGACATGAAAGTCATTTACTATTAAAATCAAGTCCCGTCATCTTGGAAGGAAAATCCCAAGGCTTTTGCCCCTTCTGAGCTCCGAACCAGCAGCAGAGCAAGGGAAAAACTCCACACTGATCATTTCCTGTCAATCAATCTGTGCTTCTTGCTGGGAAAGTGTGAAAGCCTGTTAGGTAAAGGAGGCCAAGAGATGAATTAGAAACCATCCACCAAGCTGGTCTAAGGCCAGCGCTGATGCTGGTGCCCTTGCTGGTGACTCTCAGCTGCCTCTGGAGACCGTTCAGCACATCTGCCTCAAGTGCTGGTCTGTTGGTGGCCACATATGTGCTTTTCTGCTAAGCTTCATTTCCCAGCTTTTTTGCAGCCAGCTGGTCATGTGACCTAGTTATGGCTAGTGATGTGTAACTAGAAGTTGGCTCGGGATTTGGGGGAATTCTTTTCTTTTTTGATATAGGCATGTTTCTTGCTGACTCCATTCTTTTTTTCTTCCTGGAGTATCTATGAACTGTCTGGAGCCAGGACAATCATCATGTGACTTGTAGTGACAGCTAAGGGAGTTGTAGAGACACTGCTGGTGTAGGTAGTTGTTCAGCCAACACCAGGAACCTTGGCTCATTAGCCTATCTTTCTTTATTCCAGACATCCTCCATGAAGAACAATGCTCATTCTATTTATAGATAAATGTAAGATTCCTAGTACATTCGGTTGAATTCCACTGCCACCTTGGGGGGTTCCAGGAATCCACTGTGCAACCAAGTTCATGATCTGTGGTGCTAGAAAGAGCATGAATCAGAGGTGAGGATGGGCAGGATATCTGGCATTTGATCTCTGTGAAAAGGTCATTCAACCCCCGAAGGGGTGTCGACCCACAGGTTGAGAACCACCAACATAGCTTGCCACACTGGAGCTTCCTGAGGTCATAGATTCAGGGAAGGGCAGTGTTGTGATTCTGAACTTCATCTCTAGGGTCTTGAAGATCTGGTTCTGCTTTAATTCTTCTGTTGACAAGCTGGATAGCCGTAGGTAAGTTACTTAGACTCTCTGGGCCTTGTTTTCTCCATTTACAGAATTAATTCTCAATAATCTTCACTGTTGCTGTATAATGAACAACCACAGCATCTACATGCTATTCAGCCTTTATATTTGTATCTTACTCTCAGGGGTGTTGACCAATCAGAGTTGATTTTGCCTTGCTCAGCTTGCAAAAGGGTAAACTCTGGGCCTAGGTTATGAGTGTGATTGGTGTGTGCTACTTTGGACCCAGGCTGGAAGGTGGTGGATACTAGACTGCTCTCATGGTGGGACACTGAAGCTTCCAGATGGGTGAGTGACAATCTTGGATGCTTCTTAAGCTTGAAACCCATGTACTGTCGCTCTGTCCAGTCCTACCCACCTCTCTAGACTGTTCTGGTGAGAGGTAAGAACTGAATATCTAATGAAGAGGAATCTCAGTAGCAGCAGAAACAAATGTGTTGGACACTAAATGAGATAACCATGAGGGGTGTGTACCTGAGGATGCTGTGTGTATTCCACATTCTCACCCCTAGCTCTATCACCTTGACCTCAGCATGTATTGACTTGAAATGGGCCCATGGAATCCTCTGAATGCTGAGTTGCTTTTGTATGCCCACTAAAGTCAAGGCAGGTTCATCCTCATTCTTATTTGAGCCCGAGAATATCTTGTGGTATAAACTAAGAATTCATTGCCACTGCTTTTTGTTAGAGAAGGAAATAGGTTGGCACCTTGTATCCATTCCTTTGATTTTCAAGTCTAGAGAAGAGATAGTACAATGCTATTTTCATGACAAAGGCATGAATTGATATTTGTAGAAAAGTACACTCAAGAATGAGTGTCCAGAAGTTAGTGTTCATCTAGTCAGCCAGCTATCCACCCACCCATCCACTTGTCTGTCCATCCAATCTATCCATGTATCCAATTTACCCCACTCCATCAATCTATTTATCCACCCATTCACCCATGCATGCACCCATGCATCCATGCATCCATGCATCCATGCATCCATGCATCCATGCATCCATGCATCCATCCATGCATCCATCCATCCATCCATCCATCCATCCATCCATCCATCCATCCATCCAGGTAGTCATGTATCCAATTCAATCCAACCCAATCTATCCATTCATATACTCATTCATCCACCCAACTACCGTCCATCTATCCATCTATCCAGTCATATATCCAAATTCTATCCAACCTAATCCATCCATCCATCCATCCATCCATCCATCCATCCATCCATCCAAGTATCCAGTCCACCCTTCCACCTGCCCATCCACTCATTCACATGAAGAGCAGATGTTTATGAGGCTTCCATCATTTGCACCGTTAAACCATGTGCTGTAGAGTACCTGAGGCATATCCTCAATAGAAGGTGGTAACCTCAAGAAATGCTATGGACTTCAGACAAAGGCAAGGAATTGGTGTTGAGGGCTAGTGTCTAGGAGCCTGTGTTTGCTCACCACTTCTATGTTATTATCTGTCTTGTGTTTTTCGTAATCAGATGTAGCCTCTTCCCTCTACGGCTCCTTAGAACACTCTCTGCTTTAAAAATGCCCAGAGCAATTGAGAGTCCCAAGAGGGTCCCAGACATCTCCACGTCCTCAGCATTGACTCACATGGACATCACTGACCCCCTTTCCACCATTATAGCAAATGGCAGTGATGACAGAGAAATGTGGGGCTGATGCCAAGCATTGAGGCTCTTAGGAGGGCTGACCTAGTGAACATGGGAGAGCTTATGGGTGGGGCTATTGAACCACACTCCTTTTGTACTCCTTTCCATCATCATCCCTGAGAGGGAACTTGTGATATGTTGCATGGGGGTGATCCTGATTGTCTACTTTTTTATTCTCTAACCTTAGCTAGGTCTCCTAACAATATAAGCTGTGATAGATGGGGGCCATTTACCCATATTTTACAGATGAAAATAGGCTCAGAGAGAGTAAGGGATTGTGTGTTAGTCAGCTGAAATCCCAGTTGATCTCCAGCTCCTTATTTTAGTCTTCACATGCTGTAGTTCTCTGAAATCTGTGCAATGTCTTGAGCTTATAGGGGTCACTTGGGTGCCAGAAAGAGGCAAAGGGAGAAGCAGTAAACAAGAAATGAGAAATTTCCCTTCTCTGTCTCAGGGACCCTTAAACATCTGTCTCTACTGCTTGAGGCTCCAGAACTCCCCACAACCCTGGATTTTTCAGGCCAAGGATGAACCATTCAAGACTCAAACCCATGGGAGCCAGTTGTGGCCTAGATTGGCCTTCATTCACAGGGTTTGGCTACTGTGTGCTGGGTGGGCCACTGTCCTCATTCTTTGGCATTTGATCTTTTAGGCTTTGCCTTGCTGTGGACTATAGTCCCCTGCTCCTCTGCGGGCTGGTTCAGGACCTTTATACACAAATGTATAAAGTTGTGGGGTCTGGGCTGTCTGTACTGTTCACACTCTGCCAGCTGTCTACTAATGTCTTTCTTCCTGCCAGTGCTTCTGGAGAACTTGATCTCCAGTTCCCTATGAAAAAGATGGTGTTTTCTTCTTATGGGCAGGCAACGGTGAGACTGGGGAGGGCTGATTATCAGCTGCTTAGGCCATTGATGGAGCTCATTCTTTCTTTCATGTGGTTCTGGCTTGGTAGCACAAACTGCTGCTGCCGCCTCATCATCTACAATTGTAACTGCTCCACTGATCAGGCCTGAGTGAAGGCACAGAGAAGAGAAGTAACATTCCCCAGGTTACACAGCTAATCAGTTTACAGTTAGAATGGTCAAGCCTGGGGCTGTCAGATTCCTGAATCCCTTTGGTATTCTCTTTCTTTCTGGGACTTTCCCATGATCTCATGGAACCCATCTCAAACCTATATTTGTGGAAATCTGGTTAAACAAAACAAAACAAAACAAAACAAAACAAAACAAAACAAAACACAGTTGGGTAGTAGAGGCGCACACCTTTAATTTCAGAACTCAGGAGGCCAAAGCAGAAGTAGAATCTCTGAATTTGAAGCCAGCCTGGTCTATAGAGTGTAACTTTAATTTTTTCAAATCTAATTTTTAATGATGGTTCGTTCTTAAATGCTTTAACCTCCCTTTTAGCCCACCACCCACCAGAGGTAGTGGGAAAAAGGATGGGGGAGGGGGAAGGTGGACCTGTTTAGAAAGCTTCTTTAGAGCAACTCCTGTCTCTGTTGTCTGGAAATTGGCAGTTCAGTTCACAGGTTAGCAGCGACAGATCTATCCACTCATAAATACTTCACAGATACACCAATAGTCCAGTTCAATAGAGTCAGGGTAGCAAACATGAATCAGCAGTGGTGGCACTATCTAGAAGAAACAGACAGGCCTCAGCCTCAGCACAAGTCAGCAGGAGGGACCAGGAGGAACACCAGGAGAAACACTAGGAGAAGTTCTCTGTTGTGCTTTTCTCAGGGAAGTGAAAATCAGCAAAGACAAGAGATCTACAAGTGTTGCACAGCTAGCTCTATAAACAAGCTAAAGCTCAGCTTCTGTCACTGCCTGTCAAGTCCTATTTATACCCTCCAAACATCACGTGTTCGCCACAGGCCTTGTGTCTGTCTCAGCTGACATCACTTTGCCAGTCAGCCTGACTCCACGGAAGTGGTTATAAACTGCAGCATACCACCAGAAGATTTTTGGTCTGTTTCTTTCTATGGACTCCCAACAAATGCAGCTCAACTAGACAATGTAAGGCAGACCAATATTTGCGTGTTGTTAGCAAAGAATCCTTCATCATGTGTCCTTTCATGTGCTTGCTTTAGCAGAACGTCCCTTCTCCTGTGTCTACTTCAGCTAAATGTTCCTTCATGTGTTTCCCCCAACAAACCAGCACCCAACTGACCTTCCAAAGAACCCTTAAGTTTCCACTTCAATAGAGTAAGCTCCAGGATAGCCAGGGCTACACAGAGAAACCAACCAACCAACTAACCAGCTAACCAACAAACAAAACTCCAAACCAAACCAAAACCACCAGGAGCCGCGGTAACAGGGAAAGCATGTCTCATCTACAGGGCAGCCTCTGTGTGTGTTGCATCAAGGAATGATGGGAGGTGATGCTCTACCTGAGTCCTGAGGATTGCTGTGCTGATGGCAAGGATGCACGACCCTTATACTTTCTCTTGGATATTTCCCATTGTTGCAACCTTGTCCCTTAGGTCCTTAGCTTCCTCTGGAATGTTTGGTTCACAGTTGTAGCTTCAAGCCTTAGCTGGGCCCTCCTGACCTGCACCCAGTCCCCTCAACCCAGCTGCACTCACCCCTCAACCCCAATCAGTCGAATGTCTGTCTGCATCCGTGAGAAAAGCCACTGGGTACTGGCATGTAAACCAATATCTTGTCTTGATCCTAGCTCAAGCCCAGAATGAATCACCCAAAGAGGATCACTAGAAATGGCTGTTTGTTCTCTGCAACATTTAGCATAATAGCCATGGCTTCCTTCCCGATGTAGAAAAGAAACAGAAATGAAACAAGACTTCAGTTTTTCAGATGACTTCTCAACTCTCCCGTATAAACCTAGATGCTCCGGGCTAGAATCCATAAAGGCAAAAGAAGCACAGTGCAGGTTACAGGAGCTCCTGGGGTATGCGTCTCCTAATCTGATTATATTTCTAGCCCAATCCACCTCCATGTCTCACCTTTTAATTAACTTTTCTGCTCCTACCCCTACAATTTTTCTTTCCCCCAGTAGCTATTCTGATCCTTTTAAGTTGTGACTCTGAGTGTGTCAACTGTTTGCTTAAAGTCTGGGCTTCTAGTAGCTTCCCATTGTACTTCTGAGAAGAGCTGAAGTCTTGACAGTGGCCTCTTGACTGAGGGCAGAGGCTAGACAGTGACTGTTTTGGGCTTTGTTGGCATGGTGTCTGTGTGCACATCTGCTGTAGCATGGGGAAAGCCATGAGGATAAGGTAAGGCACAGCACGGCTATGTCCCAGCACGTTACCACAAAGGGTTGGATCTGGTCCATGCCTGGCAAGCTCCCATCCCTTTTAGAGATTTGGCCTCAGATACCTCTCGACCCTTTTGCCTTCTGCTCCTGTGCTATGTTTCAGTCCCACGGGCTCCTGAAAATTCATCACACTTTCTCTTGGGCCTTGAAACTGGCTATGTTCAATCTAGAACATTTTTCCCCTACAACTTTGAGTGACACATTTTCTTATTTTCTTTGTTTCTGTTTGCGGATCTTCACTGAGAGCTCTCCCCCCTCCCTAATCACTTCATCTGAAATAGCAAAACTTACTTTTGGCACTCCATCCTCTTTACCCTGCTTTCTTTTGCTTGGAGACTGTTGCTACCACCTGACATCACCACTCACGGAATGAATAAATGATTCTTTCGGGGGAAAATATTACCACGTGCCTCCTTCATGCCAGGCAGGAAGCCGAAATTCCAATAGAGAACAAAACAAAGGCTTTGTTATCGTTGTACACGAGTGGAGCTTAAATAAACACAAACATGGGAGCCAGAGAGAAGTGCTCTGGATAAAATTAGGCTGGGTAAAACTAGGCTGGGTAAGGGGACAGGTTGTGGGGTTCTTTCTCTGCGTTTGCCTTCTGCCTGGCTTCATCTGAATTACAGCAAGCCTTCAATCCCCTCCTTTGCTGCATAGTTAGAATCGAACAAAAACTCAAGTGCCGACAGGGGGCGCCACAGCTCTGCAAAGAGGTGCGATCCAAACCTGGGCCATCAGGCTTCTGAACAGGGCAGGAAGGGAGGTGAAGGCTGCAGCCTAGGGACTGGGAAGTTGGAAGTTATGGGATGTAACAGGATCTGAACACTACAGCAGCCTCACCGCAAGTGTTTTCCATGGAGCGCTGCCTAAGCTACGGGGCCTTGAGGAACAATGCGCTTCTAAGTTAGATGCTTAATAAATCAGCCAGGCATGCATTATTATGCCGCAATGGAGCCCTTGTTGTGTCTTAATGCTCAATTATCCAGTGCAGAATCTGGGTCGGGCTTTCTATCATCTTGGATGTGTGGTGAGAACTGGCCCAGGTCTAATTGCTCTACCCGGGTGGACGCTTTTGCATCTTAGCAAAGCCAGGCACTAAGGTTGATACTTAGGTTGAAAGAAGTCACAGGTTGGGAGAACTAGACCTTTACACGGACCTTCCTCAAGGCGGTGCAACACCGGTTGATGTAGATGGAAACAAAAATCAGTTCACAGAGAAGTTACTTGCCCCAAATCTTAAGATGAGTGAGATTTGAAGCCTCCTTTCTGATTACTGATTCTGGGTCATATATTAGCTTTCACCAGGCACATTTTCAGGATACCATGGTGCCCTTCCTATGCCTGTGAAAGGTGCCATAGATAGTAATGCCTTCTCATTGTCTGACTCTAAGTTAACCACTAGCCAGAAGAAGCCTTATTTATTTGAACACAAATGGATAATCAATTAAGAAAGAGCCAAACAAAGGAACCCCGATTTTTATATTTTATGGACATCTCAAGGGTGAGGGTCCAGTATCCCCATGGTACCAGATTAAGGGCGAGACCAAAACCACACCCTTGTTGAACTCTGCCTGCTGCCTCCTGAACCTTCCAGCATTCTCTGGAGTGGGGACAGGTAGGCACGACAGCTAGAGAGCATCATGGCTTGAGGATCTGCTCTCTGGCTTTTATATGTGATTTACATACATCTGCATAGTGCATGCCCTCCTCAGAGGGCCAGGGTTGTGCTGAAGTCCCCCAGGACTGCAATTGCTGTTAACTCTCCATAATAAGAGTCTGTCCACTTTAATCCTAGTCTGTTGTTCATCTGCAAGGCTGACTGTTTACAAGTGCCGGGGGATGTATCCCATGTGACTGGAGAGGCTCTGTGGCTCCTGTCAGACACCTACATCTGTAGCAGAACAGTCCTAGATAAGAAATACTAATCAAAACCATAAAGAGACATTGCTACGCGCCTGCTAGTAGGTTGGTTAAAATGATAAAAGTCTGAGGCTACTAAGAGTTGACAAAGATATGGGTCAAGTAAACTTCTCATATGGAGTTGGTAGGAGTGTAGGTTGGCATGGTCACTGTAGAGGATCACTGTACAGGAACATTTAGAGATAAATGCACGCCCCTCCCTGCACCATGTTCAAGTTTTTATACTCTGAGGTCTTTCTCCAAGGGAAGTCAGTGCATTTGTCCAGCAAGGTACATGTCCCAGAATACTACTTCAGGATAGTAAAAATATGGGAAACTACCCAAGTGGATAAATAAACTATCCAAGCGTGCATGTAAGCTGGATGTGCTCTTACAGTGGACAACATAAAAGAAAGACCATAGTAAGTATTGAATGACAGAGATAAAGCTACAGATGCAACCTGCGGCAAGAGGAAACAGAGGCAAGAGAATCTATGCTACATCGCTCTAAGTATGTGAAGAGCAAGAGCAGACGAGCTAGTCTGTAGTGATACAAACCAGACTGTGTTTACCCCCACGGAGGAGAACGGGCCAGGAAGGGACATGCAGGAGCCTGCTGGGGAGACAAGAATGCCCTATCTATATGTAAGAGTCCAGCTAGTCTTCTCAAGTCTGGACACTTACAGTGTATCTGTCAGACCTACATAAAATCAAAGGAGAACAAGAGGGGCTTGGGAGGGGAAATCTGCAAAAGCCTTCTGGTTCTGTACCCTACCTCGGGCTTCCAGGACTTAGCCTTTGTTTTCAAACCCCTAACACCACCTTACTGTGTGAATACTGCTGTTTGGTACCCAGACATCAGCTCTGCTACTTGCCTGTCAGCTTAATGTTTCAACATGCCCCAAGCCTGTCACCTGCCTCTGCTATTTGAATAATATATTCATACCTTCAGGTGTGCCTAGCTTCACACTAAGCTGAGGCTGACAGAGTTTGGTCCGTGGCCTTCAACCCAGCACATCAGACTTGTGAGAAGATGGTAGGAAGGTCCTTACTGTCTTCCCCTCAACTCTCTAGTGCTGTCACACAATTTCGAGGAGCACCTGGAGAGTGCATAGACCAGTGGTTCTCAACCTGGGGGGGGGTCACGGTTGCTTTTGGGGTTGAATGTCCCTTTCATAGGGGTTGCCTAAGACCATTGGAAAACACAGATACTTACATTACGATTCATAACAGTAGTAAAATTACATTTATTAAGCAGCAAGGACAATAATTTTATGGTTGGGGATCACCACAACATAAGGAACTGTATTAAAGGGTCACAGTGTTAGGAAGGTTGAGAACCACTGGTGTAGAACTACCTGGACTTCTTTGGACTAAGAGGATACTTGGAAGCTTAGGACAGAAACAGACCTTGAAGCCTCTCCTTTAGGATGGGGTAGCAAAACTCCAAGTGGGCCAACTGTGCTCCCCGACTCTTTCTTATTCTATGCTAGACATTGATAATCAGTTAACACTTTTCTAATAAAAGTAAATGCAGAAGTATGCCAAGTCAGTGCATGGGGACAAAGTATGCAATTAAGGCCCTGCAGACGAGCTGCCCTGCTCCCTGCCACCTCTGTCATGTGTACGTGTGCCTGTATGTATATAGGCATATACAGGTTTGCATGTAGGTCAGACCCTGATATTGTGTTTCTTCCTCAACTACTCTCTTCTCCATCATCTCTGTCTCTGTCTCTGCCTCCTCTTCCTCCTCCTTCTCCTCTTCTTCCTCCTTCTGCCTCTTCTTCCTCTTCATCATCATCATCATCATCATCATCTTCATCATTATTAGTGATTATTTTTGGCTGTCTCTCTCTCATTGAACCCTAGAATTCATTGGTTTGGTCAGGCTGAGCAGCCACCCAGTGATTCCACTGTCTCTGTTTCCACAGCACTAGGTGCACACTAGGCTCCACTGTGTCTGGCTTTTTATGCTAGTGCTGAGAATCTGAACTCACGTCCGCTTGTTTGGACAGGAAATGCTTTACTGACTAAACCATCTTCCCACCCTGCCCTGTTATCTTAAGTCCTGTCAGGATAGGACCTCTTCCCAAAGCATGACTGGAGGCCTACTGTATGCCAGCTGCAAAGGGCATAAGAAAAACAAAACCCTAGACCACATTCCCTAGAAGTCAATGGGGAAAAAAAAAGTATTTGTCTGAGTCACTCTCATCAGGACAGAGGTGAGCTAAGTATGAAATCTCAGGCAAAAGGACTCTGGGGTTGATGTTGCTCAGAGGGTAGGAATAAAAAGAATGAGCAACATAAGAAAATCTTGGTGCAAGTGTGCACCTCTGCTCCTCCCACACGGGGGGGGAGGGAGGGAGAGAGGGGAGAGAGGAGAGAGAGGGGGAGGGAAGGAGAGAGGAGACAGAGAAGGGGAGGGAGGGAGAGAGGAGAGAAGGGGAGGGAGGAAAAGAGAGAAAGAGAGAGAGAGAGAGAGAGAGAGAGAGAGAGAGAGAGAGAGAGAGAAAGAGAGAGAGAGAGCCTCAGAAGCACTAAAGAGTCAGGGAGAGGTGAATCTCCAGGTTCCCCTGATGGACTGTGTGTTGGAGCTAATGTGCCCGCTAGCTCCAGGGCTGTCTCGGAAGAGGAGTCTCAGAAGTGAGCGTGGAAACCAAAGGTGTACTCAGCTGGGACCTACCTATGGAGAAGTGAAACTCGAATACACTCCTCTATTCAAGGCAATTTCAAAAGACAAAACCATGCAAGATACTGTGCCAGCATAGTGGTCCTTAAGCCTTCCTTCCCTATTCTGAAGAGTAGCCGAGGTGAGGCTGGGGTAAAGAGTGAAGGGCCCTTGAGCTCTTCATGCTAGTTAGACTCATTATTGTAAAGAACAGGGAAGGACTGAAGGGTCAGGTATACTACTTATAGACACCACCATTATAGAGGTGACTCTGGGAGGTGCTGGAACCCTAAGATGCAAGATCCACTGGACTAGGAACACTGTGTGGTTCCAGAACCTTTATACCCTATGAGGCAGACAGGACTTCCATTCTGGTCAAACACCACAAAACAATTATTCTCTAGTGCGTTTATTTATTTGACTTTTCCAGTTGGCCTGTATGACATTAATTGTATGCGTCCACGGCTGAGGTATGGAATGTACGGAGCCTGTGTCCGGTTTCCCACCTTTAAACCATTCTCTCCTTACTCAAAGTGCTAGAAGAATTCTTCCTCTTCTTTGTTCAAAATGTTGTGGTGTCTAGACGCCTGGCCCGAGTTCAGGTTTAGCCACCTGCTGACTGTTAAAATTCTTTAACTTCTCTGGACCTCAGTTTCCACATTGGCAGTTAGAAAGGAGTAGAGCTGGGTTCCAACGCTGGTCCTTGCTTGGAAGTCACGTTCTCACATAGCTCCGGGTTATGGGACTCATGTTTCTTTGTTCATTAGGAACAAAGAACAGGACTTTAAAATTTAAAAGTTGTTACCATAGTTTAACATCAATACCTTCATTTTTTTAGGCAACGTTTTTCTTTAAGAGGAGGGAGCTAGCTGGTGTTAGGAGGCCTGCTTTTCTTTCTTTCTTTCTTTCTTTTTTCAAAAACATTAAAGCTCCTGTCTTTGGGGAAGAAGAGGCTGCTGGATGAGTTTTTTTGAATGTTTTAAATCAAAGCCTGCCGAGAGACTGAGAGCTATAGGTTTCAATAAGCACCTTCTTGCAGTCGTCTTAAGACTTTCGCTTAGGAGGGTAATGAAATCTTCAGAAACCCTAGGAGACATACCAGAAAAAGTCATACACATCAGTGGAATTTTCCTAAAAGACCCCCCTCTCCATTTCCCCCTCAGGAGGGTCTCCTCTGCAGATTCCAAAGATATCTGAAGCCTCATTGGTCCGTCTGGGAGATGGAGAGCCTTCCACACGGACCTCCCCATCAGCACTTAGGCCAGCTGTTGACCACCCTGCCTCCTGGAGCCCGAGTTACCAGCATGCATGAGGGTGGCTGCAGAGTGGCAAACGCTTCTGATGGAAGACCAGTTTCCTGACACCCGTCTCACAGAGTTGCTTTAGTAAAAGTTTCAGTACAAAGACAGTATTTTGGGACAATGTATGCAGACTTCTTTTAGATCTGGAAATGGGAGCCTGGGGTTTGCAGGGTTCAGTCTGATGCTGTAAGATCTGCGTATGCAAGCCCCAACACACCGCACATGCCTGGCTTCTACTTGGGAGGGAAATGGGTAGGTCTAGCTTCTTCCCTTTTATAGGTCTTCTTAAGATGCTGCCAAGATTCATTCCAGGCTATTTAAAGATTAAGAGATGCATTTTCAAGAACTTGATTCGATGTAATTTCAGGAAAAGACAAATACATCTAGAGAAGACAACGCAAAAAAATCCTCAAAGACCCAGTTGAAAGGACGAGTCGATGTTTAATTAAAAGCAGTGGCCACGGATGGATTCTGCACATTTTCGGGGATCAAGTTACCTGGAAAGAAAGGAAAATTGTGGATTGGTATAATATAAACAAAAAGGGAGTTCAAATGAGGACTTTAAGAAATTAAAATCAAAAGGGACTCTTCAAAAAGAATGTCCATCTTGGGTATTAACCTCCCAACATTGAAATGAAAACAATTTTGAAAAGTTTTAAAAAAAAAAGAAGAAGAAGCAACCCACATTTGGGCATGCTTCAGATCTCTTGGCCTCCAGCTTTCTGTGGGAAGTTAGGTTTTCCCATCCTTTCCTTGATGGGCCTTGTGTTTATTCTCTAAGTGCATCTAGGATTTCTTACCGGCTCTCCAAACCACACCGACTTGAAAGAAGAGGCTGCTTTGCCTCCTTAGATGCTCGGTGCTCTCAGGTTTGGAGTGAAGTACAAGGGTTAAAACATACTAAGTAGCGACGAGGAGACACTGGTTCTTCATAGTGGGTCTCTTGGGGGAATTCATTTTGTTTCCTTGAGTTTCTTTTCTTTCCATATAAGATGTGATCCTTCTCAAGGCCATCCATAGGACTCACCAGTTAGTGAGCTGTCACGTCATACAGTTCCAGAGTTTAGTGTCTCAGGGTTGGTAGTTGGGCTCTAATGGTCAGATTCTAGATCCTTCTTCAGAGGCAAAAACGTTGGCATCAGGAGAAGGGAAGGCTAAGGGGACAAGGGTGATCTTAACCTAAAGTTCAAGAAGCTACTCTGTCAGTACCTTGAAATACGGTAGCCATGAGTGCTGGAAAATTGTCTAGTGTGGCTGAAAAAATATAATTTTAATTTTATTTAATTCCATTTGATTTGGTTTATACAGCCACAGACAAACAATGGCTAACATAGTCAAAGGATGTATTATGTGTGTTGCTATAACAAAATACCCGAGGCTGGGTATTTTAAGAATAGAGATTTATTTGGTACATGCTTCTGATATTTGGGCAGTTCGAAAAGCATGGTCCTGGCTGCTGGAGTGAACGCCTGGCTGCATGTCACACAATCTGATGGGTACGTGTCTATATATGGAAGGAGCACATGGGAGCAGAAATGAGAGAAGTAGCTAAGTTGCTAACAGGATGAACTATCTTTGCAACAAATTGACTGACTTTGCTTTAACCCATCCAGGTTGGTTACACCTAACCTACCCTGATGGGATGGGCATTAATGTATTCCAAGGGTGGTATCCTAGTGGTAGAGTCATCTCCAATGAGAGTTCTGCTTCTGGTTCAAGGACCTTTGGCAGACACAAGAAAACCAAAGCAGATGGCTGTGCGATGTTTTTACATTTTAATGTTTCACAGTTCCATTCATACTCAGGTGCTTTGGCTGCTAACAGTCACCAACCCCTCTCACTCACCCCAGTGTTTCTCAGGGCTTGGCTTATGCAGGCTCACTTCTAAGGAAACAAAGATGAGTAAGGTGCAGCCCTTGTTTCTTGAGAGTTCCCTGTCTTGTGGGAGAGAACCACGGATTTCTAGAAATGCTGGTTATTAAAGCTGGGAATCCCAGGAAAGTGAGCAGAGCCGTTTGTCAATAATCATTGTGCAAGGCCCCTTAGCATTGTCTGCTCAGGGATGCACTGTCAGGCAGTTTGCTCCACGTTCATATGGCCCACTTTTCTTCCTTAACCTCTGAAGCTAAAAGTAACCTGGACATTTGCCAGTTGCTGAGTCAAAACTCCGTTATTTTTAGCTTTAGGTGCCTTGAAACCTAGTTAGGAAAAATGACCTCAAGGAATGGGAGGATTCGGAATTTCACTTGGCAGATATGTGCTGTATGCATTTTGAATGTCAGATGGTGGACCAGGCACTGGGGACATTGCCACCAATGTGACTGGTCCTGTGAGTCCTTCATTTTGGGCAGCTGCCATGGCATTCATTCTAGGGGAGCAGGTAGATAATGTCTGAGTAAATGAGGACAATTTCAGACAGTGGTAGGAAGAGACAGAGATGGTGGCCATTAATATAAATAGTGATTAAAGAAAATCAAGACAACACAACCAGACCTACTGGTCTGTAGCCGGCACTCACCGAACAGTTATTAATGAGGGCAGCGTAGACTTTGGGTAAACATAAAGAAAACTTTAGACCCGGCTGGGTTGTTCACCTTGGTGTGAACTTGGGGACCCACAGGCTTTGGTGGGACAGAAAGAAATGATGTGTACAAAAGAGCTTATTATTAGTTGAGCACCCAACAGTGTTATGGGTCTATTATTATTATTGTAAAATCTCCAAAGATTTAGTTAGGAGCCTCTGGCTCAGCCCCCAGAAGGGAAGGGATTAGATTCTAGATCCTCCTGCAGAGCCAAGGAGTTCTTTTCTGCCTCAGTTCCCTCGAAGATGCCTGCTTGATACAACATCATTGATGGTTCACCATGCAGTACTCTTAACTTATACTGGATGTATGTTCTAGGCATTGTGCTAAACATTCAACTCTTTCTCATCAAATTGTTGGTGCTTCATGCCTCCCATTTTTACCCATCCTTTCTCTAACCTTTGGTACCCAGGATATGCCCCATGTGGGATATATGGAAGATCCCCCTTGTTCTCTGTATTCTTCTGGCTTCAGCCAATGGGGCATATGGAGAGATGGAGGCAGGACGAAGGATGAAGTCAATGCATTTATTTCTTTGGGTTCATTACTGCAGGGTTAGAATCGCAGGCTGCTTCCCGCTGTGGTGGGTCATAGGTAATATTGTGAATACTGACACTCACACTTACACAAGTGTTTCTGTAGGCCCAGGCAAGATGATGGTACCCACTGTTGCCAGCCTCTAGGCACTGTACTTCTCTTTTCCCCATGCTTTGGCTACATGATTCAGGTTTCTTTATCAGTAGCTTTGTTTGTTTGTTTTGTCTTGGATTATGCCAGCTTGAATGCCTCATCAGTTCCTACTTGTTAAATGCAGAGCAGAACCCCACAGAGTAAGTGCATATATTGCCCCAGTTTACAGATGAGGAAAGGGAGACATGGTGCACAGTAAGTGAGCCCTGGGAACTCCAGAACTGTTACCTGTGGAAAGCCTATGGCACGCTCTTCTTAGAGCCAGTGACGTGGTTGGGTGGGTGCTCCTGAGCCAGGCACTTCCATCACTGAGAGATTGCTGCTCCTATCACAAGTCTCCGAAATCTGCACATTTTTATTAGGCTATTTTGTCTATCATTCAGGCCAGGTCCATGAAGTGCCTGGCAGCAGCCTGCAAGAAGAGGTGACAATGTGGCCAGGTCCAAAGAAAGCAGACAGTAACATTTGTTTCTTTGCTGGAAAGCTGAAAGCAATAGCAGCAGCAGCAGCAGCAGCAGCAGCAGCAGCAGCAGCAGCAACAGCTGCCGCCGCCCCCAAATAAACTGAAAAATCTGAGGGGTTGGAGAGAGTTCAACGGTTAAGAGATCTTACTCGTCTTCCAGAGAACCCGAGTTCGTTTCCCAGAACTCATGCCGGATAGCTCATACCTGCTTTCAAGTCAAGCTAGCTCAGGGATCCCAAACCCTCTTCAGGCACCACACAAATAGAAACACAAATAAATAAAAATATAAGACCCCTGGGAAAAAACCCAAAATGACCTTAATTGCTTAAAGAAGCAGAACTTAGCCTCCTGCCCAGGAGCCTCCCTGGGTGATTTCATCTGGTGGCGATGGTTTGTCAGTATGACATGATGCTGCCCAGAACTGCATGTAGTCGCTTCTCTCATCTGAGAACATTTTCCTCTTCTCTGAATTGTGCAAGCTCAGACTGGGAGTGACAGAAGCCAGCCCGTAGCTCTGCTGACCTACTTCCTGGCTGGCTCTGCAGCCAGCAGCCTGCACAGCATTCATTTAACCAGCTTTTCAAGGTCAGGACTTTCCAGTGTGGAGGCTTGCTAGTGCTTGACACAAAGCCAGGTGCGGTCAATCGTCATGCTTACTGAAATGTTAACGTTCCCTTTCTTCGTCTGAGTAAAAAGTATGGGACGAGCTCCTGTTTAGGACAGATAACAAATGCAGTTGCTTTGAGCCTGAATTGGCCACTTGGTCTAAATTCCAGGTGTTTAAAAAGCAGATTTTCCACTATTATGAAACACCTGGACAGAACCAAAGGCAAACAGTGAAGGATCTAGGTGTCTGGTGTCTGGTCACCTTCTCTCTCTCTCCCCCTCCCCCTGCCTTCTGTGATGCAGACAAATGTGCGCGCCACATATACACAATGTCTTATTTTTCACTTGTATGAAAGGATCATATGAAGCCAGCTCTCCACAGATTAAAAAAAAAAGACTGCTTTGCGAATCTATTATGGCACCTTTCATCTCGTCAGGCTTTGTGAGAAACTTCTAGCCAGACTTACATTCTTTTCTGGTTTGATAAAGATAAATTGTATTCAGTGAGAGAGAAGGAGGAAAAGGTTCTTGATTATTCTCTAAATAAAAAGTCAAGGGGAATGTGATTCTTTTTGCCGTCAAGTACTTAAAGAAGCTGGCACGCCTTCAAAATGACCTCAGACCTACGCTCTCCAGCACACTAAAGCTGCTTGATCGTAAGGAAGCTTGCTGTAGCTGGGGTTCTGTGAGTGCCCATTAGACAGCCGAGGACAGGGACTCACCACACATACTTGCTGATCATGGACAGCTTGGTGTGTGTGTGATGTGGGGAGGTGTTTATGCCTACACTTTGGAGTATGTGTATGGGGGTCAGCTTTTCTCCTTGCTGGCTGCATGGATGTTGACAGGTTGCTTACAGCCTCTGTGCCTCAGTTTCCTTGCTTGGAGCACAAAGACAGCAGGTAGTATCCTCATCAGATGGATGAGAGCTGAGTGTCAGGTACTTTCAACCACAGGAGGCCTGGTGTTAGCTTTGGACTTAGTGGATTTGAGTTATTATAACAAGACACTAAGAGTGGATAATTTGTAAACAACAGATTCATATTCAAAGTTCTGGGGACTAGAATGCTCGAATTAGTGTGCAGGCAGAGTTGCTTCTGGCAAAGACATCTCCTCATGCATGGCATCCCTGGATGGTGAAAATGAGCTCTCTATGGCATCCTCAGTGAAGAGGAGACCCCCAGGGACCTAACTAAACCCCAAAGTCCCTACTTGTTACTGCCTTTATGTTGAAAATTAGGTTTCACACATGTATGTTAGGGGGACATAGACATTCAGACAGCAGCTTTTACTAAGCACCAACAATTGTGGCCTCTAGAAGGACAGAAATCCAGAAAGAAATCTAACCATTCATGTGAGAGTATGGATATATGTGTGTATATATGTTCATGAATATGTATATGCATATATGAGTGTACATATATATGCATGAGTGTACAAATGAGTGTTTGTACAAATACGAATAAATGTGTGTTCATAAATTCATGTATTTATACATGAGTACATGAATGAATGTATGTGTAAATGCATGTATAATTTATTAGTATATATATATGTGTGTGTGTGCACAAATGTTTATAACTATGAATGCATGTACATATGCATAAGTGCATGATGAATGTATATGTATGAATTCATGCATGTATTCATAAATACTTGTGCATGCTCATGAATGTTGTGTGTATGTGTTTATTATATGAATGTGTGTGCGTGCATGTATGCACGAATAAATGTGTATGTTCCTGAATGTATGTATAGGTGTGAATTAATGAATGTATATATGTGTATGTATGAATATTTGTATATTTATGAATGTATATTTGTAAGCATGAGTACATGAATGAATGTATGTGTGTATGAATGTGTATATGTGTCAATATATGCAAGTATGATTATACGTGTGTGCATGTATGTGTGCATAAATGCACGGATATGTATATGTGTGAATGCATGCATGAGCACATGCGTATATTCATGAATGTATGCATGTGTATGAATGAATATATTGTATGTATGCATGGGTACATGTGTATGTATAAATTCATATGTATGTGTATGTGTGTGTACATGGATGAGATGCTATTTTCTGGGAGAAAGAAATCTGGGGAAATGAACAGAGTGGTGGTAGGTATTATTAAAAGGCTGAGATTCAGGTGTCCTGGAGACAGAGTCTCTCTTTCTGTTTACTTTCAATTTAAGAAGGAGGATTGTAAGAGTCCAAGCATGTCTTGGGTTGCTATGCTGCCCGGGGATCTGGTGTTTTGGGTTTTGTAGAGACAGTATTTTCGAGCTTTCAGTCTTCCAGGGCCCATTGGACAGGAGCATGGCAGGACGACTTCTGAGACTGAGTCTGCCTCAGTGACCGTTGTTACTCAAGAAGTGTCCTTTTCGCAGGCCTAAAGCCAGACAACAGTCTCAATGCTGCCGGAATGGGCCACACAGGTTGGAGGTGCTTATGACTTTATGATTTAAAGTGCAGAATAGTTTGACCTTGCCTGTTTGTTCTAAGGAAATTGCAAATATAAGAATTTGAGTGGAATCATAGCAATATTATTTTTGAAAATGTGTATTTCCTAAACAATCCCAACAATTCACTTAATTCCTGATTAATATCCTGGTCAGCACAGTCAATCCTTTTAATTTGTTTTCTATTATTTATGAAATTATTTTCATTTGGCTAGGTCCAGAGAAAGAGAAGTTCAGAAAAGGAGAAGGGGAAGGAGACAGAAAGTGGAGGGTAAGAGTGAAGAAGGAAGCGGAGAAACGCCAAGGAACAAATGGGCAAATAGGGACACAAAGGTGCAGAGAAAACCACAGAGAGAACAGCACAGACTCGGGAGAGCGCGACGGCTCTACAGAGGGAGGTCCACAGGAGCAAGGGAAATAGGCTCACAAAGGAACGGCCTAGGTACTCGTGAGGAGAGGGAAACAGAGAATAACCGATAAAGAAAATACTCATGCGCATGTGCACCATACCAAGGACACAAAACTCATTCTGGTGTACTGATGGCTAAAGTTTGATTACAGTATCATTAAAATCCTATGGGGGGGGCAAGCGATGGAGCTCAATTACTTACAGGGTCAAAATGGTAGAACTGAGGTTGAACAACGCACGCACGCATGCACGCACGCACACGCATACACCACAGCTTCTCACACAGAATTGGTAAAGGCAAGTTATTCATTTTAAGAGAATCTGCTTTTAGCTCAGATTCTGGCAGAAAGAAAATCCCTTTCTGGTTGGATGATCATCATCACGTGACCTCATAAATATATGTTTTTTTTTCTTCCTGGGGAGGGTGCCTCTTGGTCTTCAGACCTCCTCACCCAGTGGTCTGACTCCATTTTCTGTTCCTGAGACCAGTGGTGGATAGACAAAGTGCAGCTACTGTCCCCTCTACACTTTTGGAAGCTGGCAAATCTTGAGAGGCTTGATAGGGTGGGGTTGAACAAAAGAATTTGCTACAGGAAACAATTGAAATGTCCGTGACTGAGGCACCATAGGTGTGAGTCTCATACGAAGCAGCATTTTATATAGCTATTTCAAGACCTCAAAATCCATATGGTTTCTTAAATCCCAAGGAAATAGGCTCGAAGACACAGAGAATGTAAACTAGATCTTTGAAATTCCCTTTGGTTACTCCCGAGAACCTTACTTCCACAGAAGTGCCTCCTGATTGACAATAGCTCACTTTTATATTCACGATCTCACCCTGTCAAGGTCTAGTCTAAAATCACCCTCAGAGAATATTGTGCTGTAACTTTTAAAAAGCCCAAATCCCCTCGATTTATGCATTTAATTTATTGTTTTTCTCCGTCAGAGCCTTCCTTTGTACGTAGCCCAAACTCAGTTTTGAGTGCCTAGCACACATAGCTAAGCCAATAACGTTGGAAGACATTTTTTAATTTCAAGCTTGAAATTCCCATAGTGTGCTTTCAAGTCCCTTGCTCTTTGGAAATTTATACCAAAAATCCCCCCCCCCCCCAGCCTCCTACTTTCTGCCCCTTTTGGAAGCAGTTAATTAATTTCATTTCTCAAAGATGCTTTGTTTCCTTAAGTAGTTCAGTCTGGCTAGTCTTCCTCTGGGTATCACCTTTCATCAGAACTTTCTGCAGACTTGTTCAGAAATAGCTCATTGTGGGCCAGTTGTCTCTGTTTGCTAGGACAAGTGCTTAGGAGGTCAAGGTCTGTCTGTTTGTGTCACTCAGGAGTGCCTTATTTGGGCCACTCAGAACAGGCTGGCCCAACCATCTCTGACTCACTATTACCATCTCAAAGGCTTCAGTATATATGACTGAAGCTGATGAAGGATTCAGGGGGCCCTTGAACACTGAGAGTAAAACATAAGAAAGCTAAAGAACAAGACCAAGCTAGTGCCATCAATGGGGGCTTGAGAGGGCAGATCATTGAACCTGCCTGTCAAGCCAATAGGGCTAAAAATGGGAGATAGAACCAAGGGACCGTGGCCAGACAAAGGGTAGATTATACAGGGATTAGGGAGAATGGGGTCCAGGATGTCTTCTGTGACATTTTCTGGGGTGTAGACAGCTCAGATATATGGTTTAGCAGGTCTGCAATGTACAGGATGCAGTGCAGGTATGTGGTCTCTGGATTGGAAGTTTAGGATATAGAGGGGTCTGGGTACCACCCAACACCCCTCAGACCTTCCACACTGTATGCATTGAAAGGGGTATCCCTATTTCCTATATCCCGATTTCAGGGCAAGAATAGAGGCACTTTCTGACGTGTTTCTATATAATAGACAAGATACAATTTCTTTGCCATTCTTCTTAGTCAACTGCATTGCATGATTGGACTTGGAAAATCTATTTGTAACAACTCACTGTTTCTTTTACTGAGCCCTTCAGCTTCCTGTCTTGGCTGGAAGCTGCAGTGAGGAGATCTGGGGGAGACCAGGGAGAAGGTATGGGGAGGTGAATGCCCATGGGTGGGGTGGCTTCAGGCAAAAGTCAGCATGCTCTGCAAAGTTTTTGTGACTCTGGGACAGGATCATATATATATACAGTGGCAATAGAGGACAAAAGAATGGCTCATACAAGGAAAGCAGACAGGAGTCCAGTGTGGGAGATGTTTGTAGTTCAGATGTCTGAATTCCTCATTGTCAGTGCTGCACCATGGCCTTTGGATGGTGAAGGGGACCACTTTAAAATCTAAAATGGCAGAGCTTGAGGAGTCCAGTTATGAGAGCGGTGGTGTCTCCTGAGCCTTCCTGTTTCTAAGGGGTGTTATGTTGGTGAGAACTATATTGGATTCAACATTGTACAGGAACACATGGAGCTCCCTGCTTCTGCATACACTATGTGTGCCCTTTGCCACATCTAGACATTATCCTTTCCCTGTGGCATGGAACCAGAGGTGTTGGATAGAGCTACATTTTTTTGTTTGTTTTTATTTTGTTGTTGTTTCTAATGTTTAATTCGTATCAGGTAGGATTAGGACTAAGTACTCACTCCCTTACATTTGCACTGAATTGACCTGACTAATTTTACCTGTGGCTAGGTTAGAACACTATTTTGGCTGGGGGGGGGTGTTTGCTGAAGAACCTTTAGAGTAGGGTAGGTTTTTTCGATATTTATTTTCTGTGTTTGAGTGTCTTGCCTGCATATATGTATGTGAATGTTGTACATGCCCTTGCCCAGGGAGGTGAGAGGAGAGTGTCAGGATCCCTGGGACTAGAGTTACATCAGACTGTGAACCCCTCTGTGGTGCTGGGAACAGAACTTGGGTTCACTGTAAGATCAGCAAGTGCTTTTAACCATGGAGCCATCTTTCCAGCTCCTTGTGTAGGGCATTTTACTGTTACCTCATCTTCTAGCTAGGAGTGTGAAAATAATTTCACTTCAGACAATGATTTAGGAGTAGAATTCTGACATGGGTCAGCATGAGGAATGGATGCTGGGGGCCGTAGATGATGTGTAAGGGTGAGGCACAGATGCTGGGGGCCATAGATGATGTATAAGGATAGGATGCTTTGTTACAGAAGTACTGCCGAAACGACAGGTCTGGCCCTTGGCTTTAGAAGGGCAGGGTACAAGGAGAAGCCTAACAGCTGGAACACAGCTGTTTGAGTATCTGAGTCAATCCTGCCAAGGGGCTGGACAGGTGAACAAGCCACCCTGAACATCTAAGCCTCAGTGGTACCGAAGTGCCTACAGATGCAGCAATCTCACACGGGAACAGGGAATCACCTGCCACACCCAATTAATGTGCAGGATCATAAGGGAAAAGAAAATAGCTTCAAGCCACTTATTTTGGGGTGTGGTGGTATGCAGCAACAGAGATCCAAAACAAGAGACACACACGCTGTATAGCTGAATCTTTAACAGGGATGTAAACTCCATCTTTGGAATCAACTCTAGGCTATTATCTATTTTTTTTTTTTGGCAAATAAAGGTTTATAAGAACATAGTCATGACTATTTAAGTGTTGCCTGTGGCTCCTTTTGTACTGCAAATATCAGGGTCAAGTCATTGGAACAGAGACTATATAGTTTGCAAAGTAAAATATTTACCATCTGGTCCTTTATAGGCAATGTTTATCAGTGCCTAGATCTGTTGTTACACTAGTCTATAAGAGGGTGACAAATAAGAAGATGAATTTTTAAAACATCAAGTAACACTGTGGTGTAACACTTTTCCTGAGGCACTATGAACAAATGTCTATTCACTCCAGATATAGAACTAATGATGTACCTAAGTAAGGGCTAACAAAGCCAACTTTGATGAACTAATGAGTTTTAATGAGGCTACTTACAGGAATATGGGTTAGGGATTACTTACAGGAGTAGAAATAAACTCTGACAGCTTCAAAACCAAAAGCCCAACCCAGAATGGATGACAGCTCACAAAAGCTGGGACCCTGGAGCACACTACACAGCCTGCAGGCAGCTCAGCAGGCTGAAGAGTTCTTTTCAGGTGGCCCAGTTGGTCTGAGCCTTTTCTAGGCAGCCAGTCTGGTCTCTGCCTGTTCTGGGTAGCTTGGTTTGGCTGAGCTATCTCTCAGGAGATTGTACATGTGTGGAGAAGGAGGGGCCTAGTGTACTGGTCAGTTTTAGGGTCTTCCTAAAGCCTCTGAGTTGTTTACTTCCTGCTTTTCACATGCTTCCTACACTTTGGAATATTCCTCCTGGGTTTCACCATCCTACATCATCTGTCTTAAGGAACTTTAAGGAAGGTTTTAATCTTATAGGAAACTGCTACACAGCAAAAGTCTGATGTTCAAAGCCCACTGGCTTTGTAGGAATTGGCTTGCCTCCAGATCAAAAAAGTGTCTAATGGTCTTTGGCTGTATCAATAATGGGTTTTCCAAACATATCTTTCTACTGCTGCATAGTAACATAGAGTAGATTTGTTAGGATGGTTGTGTTGCATTTAACAAAAATTCAGTCTCCTTTCTCCATTTCCATGAGACTGGTTGGTATACATCCATTGATCCCTTTCTGAAGTTCTTGAATATGAAGCTTGCACTGGTGTGTGCAAAATAATAGGATGTGACATTGGCCAAGGTTTTCAATGCATCTGTGTGGTTTGGCATAAGCTCCTGCTTTCTACATAAAGAAAGTATGCTCCAGAAAGCTGTGGCTGCTTTCCAAATAAGTGACCACAGAGCAGAATTAAACCTTACCTGTGCTCTAGATTGCAAGCTGGTCCAGATCCATGTATAACTGAGTCCTGCTCAGCTGCAGGCTCAAAACAATATATATTTTATTTTTATTTTCCAGTGACCATTATTAGTTATGAAAAGTTTTTGGACCTGTTACACAGTACATTTCAGCTGTAGCTAACTAATACAAAGCCTGAGACGCATAGAAAAACAATATTCCCAATAGACATGCTACTAGCCCAGATAGCTCCTGTGTGAATATTGGAGAAAGCAACTCTCATGATTTTTTTTTTTATCAGAAAATTGCTATCTAGTGTTTATGCTATGAGATACTTAATAGCTAACCACAGAACAGTTTTCACGAGTAGACAGAGCCATGAAAAGTTTCTTATGTTAGTGTCACCCAGTTCCAGGTGTCACTTCTGTGCAGGGAGCAACTTGTACATGAGTGTGAGACCATTCTGTGAGAGACCTCAGTAAGCTAGAAGCTCCAGGATTAACTTTTCGTGTGTTAGAGGCAGACAAAATAGCTCATTGGGTAATTGCAGCTTAGAATTCATTATGTTACATATGTCCTGGTATTTCTTTGTGGACAAATTCTAATCTCTTTTCTTGATGGTTAGAAAGGTGGGCCAGGGCAAAAGTAGAGTTCTCATCAAGAGAGAAAAAAGCCAACAAAAATGTTAATTTGGGAGGGCTGTAGAGATGGTTCAGCAGTTAACAGTGTTTCTTACTCTTCTAAAGGACCTGAGTTCATTTCCCAGCACCCACATCAAGCTGCTCACAACTACCTGTAATATGGCTACAAGGTATCTGACTCCCTCTTCTGGCCTCAGTGGACACCTGCACTCCCATGGACACACACACACACACACACACACACACACACACACACACACACAAACAATAAAATAACTCTTAAAAAATGTTAACTTATTACTATAATTTACTGCTAGTAATAAGCACTTGCTGGTCATTTCTCTGGGACAAACGCAAGATCAGAATCCTTCTTTGCCTTCATTTTCTCTTCTCTTCATTTCCAGGGCAAGGGAGGAAAGCAGACTCACCAGAGAGCCACAGCTTAACAGCGTGTGATCGAATTAGTGCTTCCAAGTGCCTTATCCAAATTAGTTCAGGATGAGACATACAACTCTCCTAACTGCTGCCGTTATCTGGCTCATGCCTCTGCATCCCAAAGCCCTGGGGTGAGGGTGTGGTGTGCAGACATAGCACACACGGCTATGGGAAAGCTATACTGCCCAATGAGAAACAGAACAGAAAAGTTGTGCTTTGAATTCTGGCCCCTGATTCATTAATGATTTGTATTTCAGTCTTATTTATAAGATGAAAATACTAGTGATGCTTCAGATGGCTGTTAGGAGGATTAAATGAAGATAATGTACAAGAATAATACAGAAGAATGTGCTATATAAAAAGGCATTCTTTCCATTTCTGAGCAGAGGAATTTTTATTTTTATTTTTTATTATTTTTTTTTTCTGAATAAAAAGCATGTGTCTCTGGCCCTTTGACTTAGATCTTTTCTCTTTCTTTCCATCTACATGGTTTTCTCTTTTGTAGCTCACCACTGCATACAGCTGGCTAGCTGGCCTAGGGGCTTCTCCCATCTTTACCTCCTGTTTCCCCATAGGAATGGGGGCTCTCAGGCAAAGTGTTCTATCCATCTAGCTTTTACACTGTTCTGGGGATTTGAACTCAGATCTTCACACTTGTACAGCAAACACTTATACCCGTTAGGCATCTCCTCAGCTCCTCTGCTCCCTTCTTGCTGCTATCTTGTTCTGAAAGTTGTAAAGAAAAAACAGGCAGATGATTGTTAGACTCAGGTCAGCTCCTGGCATGTCTACTAGCTATTAGAGTCCTCGAAGATGGGTCTTATTTACACTGTGTGCCCAGGGCCCAGCTGGTGCAGGACACATGGTGAGCAAGTGTGATGCTTATTGAATTCAGACTGTATTATCCAGCGAAAGCCCAACTATATCATATCACAGTCATTTTTCAGTCTGTCCTTCCAATAAATATTTATTGCTTTCCCACCATCTGCATGAGTGAATTTTATGGCTAAGGGTAGAGATGGTGAAACAGACAACGATTTTACTTAGAAAGCAAATGCCCTCTAGCAATTTGTCCTCACGCGTCTGGGGTCAGCTTAAGGCATCCGGCAACCAAGGTACACAGAAGAATAAGTTGCACACTGAAGCTGGGTAGGCTGCATGTAAGCCCCTCCTCCCACTTTAAAACGTGTCTTTCAAAACTATTGTTCAAAAATGTTACTGCTTAAGTTTTCCATAAGTCCGTGTTTACAAACTTGAATTTATAAATGCGATGCTAGTGATATTTGGCTTTTTGAAATCTGTCCACTGAGGACCCTGATAGATGTAAGTTGAGGAAGCAATGTCACATGTATGAGGAGCTTCTCCTTGGCATCTAGCCTGAGGTCTGTCGTATTTCTGTAGTTCTTCAGACCCAGCATAACTTCTCACCGTTGGCCTAATTAGAGTGTCCCCACCTTGTGTGATTGTTGAAATAGTGCTACTGTTTCTTATATCAGCTCTAAAACTGCAAGCATGCTCCAGCTGCCAAGCACAGGAAAGCTAACTGTGCTGTAGTTGCTACAGATTTATCCCTCTGTGAGCATGTTCTCTTTAAATCAGCCAATCATGACCCTTCAGGTAAGCCTAAGGGATAATGTCCACTGGTTTTGTGTGTGTGTGTGTGTGTGTGTGTGTGTGTGTGTGTGTAAAGGTTAGTGGACAACCTTGATGTTATTTCTTTGTTCTGTGTGTGTTTGTGCATGTGTGTATACACATGTATGTATATAGCTGTGTATGTGAAGGTCAGTGGACAACCTTGATGCTATTCCTTTGGTGCTGTTCCACTATTTTAATCTGTTTGTTTTATTTTTTTGGTTTGTTTTTTGAGACAGTCTCTCACTGGCCTGGAACTTGCCATGCAGGCTAAAGCTCTCTGGCCAGCTAGCCCCAGGGACTCACCTGTCTCCACTTCTTCAGCTCTGGAGTTACGAATATTTCTGGCATTTAAAACCTGTGTCCTGGAAATTGAGCTCAGGCTCTGGTACTTGCAAGGCAAGTTCATTACTGACTGACTGCTTCTAGCCCATTTCCACAGAACTTAATGATGGCATAGATGTATGATGGTTCTTCTTTTCCCTCTCTCCTTTCCTCCCTCCTTCCTTTCCTCCCTCCTTCCCTCCCTCCTTTCCTCCCTCCTTTCCTCCCTCCTTTCCTCCCTCCCTCCCTTCCTCTCTCCTTCCCTCCCTCCCTCTGTTCCTCCTTTCTTTCCTCTCTTCCTCTCACCTACCCCTCCTCCATTCTTTCTGAATGTAAATCCATTCACCCTCACTAACGATAAGAATATGAGCTCACACCAAAAGCAAGACTTCCATGATGGTCAACAAAACCTTTCTGCAAAGGTGTAGAGAACATATTTGGCTGTGCAGACCACATGGTCTTTATTGGCATCCTTAGACCTTTGCAGCATGATATCAGTCACTCATATAAACAAGAGTGGGTGTGGCTCTACTCCAATAAAACTTTATTTACAAGAGTAGGTTGGAGGCTGGGTGTATTTAGCCCATGGGTCATAGTTGTTGATCTCTGCTTTATAGGAACAGGCTTTCTTGTTTCTAGAATTCTCTAGACCTATTCTCTGTCATTTACAGAGTCCTCATGTATAGAAGGGCTGAGGAAACAAGCCCTACTCAGTGTTGAGAAGGTCAGACAAGACTTAATGGAGCCTGGGGCTGTTGGAGCTTTCTGTCTTGCTTTTCCCTGTTAAGCAGCCAGTGTTGTAACCCAAGGCTTCCTTTTCTATTGCCTGTATCAGGCTAGTTTACATTTTATATCAGTGCAGCACGTGATACTTAGGAAACTGAAGAACTAACACAATATTTCAAGGGAACTTGCTGTTTTAATAGTCTAGCTATTTTTTTTTTTTTTGTTTTTTTCGAGACAGGGTTTCTCTGTATAGCCCGGGCTGTCCTGGAACTCACTCTGTAGACCAGGCTGGCCTCGAACTCAGAAATCCGCCTGCCTCTGCCTCCCGAGTGCTGGGATTAAAGGCGTGCGCCACCACCGCCCGGCCTGACCTCAAGCTGTACTACAGAGCAATAGTGATAAAAACTACCTGGTATTGGTACAGAGACAGGCAGGAAGATCAATGGAATAGAATTGAAGACCCAGAAATGAACCCACACTCCTATGGTCACTTGATCTTTGACAAAGGAGCTAAAACTGTCCAGTGGAAAAAGGACAGCATTTTCAACAAATGGTGCTGGTTCAACTGGAAGACAACATGTAGAAGAATGAAAATTGATCCATTCTTATCCCCTTGTACAAAGCTCAAGTCTATGTGGATAAAGGACCTCCACATAAAACCAGATACACTGAAACTAATAGAAGAGAAGGTGGGGAAAAGCCTCGAATACTTGGGCACAGGGGAAAAGTTCCTGAACAGAACTCCAATGGCATATGCTCTAAGATCGAGAATTGACAAATGGGACTTCATAAAATTGCAAAGTTTCTGTAAGGCAAAGGACACTGTCAATAGGACAAAACGACAACCAACAAATTGGGAAAAGATCTTTACCAATCCTTCATCTGATAGAGGGCTAATATCCAATATATACAAAGAACTCAAGAAATTAGACTCCAGACAACCAAATCACCCTATTAAAAAATGGGGTATAGAGCTTAACAAAGAATTTTCAATGGAAGAAACTCGAATGGCCGAGAAGCATCTAAAGAAATGTTCAGCATCCTTAGTCGTCAGGGAAATGCAAATCAAAACAACCCTGAGATTCCATCTCACACCAGTCAGAATGGCTAAGATTAAAAACTCAGGTGATAATAGATGCTGGCGAGGGTGTGGAGAAAGAGGAACACTCCTCCATTGTTGGTGGGACTGCAAGATGGTGCAACCACTTTGGAAATCAGTCTGGCGGTTCCTCAGAAAATTGGACATAGCATTACCCGAGGATCCAGCTATACCACTCCTAGGCATATACCCAGAAGATGCTCAAACATATAACAAGGACATATGCTCAACTATGTTCATAGCAGCCTTATTTATAATAGCCAGGAGCTGGAAAGAACCCAGATGTCCTTCAACTGAGGAATGGATTCAAAAAATGTGGTATATTTACACAATGGAGTATTACTCAGCTATTAAAAACAATGAATTCGAGAGGTTCCTAGGTAAATGGATGGAACTAGAAATTATCATCCTGAGTGAGGTAAGCCAATCACAAAAGAAGACACATGGTATTCACTCACTGATTATTGGATATTAGCCTAGAACCTTGAAATGCCCAAGATGCAACTCACAGGCCACATGAAGCCCATAAAGAAGGAAGACCAAGTGAGGGTGATTCGGTCCTTCTTAGAAGGAGCAACAAAATACTCAAGGGAGCAAATATGGAGACAAAGTGAGGGACAGAAACTGAAGGAGGGGCCGTCTCAAGACCACCCCACCTGAGTATCTATCCCATGTGCAATCACCAAAGGTAGATGCTGATGTGGAAGACAGGAAGTGCATGCTGATAAGAGCCTGATATGGATATCTCCTCAGAGGCCTTCAAGAGTCAGACATATTCAGAGGCAGATGCTCACAACTAGCCATTGAACTGATCATGGGGTTCTCAATAGAGGAGTTAGAGTGAAGACTGAAGGAGCTGAAAGGGTTTGTGGCACCATGAGGAGAGCAACAATACCAACCAACCACAGCTCCCAGGGTCTAAATCACCAGCCTGGGAGCACTTAGGGGGGGATCCAGGGCTTCAGCTGAATATGTAAAAGTGGAGGGCCCTGCTGGGCATAGGTGGAAGAAGAGAACCTTGACCTCATGAAGGCTGGATGCCCCAGGGGGTGGGAATTTTGAGGGTGGGGAGGTGGGAGTGGGGGGGTGTAGATAGAGGTTACATCCACAGAGAAGAAGGAGGAGGGGCGAGGGGATTGGGGGTTCCGAGGGGGTGGTGGGGGATGGGGTAAGGGGACAACATAGGAAATGTAAATAAATCATCCAATAAAAAAAAATGACAAAAAAAAATAGTCTAGCTAGCACTCCAGGGAGAAGCTTCTATACCCAAGGCCCTCTCTCCTTTTTCCTTTCTCAATTACTCTCCTTACTCCGATGAGTTACCCTTCACCTATGCTTTCTGTCTTACCATCCAAGGAAATGAGCCTTCTAAATTAGAAATCATGGAGTCAGATTTGCTTCATGCCTGCAGAGTCCAGTAGCACTCAGGCATGGTCTGTTGGGGAGGGGGCATTGCATGAGCTCAGGGTGCAGAAAGGTTTTGCATTGTGATAACTAGCGTTTTGGAGGCAGACAGCCTTGGGATAGAATTCTTACTCCTGTTACAGAAAACAATATGAGTTGGGGAAAATAACCTCATGTTATAAACTAGTTATAATACGCTCTTCATAGTGGTGTTGGAGTGGACTATATATAAAACATGTCAACAAAAGGTCAAGATGACCTTGAGTCCAATATAGATTTATTCACTTTCACATAAAATTCACATATGTATGGCACGAAAGCAGAGGGGTGGACTCTTGTGGGGAATTTGTAGAAGGGAAATCAGGGAAGGGTAATGGGGGCATAGGAATAAGAACACAGTATGATGGTCTATGTGTGTGAAGACGGCTAATGAAATCCCCATTTTGTATGCTAATTAGCAAAAGAACTACAGTTTACACAAGGGACTGGTACACTGGGATCCTTGTTTTTTTCTCATTGCACTACCTCACAAATGGAACTGTATCTCATGCATAAATATTGTTGAATTAATAGAAGGCAGTCATCATCATCATTTTTATCATGGAAGATATGGAAACAGATAGTCATCACTAACATCAGCACCATTTATTGTCATCTATAATCTCTCTGCACATGCCTACCACCAATCACGGGAAGCAAGTCCCATGATTTTTAATGCATAACTACTTCAAATCCCAGTTGCAAACTCGAGAGTTTTCAGAATGGCCAAAGTTAAGGGACTTGGAAGTCAGCTCTGAGTTTAAACTCAAATGCCTCTTCCATTTCCTGGGCAACAGCATACAAGTACTTAGAGTTGAAGTGACGTGGGGTTAATAAGAATTACCCTTCAAGGATCCTGGAGAGAGTTAAGTACCCAGTGTTGTCTTTTCCTCCCTTTTATTGAAAGTAGATTTTTCTCACATAATATATACTTATGGTTTTCCCTCCCTCTATGTCTCCTAGTTCTTCCCCCATCTCCCCTCCCATCTGGATCCTTTCTGTCTCTCACTAGGAAAAAAAAAAGCAGGTTTCTAAGGGATAATAATGGAAGAAAATATAACAAGATAAAGAAAAAACGAACGCACCAGAATAGGACAAAACAAACAGAAAGAAAAGAGCCCAAGAGCAAGCGTAAGAAAGAGATATACCTGCAGAGACCCATCATGATGGCAGCATGTGGAAGAAAGACATGTCTCAAAACATGAAGCCAGAGAGTCAGGATTCAGAGCTTGGGCTTGGGCTTGCACTTATCACAACATGAAGGCAAATTACTGTTCCACAGTCTTGGTATTTTCTCTAGTGTGTGTAAAACTCACACCTTCTCATCACAAACAAAAGGCAGTAGCTCTAATTCATTCTAGTAGGCCCTGTGGTTTGCACTGCTACATTCTTCCTACATTAAACAAATTTACTATTTCCATTGAAAATGATACGTACATGTGTTTTTAGTGTATTCTGTGAGTCATAGTCCTAAGTCTAGTGTCCAGAAAGCTCTTCTGTGAGCTGGTGGTAGAGAAACTGTGTGTAATTGCTGGAGGATTTATTTATTTATTTCCATTTTCCCTCTGAGGAACATATTTACCTGAAAGGGTGATTAACAGTCAAGTGTGGTTATTCCAACGTGGGCATTGGGGAGATCTTTTTTCAAAAGGGAATGAAGTTAGCCTCCCACTTCCAGGAAAACAACTGTCATAATGTGTTGGCAAAGATGGAGTTGAGGCTTGCAAGCATTATTAAAATTTAGGAAACCTTGCATCTACTGCTGTGAGCTCGACAGCATGCCACTACTTAGAATTGTTTTTCCTGATGAGATCACAGTGAAAACGAATGTGATTATTTAAAAATATTATACAATGAAATGTGTCAACATTTGGGCGATCTGTAACTCAGCGAACTGATATTTTTCCAAGTGACTAATACATGGTGATAGACAGACTTGCGTGGGCAAAAGACATATCCAGAGTAGGGGACAGATCACTGGCTTTAATGCAATGGCGTGTGATGAGTTCCTTGCTATGCTTTTGGTTTTCACAGTGTTGGTCATCATTAGGCTTGGTCATTTGCTGAATTTTGGTGTAGTGTCAAAGAATAGCCCAGGCATCTGAAGAGGCCACTCGAGCACTTCTGCATCCTCATTATTCACGTGGTTGTATGATGTCATTTTTACATGCATGCTTTAATCAAGCTAATATGTCACAAGATACGGAAGCAGATTTGAGAACACAACTGATTTGATTAAACCAGGCGTTGAAGAAATCTTTAAAAAAATATAAGAAGTCTTCCCGTGATCTTTTTGTTGTTGCTTGTTTGTTTGAGAAGATTGTATTTTCTCTAAAAAATGCTATTGCTGATTACATAAAGTCTATTTGTATTTTAACATTTTCTCAATTTTAAGTTTTAATACAGCAAGTGCTATCAGTTGTAGGAAACTATTGAGGGGGTTTTTGTGCTTAATCCTTTTTAAGAGCATGAAAGATCTCAGAGTTCAAGGCCTGCTACTTGAAGAAGTCCAAGGCTCAGTGGAAGGGCTCAGTGGAAGAAGCACTTGCCATGTAAGCTCAGGAGACTGAATTCGGATCCTCAGAGCCCCTACACAGCTGGATGCGGTAGCATCTGTCTGTAATCCCAGTACTCTTAAGGTGAGATGGGAGATGGAGACAAAATCTTAGCTGCTCACTGGTCACTGGCCTGGTCTATTTAGCAGTGACAAGAGACCCTCCCTGATTCAAATAAGATAGAAGATGAGACTTGATTCCAGGTTGTTATTTATCTCCCACATGTGTGCTATTGTATGCACACATACACAATTGTATGCATAGAAACATATGCACATTCACAAAGGTATAATAAGATGTATTTATATATAAATCTGTTTGCTTGAGTGTATGTATGTGTACCATATACATACAGATACCCAGAGGCCAGGAGAAGGTGTCAGATCTCCTGGAACTGGAGTTCTAGACAGCTGTGGGTGTTAAGTACTGAATACTGAGGTGCTGAGTACTCAATACTAAATTTGGGTCCTCTGCAAGAGCAACTTTTAGTTGCTAAACCATCTCTCCAGCCCCACATAGGATTGTTCTTTTTGTAAGAGGCCCAGGAGTTCCAGAATATGGAAGAGTGTCAGTTAAACCTGTGCCTCACTCTTGGGCGGTGATGAAGAGGTGGTGAGACTGGAACAGTTCAGAATGTGTGCTCTGTTCAGTCAGGGTTGGGGTGGGGCAGCTAGCCAGCTACCACACAACACATATTGATTGTTGGTATGTGGAAGGAATGGTTAGATGTTCTGTTTCTAAAGAAAACCCAGAACTTCAGGCCTTAATGTGAAATCTTTCAGATTTTAATTGGCAGTACACTGGAGAAATTTTTAGCCCACTCTGTGGGCCTAAAGAAACTTCTGGAGCAAGCATGCTGGGATGGCCCCCTGCGTTCAGCCTCTACTTCAGGCTTTGGGTTGATGTTGCTTTGTAACTGTGATGAAAATATTTATTATTGAGGGTTTGAAGAATTAGGAAAGATTTCTAAATTCTGCGGAGGTGATATGATTCTTTTAAAAATGACAAAAACCATAAATTGCTAGATACTTAGAAGGCCATTATATTCTGCATGGCAGACATTGTGTTCAAGCCTCTGGGAGCCTGGAGGGATGAGGGAGGGCTTGTCTTTTCTTCCTCTGAATTCTTTCTCTGGAAACGAGTGCTTTTTGTCTCTACCCTTAACTGTAGTGGAACCAACTTCAGACAATACAATAGCTCTTTGTTTTGTTACAGTATGGTTATACTCTACTGTTCACAAAGCTTCGCCTCCGTATTAGTTGGCAGAAAAAAAAAAGAAGAAGAAGAAAGAAATGAAATGATGTTGGGTTCTGTGACTTTCAGCAGCTCATAGCTCTGTTGGTAACAAGAATGAAAAACAGCTCACAAGTTCTGTGATAGAAAAAAATCATCAGAATTTCCTGAATAAAAATGTCTTTTAATTTAACGTAACACACTAATTTCAAGAAAGCAATCCATGTAAAATATGCTTTTATGCTCCTAAATCAAATGACTAATTTTTGCAATGGGTATGGAATAATAGATATTGCAAAGTCTTAAAGTTCCCCCAATAGCTTCTGCTTTCCTGTTTATTTAAAACAAGCAAGCCAGCCATCAATTATATCACTCATGTTAATTGATGTCCTTTTTGTCTATGATGCCATCATCTGCGTTTCCATGGATGTGAAGTGGAAGCAAAATCAGTTGTTGAGGCCTCAGTGAACTGGAATGAGGACAGGACAGGAGTCACAGGGGTTGGAGTTTCACTTCTTTCATTTCTACTCATGTCTAGAAAAGCTATTGAGTGAATTCTATGAAGCAGACCTTGTCTTTCACAGTGTGGAAATAGGAGCAGATCTCAGCACTGAACAGAGGTGGACCTGGTGGTCAGAACAACTATATCTAACAGAAGCTAGCTTCTGGGGAGAGTTTGTCAACATAGGCAAAGTGTTGATATTAAATATACTTTCACAGATGAGTCCTTTATTACAATGGATTTTTAGAAATTTACCCATTTATTTAGTTTTAATTTGTGTGTATATGTATGGATGCCTGTGTATGCATGTGTGTGTACATGTTTGTGTGCGTATATGTGTATGTGTGTGCACTTGCATGTGTGTTGTATGTATTTACATGAGTACACCGTATCCATAAAGGCCAGAAGAGGGAATTGATTCCCTGGAGCTGGAGTTTCAGGCATTTGTGAGTCATTCAGACAGAGGGATGGGAGATTAGGAAGTGTTCTTAACTACTGAGCCCTCTCTCCAGCTCCTATAACACCTTCTTAAGAAAGTGCAGTAGCCATATTCATATGTAGCTACAAATTGAGCTAGTATTTGGACCTTGGCAGTAGGGTCTACAACTGTCTTCCAACCCTCCCTTCTGTCTCCTCTCTGCTGGTCTGTGACACCAATGAAGAGCCAGGAGAGGAGGGCTGGTTGGGGGAGAGTGACTGTCATTTCAGTTGCCCAGAACACGGACATTGATTCTCCTCAAGTTCCTTTGCCACGATCACTTGGGGTTCAACAAACCTCTTAGCAAGCAATTTTCAGGGCCCCATTTTAAGACACAGAGTGTAAAATCTCCTCACTGGTGAAAGAGTAATTTGCTTGCTGAAAATGTAGTTTATTCTATTTTTATAGTGTGTAGGCATCTTTGGTGTATGTGTGTGAGGGCATGTGTATGTGCCATGGCACATGTGTGGAGGTCAGAGGACTGGTTTAGGGAGTCAGAGTCTACCATGAGCCTCAGGGGTCGCACTCACATTATCAGGCTTGCACAGAAAATACTTTTATTCACTGAGTCAACTCATCTGCCCATGAATGGTAATTTTGAATAAAGTGTGTGTGTGTGGATGTGTGTGTGTGTGTGTTTTACTTTTAAAAGCCGATAAACAATCTAAGCTCTACAAACTCCAGAAAATTCTCTTCATAAGACAATGGTTTTAATAATATCATCTTCCATATGAGAATAGAAAGATAATTCATTTTGTTGGACTCAAAAAAGTAGAAATAGTTCAGTAAAGTCCCTTTGAATTTCATAATTTGTTCTTGGTAATCTCATTTACTGTCAGGTTGGCTGTCAGACACGGGCAAACCGCTGGCAAGTTTCATTTGTAATTGAGCTGTTATGGCTGCTGCAGTCAGCTTGTGGTACTGCTCTGGGTTTTCCCCAGTAGATCCAGGAATTCTGATAAATTTATTTCATATGCTTCCCATCAAAAAGAAAAAAATAAATGGCACATTTATAATTGTATATGCTGCATTATTGAGTGTACTTCCTCAATAAGAGTGAACTTCTGTTCTTATTAAACATTAATAAGAACCAAATCTTCTACTTACAATTTTACATTTCTGATGATTGCAAGAATTTTCCACAAACTAGCTTCTGGTTCCATATATTTCAAATTATGTTTCTTCCACAGTTCCCACATACTTCATGCTGGGTACCATACATCCTGTGGATATTTTTGACATGACAGCTGCTTCTTGTCCTTGGGCCAGACAAATTGGCCCAGTGAGTGTTTCTAAGAGTGGTTGCTATACCAGGATGGCTAACACTGGCTTCACCATGGCCAGAAGTAACTCTACACCAGATTCACATGAAGCGCACCCTAGCTGAACTGTTTAGGTAGGTCTGTAAAGTGCCATCTTATGGCCACTCCACCATCTGATACCCAGGGAAACCTTGACAGAGAAAAAGGGCAGAGGACATACTGTTGTTAACATATCGAAGTGAACATCTGTTTTTGCATATCTTAGAAATGTGGTTGACCATGTGAATATTGCCAGGAATGCTCAGCTGGGCTTCGTGACAACCTCATTAAGTAATTGGAGAGAAAGAATACATCACTGGCAGGTAGAGAAGAATTTGACAGACATATTATCTTGAAGAGACTTTGAGTAGTGCCAGCTAATCATTGAAGTAAAGTAGTTTTAAAAGAAAACCCAAACTGTACCCCTAGTGACATACTTCCTCCAACAAAGCCATATATCTTTTTTTAAAGATTCATTTATTTATTTTATGTATATGAGTACACTGTAGCTGTCTTCAGACACACCAGAAGGGAGCATTGGATCCCTTAATAGATGGTTGTGAGCCACCATGTGGTTGCTGGGAATCGAACTCAGGACCACTGGAAGAACAGTCAGTGCTCTCCAGCCTACGGCAATATATCTTAATCTGTCCTGAACAGTTCCACCAACTAGGAACCAAGAATTCAAATATATGAGCATATGACAGCCATTATCATTCAAACTACCACACTAGGAAGAAACACAACATCACAGCAAACTCTCTGTTCTTCTGGCCCTTAGGACCTCTGTCCTGCTCTGCACTTTTGGAGCAGTTCTCTTGTAGATGTATCCCTTGAGGCTGGGCTCCACAGCTCTGCATTTTTATTGGTTGTGGTTTTCTATAATGGTCTTCATCTATTGCAAGGAGAAATTTCCTTGATGGAGGGTAAGGATTATATTTACCCGTGGGAAGTGGGAATCAGGACAAATATTTAGACTGTAATTAGGAGCGGGGGAGAGGATAAATATAGAAGGGGGGGTAAAATAGAAGTAAGGATGCCTGAAACAGTCATAACGAATCATGTTATTAACTCTCTACCTTAAAATACATATCATATACGTAAGTCAGCGTACAAATATGCACACACACACACACACACACACACACACACACAGTTTAAATAAAAATATACTATCAGGGCTGACAACATTCCCTCCAAGACCTAAAGACCAACTATCTGACTAAATCTTCAGTATGAGGCATGAGAAACCCTCTTTTATTGTTGGTTAGGATTGTCCAAGAGACTCCTGAAATATTACAGGCTATTGCTATTGCCCTTGGTTGGCTACTAGAGATGGAAGTTAATTCCCTATTGCTGAAAACACCATGTATTTTTAAAACAGGGTCCAAAACTGGAATTGATCTGAATGCCTCCTTCAAGAAGACTAGCTTTCATGGTACAAGAAGGTGCTACGCAGGCTTTCAAAGGAGGAAGACAGCTAAAAGTCCTACTTGTCTACGATGCCTGTGAACAACAACAATAACTAGTATGACACAATAATTATACCTAAAGTTGCAGTAATGGTATGCATACCTTGGCAGTAACCAACAGCTCTCTAATTGGACTTAAAACCTACTCAACGAGGGAAATAATGCTGGTATTAGAAACCTACCCGAAATAATAGCTACCTTGTTTTTGTTTTTGATTTTTTTTCAAGTCAGGGTCTCTCCTTGGCCTGGAACCTACCTAGTAAATAAGCTGGGCAACAAACCCCAGGGTCTATCTGTCTCTGCATTCTCATGTTAGGGTTCAAAGCATACACCACTTATGCCTAGCTTTTTTATGTGGGTTCTGAGACTTGAACTCAGGTTCTCCTGGATTCATGGCAAGTACTTTACCAATGCAAACATCTCTCCAATCTCAAACTTTCTTTTTGTGAATAGAAGAAATACATTCTAAAAATAATGATAAAATATAATATGGTAAATAGTAAGGCAGTTGCATAGTTGTTCATTATTAAGTGTATGTATGTACCTTATATATGTCTGCACTGTTCTTTTAGGTAACTGATGTGTGATGGGTTTGCTTATACTAAGATCACCACAAACATGATAAATAAGCTGTATCAGACCGTGGTATATGTGGTTCATCATTGATCCAAAAATTACCTCGCTGTGCAGAAAATTACCTCATTTAGTTGGGCTGCTCAACTTATAAGGATTGACCCATGGGTTGTATCATATGGTCCTTTCTACCTCATGAAGAAGAACATCCCTTCATAAACACTGAGATAAGAAGAATGGCTGTTAGTAGGGCTGTCACTTTTTGGCCATGGACTGTATAGGCACACAGGAAATAGCTTGGAGTATTAGTCCTAAGAAACTAGTTCTGTAACTTTGGGACTTAGGGTAGTTTGAATGAGAATGACATCATAGGCTCATATATTTGAATGTTTACCAGGAAGTGAAACTATTTGGGAAGAATTAGGTGGTATAGCCTTATTGGTGGAGGTGTGTCACAGGAGGTGGGCTCTGAGATTCTAAAGAATCCATCCTGTCTTGTTTCCTGGTTTAGATTGACCCTCTAAAACTATACGCAAGCTCCCAATGTAATGTTTTATTTTATAAAGAGTTGCCTTGATCGTGGTGTCTTTTCACAGCAACAGGATGGGAACTAAGACCCAGCTATTACTTCATTTCTTTTCCTAGGTTCCTTTTTCTTTTCAGTAGAGATGATGGTACTCATCTCATGAAACTGTTTTGAGGGATGAATGATAAAACACCTTGAAGTTGTACAGACAGTGCTGGGTACACAGTAAAGACTCAATGTTTGAATGTCCTGGGAAATCCCCTAGTTCCTTTGCTTTCAGAGTTCTTATTTCATTTTCTTTTGTATTCAAGGTAATAACCTGGCATCTCTCCAATGTGTATCTCCCCACCTCTCCTCACTTGGTGAAGCCACTGTCAGCTTCTATTTCTTGAAACAAACATAAATTACAAGTTATAATGTTCAAGCCAAGAGTCCCTTCATTTTAGAGAAAATTTTATACAGTGTCATGGTTCCCACCCAGTGTGTACATGTGAGTGTGTGTGTATGTGTGTGTGTGTGTGTTTGTGTGTGTGTATTCTTGTAGCACAAAATGAAAGCACACATTTTGTTTGACAAAAAAAGATTAAAAATCAATATTTGAGGCAATAAGTACTAAGAGGTAATGTACACTGATGGCACTTTACATCTGTGAATAGAAGCTGAGCCAGTTAGATCTATATAAAGAGGGAATAGACAAATTGATCTGGATAATGATATGTTGTGAAATGGATCATCATTAATACATACACGGGGTGGTTATCAGTGCTTAAATGACCAAAATATTGACTTAAGTAACTTTATCTCCTGGTTTTACTAGAGAAAATAGCTGCATCTGACTGTATTATCAGCTTACATAGATCCAGTTATATATAATACGCAGTCATAAATAAGAATCAGCCATTACAGTTAGAGAGAAAGATCATTTTGATAGCCTATCTTCCATTGCATTAGAGAGCATAAAACCCAATATTATGCACCAAATACACTTTTGTTTCGCAACTTGCTGTCTTTGTGATTTCCATAAATTAGATGTATAGTGGCAGGCTCAATTAACTCCAAAGAATATAAATAGCAATTTTCAAAGTAACTTCACAGCATCTCTGTGTATCTATACAAGATGCCTCCATACTGTTGAATGAGTAATAAGTATGCTGATAAAAATAGCATCTTTATTGAATTTGGAGTGGAAAAATAGAATCAGTGGGAATATTAATAAATAGGAAATCTTCAAATGAGTTTCCAAGTCCATTAAGAATTTTAATGCTGCATTGAAACTCATAACTCCAGGCAATATCCTGACAGCCATGACTTTGACAGAACTTTATTTTAAACAATGCTCAGTCATCTGTTTTCTAATCCTCCTTTTCTTTGTACCTGAAACTTCCCAAGAAAAAGTTGCCAGAATAAGAATCTACTTCACTTCAGAAGGCTTAGGTTTCTGTTCATTAGGCTTGGGGACATACACAGAAAGCATATTGATCATTTAAACTGGGGAAAACTTAGGAAGACATCATAGCTTGTCCTTGGGCAACAGATTGTATGTTGAAGCCTAGGATGATGATGTTCCTGTGGAAGACCACAAAGACATCATACCCAACCTGATCTTCCTCTTCTTCTTCCTCTTCTTCTTCTTCTTCTTCTTCTTCTTCTTCTTCTTCTTCTTCTTC
>NW_021621338.1:5468534-5481553 GCF_004785775.1 Grammomys surdaster
TCTTCTTCTTCTTCTTCTTCTTCTTCTTCTTCTTCTTCTTCTTCTTCTTCTTCTTCTTCCTCTTCCTCTTCCTCTTCCTCTTCCTCTTCCTCTTCTTCTTCTTCTTCTTCAACTATGTCTGTGTCAACTCTCATCTTTCATGTAAGGAATCTGAAACCTGGAGAGGTTGCCTTATCAATGGCTACTTAATGGCTAGTGAAGATCATTAACTTTCTGATGCTGTCTGTTGGGTGGGATCTGAGACTGTGGAGATGTTTCCTGATGGTGGAATGATACCTTCAATATCATGGATATTGAAGTGGATATCAGCAGCTGCCAGTAAACCCCCTGAGAGCTATGGGTGATGAGTTATACAGCTTCTCACATCTGTTAGGTCTTTGTTTAATGAGGACATTTCTTTCATTCATAGCTCGACATTAGGCTGAAGATAAAAATACTAATAGGAAAAGTATTGGTTCAGATTTGTACCAACATACTCTAGATTTTCATAGACCTCACTAATTAGTGGGTACAGATATGATCCTTGTAATGTTAGGACCATGTCATTCTGGATCTGAATTGCCACTGGCATAGATAAAAATCTAACTGACAGTCGTGAGGGTTTTCTGCCTACACAGCAGAAGGACAGAAGTTCTAGAATCAACCTGTGCTTGATAGTCAGTTTCCTACATATGGGCCTGCATATTTTCAGAAGGGTTTTGCAAACCTAGCAATTGATTTCTATAACCTGTTATTTATTATCTGTGACTCATTTGTCTTTATCAATCTTGTCATTTCTCTGCTTCGGTTCATTCATTCAGCAAAATTTTGTCATGCTGCCATTTAATTGCAATCCAGGAGCAGAGAATACCATAACAGGTAGCTAAATGTGTTTCATGGACCAATAGGGCTTATATTCTAGAGGGAGAAATAGACTATACAAAAGGAAATAAACAAAAATGTTCACAGATTATGGTGAGAGGTAGGTAGGAAATATATGAAGTGTTACAATGAAGGATTACTGCAGGTGTGAGATGAAGCTAACATGTAAGGGTTAGTCAGGGAAGGCCTCTGAGTCCTGGCCAGTGAATAATGGCAAGACATACTTAACTCAGAGAAAGTAGGACTTATGGTCAAGCCAGCAACAGGTGGGCTCTGAGAGATGGCACAAGGTCAGAGGTCAGAACAGCTGAGGGGGTGCTGAACAAAGTAGGGATAGACTTGACATTACTTTAGAAAAAGCCATATGTTTTGATACTGTGGGATGCTTTGTGCAGTGGGTACTTAGTGCTCAGTTCACATTCTCCCTTCAGTATTGTGTTCCCACCAAGGCAATTTGACTCTTCAGATAAACATTATTGAGAATGCTACCCCACAGAAGGGGTTTTGATTCTAATCAAAGCAGGCCAGATATGACTGACAAGAAGATAACAAAAATCTGGGTTTTTGACTCAGTTGTTAATTAACAACTGAGAGCTGATAATTAACTCTCAAAGACCATTGTTGTCCCTTGCAGATTAGCTATGTCAAATCCTAAATTCTTGTGTGTGTATGTGTGTGTGTGGTGTGTGGTGTGTGTGTGTGTGTTTGAAGACAGACTCTTGTTCATATTCTGGACTGGCCTGGAACTTGTTATATGACTCAAGTTGAACTTTAACTCAGAGCAATCCTCCTGAATCCAAAATGCTGAAACTATTTGTGAGCCACTATACCTGACTGTTCTTAAATTATTAAAGTTTTCCACTACAATCACAACCCCATAAACTTTTACCAAACAAAACAAACAAACACCAAAACCAAAAACCTCCCTCTTTTAGCAAATGCAGACAGTTCAATCGAATCTAGTTAGTAGAGAGAGAATATGGCCTCAGGAAGAAGACTATAAAGTGGAATATGAATTACCACTTGCGGATGGCTTGCTATATCCATTGCCATGGGGTTGTCTCTAGCAGTGCAAGTCAAGCCTTCCCTAGTGGTTAACCAGAATGAGATGCAAGGGAAAGGGACTGTAGTAACATCTATGGCTACTGACTAAGTGTGAGAAGAACAGTGAAGACTGTGGAGTCCAGTGACTATGGATAAGGTCCATTAGTTCCTTGAAGATGGAGAATTACAACTTCAGGGTAATGATTCACCATTTTAGGGGTCATAGGAGAACCAGAGGTATCTCCAGCAGTACTTAAAAAAGCTTTAATTTTCTCTAATTGGGAAGCAGAAAGAGTAGAAAACTTACTGTATGGGAGGTGGAACTTCAGAGAAGACTACTTTCAAAGCTTACTGGGCCTCCTCTGCCAAGATTAAGGATTAATGTGCAAAAATGTACTATACCATATGTGACAAGATAGATGCAGTTAAGCTTTTGAATTCAAAATTTTTTAACATAGGGGTATGGTTTTACTCATCCACTTTCTGCCATGACAATAAATGCCTTAAAACCAATAAATAAATAAATAAATAAATAAATAAATAAAAATTATTTCACACTTGTTGGGTCCATAGAAGAGGTTTACCTCCTGGTTATGAAATAATTGTCTTACTTCTCTTGCTTGATGGTCATACAGAAAAAGAGCTCCAGTTACATGACAATGCCTCATTATATCTCTCTTCCTTCCTTCCTTCCTTCCTTCCTTCCTTCCTTCCTTCCTTCCCTCCCTCCTTCCTTCCTTCCTTCCTTTGTTCCTTTCTTTCTTTTCCCACCATATCTCAGTTAGGGTTTTACTGCTGTGAACAGACACTATAACCCAAGGCAACTCTTATAAGCACAACATTTAATTGTGGTTGGCTTACAGGTTCCATTATCATCAAGTCCATTATCATCAAGGCAGCATCCAGGCAGGCATGGTGCAGGAGGAGCTGAGAGCTCTACATCTTCATCTGAAGGTTTCTAGAAGACTGGCTCCCATGTGGTTAGGAGGAGGGTCTCATTGTCCACTCCACAGTGACATAGGCCATACCTACTCCAACAAGGCTACACCTAGTTCAACAAGGCTACACCTACTCCAACAAGGCCATACCTCCTAATAATGCCATTTCCTGAGCCAAGCATATTCAAACCACCACATTCCACTCTCTGACCCCTATAGGCTTGTTAAAATACATGAGTCCATGGGGGACATATCTAGCCATAGCATGATAAAAAACACATTTAGTCCAACTTCCAAAGTCCCCATAGTCTATAGCAGTTTCAACAATGTTAAAAGTTCAAAGTCTTTTCTGAGATTGATCCAATCACTTAACTGTAATCCCCAAAGTGAGACAGGAAACTAGCTGGGCAAACTTCAAACCCAGCATCTTCATGTCTGATGTCAAAGTGATCTTCAAATCTCCAACTCCTTTTTATCTTTGTTGACTGCAACAAACTTCTTTCTCCTGGACTGGCTACACTCCCTGTTAGCAGCTTTCCTCAGCAGATAGTCTCAGCAGATAGCAGATGCTCTGGCATCTTGAACATCTTGGGGAATCCAAGGCAACTTCAATGTTATAGCTTCTTGTTCCAATGTCTGCAATCCACACATGATATTTTGAGCTCCTCCAATGGGCTTGGGTCACATCTCCAGCTCTGCCTTCTGTAGCACTCTAAACTCAGGTTGATCCACTTCACTGCTGCTGCTGCTGTTCTTAGTGTTCATCCTACTGTACTGGCATCTCCAAGACTGGGATCTTCTGCCATAACTAGGCTTCACCAATAGCCTCTCATAGGCTCTCTTCATGGTGCCAAGCCTCAACTTCTTTGCATGACCCGTTTAATCCTGGGCTGTCAACTGCAACTGAGGCTGCACCTTCATCAATGGCCTTCCTTGGCCTCTCACTATGCCAAGCCTTAGCTGTTCTCCATGAATCCTTTATACCTTCAAAACCAGCACTACCTGGGTGGTTCTTACACAACTGTAGCACAAGGTACAACCTTGGCTATCTCTGAAACATAACTTCTTTGTGCTCTCAGAAAACACTTCCCAAATTTCATCTCAGTTATGCTGGTCTCTTCTTTATCACTGCTGATTTCTTGGCAACAGCTAACCAGCATCAATTGTTCCAGTAGTTCCTTCTATTTTTGACTCTAAAGCCAGAGCCATATGGCAAAGCTGCCGAGTTCTGCTGCTTGCTGGGGCTGGACCATAGCGCCCCTTATTCTATTAACAGCTTTCTTTTTTCAACTCCCTCACTGTCTAAACTTGGCTGTCCTGGAACTTGCTCTGTTGATTGACTTTGAACTCAGAAAGCTGCATAGCTCAGTCTTCTGAATGCTGGGATCACAGGTGTGTACCACCACTCCTGGAATTCAGGTTTTCTCTACTTGGAACTTATTCTATACCAGGCTGGCCTTGAACACAGAAATCTGCTTGCCTCTGTCTCCTGGGACTAAATGTGTGTACCACCATTCTTAGACCTCAGCTTAGTTGGGTGGAACTTTGCCTCAAATTCACCACTCCTTTAATCTGTTTATCTCCTTGAAAATAGGATTCAGCTCGATTTTACTTCCTGGTGCCCCTTTATTACACAACCATATTTTTATATTTTTCCTTTCTCAACTTGCTCCTTTTCATCAAAACACTCTTTATGAGAGTAAACTTTAGTACCCACACAACAGAATTTACCCCAGGCTGTTTTGAGAATTCCTTTGTTAAAACAATTAATCTAAATCTCTTCACCTTAACCTCAGACAGACTCTTTGGATAGTGGCAAAAAGCAACCATATTCTTCACTAAAATATCACAAAACAGTCTCTAGACCATGTACTAACATTCTTCTTTAAAACCTCTTGGGCCAGTACGCCTACACAGTTCAAATCACCCTCAGCACCATCGTTTTCCATATTTCTACTAGGATGGCCCATTAAACCCCACTTAAAAGCATTCCATTGCTTTTCAAATCCAAAGTCTACATCCTTCCAAACAAAAACATGGTCAGGCCTATAACAGCAATACTACAGACCCTAATACCAACTTCTGTCTCAGTTAGGGTTTTACTGCTGTGAACAGACACATGACCAAGGCAATTCTTATAAGGATAATATTTAATTGTGCCTGGCTTACAGGTTCAGAGGTTCAGTCCATTATCATCATGACAGGAGCATGGCAGCATTCAGGAAGGCATGGTACAGGAGGAGCTTATGATTCTACATTTTCATCTGAAGGTTGCTAGAAGAAGACCATGTGGTTAGGAGGAGGGTCTCATTGTCCACCCTCACAGTGACACACTTCCTCCTACAAGGCCATACCTACTCCAACAAGACCACACCTCCTAATAGTGCCATTCCCTGAGCCAAGTATATTCAAACCACTATACCTATTGGACCAACAACTAGGATTGAGTTCTGTTATTAGGATATTGGAAAGAACTAGCTATTTTAGGGGAGGAGAAACCTATATGCCACAGGAACTCTAGGACTTAGTCAATGTAGGAGTTTAGAAAGAATGCAGGAGACTGGATCTCAAGGAATGGGTAGAACACTGACTTGGATGGGGGGTGTTTACCAATATAGTTTTCAGTGGTATGAAATTTTATATACTATCAATGATTACAGGAGATGCCAATGTGTGGCTAAATGGCTCTTTGGAGCTTTGGAGAAAGTGAAAGTGTATGTGGATACACTAACTGAAGGTGATGATCTGACAGATGACAAAGTATAAAAGACCCAGAAGTAAGGGTTATGTCAGAGTGTATGCAGTCTATAAGACCAGACGTCTCCCCATTTGACTGACTTCCATAGGAAAGCCAAGAGGGGTAGCAATGTGGATAAGAATAGTAATAGGGACTGGCTCCTAGAATCCCAAAGGGATAGGAGATAGGGAATCTCATAGAACAAGATCCTGAAAGGATGGTGGCCTGGTGGTTCAGTTAAGAAGATGGATGTGACCACAGTGTGCAGTTAAAGCCAGAACAGCCGTGAGGAAAGACCCAAAGACAATGAAGAGAGTCTACAATAAATATGTTGAAAGAGGGGAATTATGGGTTTCCATTTCAATCTTGAAATGAACTGAAGCAGAATTTTCTTTTACTAGTTCATTCTGTGAATTTGTTCTAGAAACAGAAGGAACAGAATCAACTCTATTCCTGGAAAAGTTCCTTAGGTGGGGCAGGTTTCTTATTCAACTATACGTCTAGGTGCCTACGGGGAGGCATGTAATGGGTATTATTTGTCATCTTCCAGATTCCTGCTCACAAATGATGCATCATCCTCACTGCCTGCAACAGGGATGGCTATTGGCTCACCACTCTGTACCTCAGAAGGAATTACTTCTAGCCCCTGAGAATGACTATGCCCAAGGTATGTATGCACTATATTCTAGGAGACAATTTATGGCTAATGACCAACTGATGGAAGATTACAAAGTCTGGATTCTTATTCAATTTGGAGTACTCTTATTACAGCCTTAGAGCCCATCACAGGACTTTCTGAAGTCTCCACAGTAGCCACAGTGTGGTGTAGTTACTTGCTTCATCCAATCCCCCTGTCTCCCTTCCTGATATCCTGACAGTATCCTCCAGCAAACCTTCCACAGCTTTCCATCTCAGAATCTGTTTCCAAGGATCCTGATTTAAGACACTGCAGAAGTGGAAACGTAAACTCAAACCAGTTCTTCTGTGTTTATACATGAAGCCAAGGCCTAGAACCTTGATTGGATGGAATGTCTCTGTCCTCTTGGGAAAAGGGTATAAAAAGGTTTTAACCATGTTGCTCTGAGCAATTTGCATCTGGAGCCCAGGCCTCTGTTGGGGGTTTAAACTTGTGAGCAATCATTATTATATGCCTAAGGGAAAACTCCTCAGTTTGGGAAATAGGGGAGGTAAAAGTGTGTGTGGGGGGAGAGGGGGGAGGTTCTGGGGGAAGTTAGGTTGTGCCTTGTCAAGGGAAGGCTTTTATAGCATGGGGTTGTGAGATACAAAGAAATGATGGAGAGGGAGACAGAAGGGAGAAGAGGGGCATTCTGTCAAAGATAACAAAGACCACCTTTAGGTTTTTGTCTATAACAATAGTTTCACTTTATTACATTCAGTTAGATGAACAGTTGTTGGAAAAGTACACCTGAGGCTGGGGGCCCATTCTGACATTTCAAAAGCTACATGTTCCTTTCCCGAAGAGCTATAAGTTGTGATTCATCCATGTTCTTCCAACTCCAGTGGTTGTTGGAGAGCTCTGGCCATCTCATTCACCAGAATTTTCTGACTGTGGTCAGCTTGGATAAACAGAGGCTACTGGGCGTGGTAAATGAGGGAAGGTTCAAAGAAAACTCATTAAGCTCACCCATGAGCTCTTGCTAGGGAAAGGAAGCTCGTATGTGGGAAAGGACCTGGGTGTTGACTCCCCTTCTTGGTGGGCTGTGACTGGCTGGGTGCCAGGGCCAGAGGCTTGAGCTGCAGCTGGCTAAGCTTCATGTACTTCATTCTTGCCCTCTTGGGTGGTACTTTGCCCCTGAGGCCATGAGGAGCAGTCCAGCTTGTGTAAAAATGGGTTCTCCTCTCAGGTCTGTAGATGGCTTGCCAGGCAGAAAAAAATGTGTTCTACAGCAGGCTTTGCCAGCTGCAGTTTGTGGGTAAGGGGCGGGTAGAGAGAGGCCTGCTGCATAGGCAGGGGGTTGTCAGTTTTAGACCATGACTAATAAGAAATCTGGATTTTCTCAGTTGTAAAAACTCTTCCCAGTTTTCCCTTTCCCTCTCCACAAGGTAATTGCAGAAGTCTAGAGCTCTGGGGTTATTTTATGTCCTCTTTTGATGGCCTAAAGTGAATTAGAAGCTGGAAAGCATTGTACATGGGAAACACTATATGTGTATTGTGTATTACATCTTAAGCTAAATGCTACATGAGAACAAATGGTTTAAGGGAGTTTGTACTCACAAAAGAGGCTGGCAATCATCTTAAGCCCAACATTTGGCCCAAATTAGCAATTTTCAAATATTCATGTTTATATTTGAAGACAAAGATTTCTTATTTCAAACCAATTGCTGCCTGATCAGTAGCATCACTTCAAATTTGTTACAGCCTATGGGGCTGGGAAAGAAGGGAGGGCCAGAGTGAAGGTGAAACTTTGAACTGAATCAGAGGCCTTGGTTTCCATCTTTTTCATGTGTTAGCACCATCTTGGTCAATGTGTTTCTTTGCCTTCAGTCCACTAATAAAGTAACAGTGATTTTTAACCTTGTTAGAGATATGGGGAGAATGAAGTGAAGTGATAAATGTAAAAGGGGCTTGGAAAGCACAAAATCTACACAAATGTTAATGACTGTTGGTGTAAGTATATTTGGAGCAGTACTAGGACTTAAGAATCTTCAACCAACATCCTAGTAAAAGGCATGTCCTAGTTCTGATTTTAAGATATCTTAATAAAGAATGTTCTGGATGTAATGGGTTTGAATCGTGAACAAGGAATGTATACAGCCTTAGGCCACATGGCTGTCACTGATCTGTCTATCTCACTGAGCATTTTCCCTTGAATTCTATATCCCAACAAAATAACATTCAATCCACCAAAAAATACTTCCGATATAGTGTCGATTTCTTTGGAAGTCATTACTATAGCTTCTTTGTTTATCTCTTAGAAGCCTTTAAGTCATTAGGATTTTAAACTATGTTACCTTCGCTTAAAAAACACTCAACAGTCTATAATAGACTATTTTCACAAAACACTCTGCTAACATTCAGTAGAATTGCAAATGTAAGAGTCTACTACAGAATAAGCACTCTGCCTGTACATTGTCTTATAGTATAGGACCAGCAACCATCCAAATTAGTACAAGGAAAACAGTCATACAACCAAGTTAGGTTCATGTTCTACCTCCACCAAACATTTCCATTTGCTTTAGGGAGTCGATACTGAGGAGGATGCTTGAGCTTCCAGTAGCAGAGCAGACTCCATTAAATGTGAAAGAACCATAAAGCAATGTATTGTTTTACTTGAGAACATAAAAGTCATTCAGGCTCTGGAATGAATTCATTATAGTCTACACTTCAACCTACCTTTGAGATCTTCTTCATTCCACACCCTACTACTTTTTTTAAGAGGCCCATTGCACTTCTAGATATCAAGACAGGATGTAGAAGTTCTCCCAAGGAAGAGGATAACCCACCCTCTCTCAGTACCTCCTTCTTAGAATGGAGAAAACCAACTTTTATTTGAAACCTCAGGTATATTTTCTTCCATGTCTCATTGGCCTCATGAGAATGAGAATTGGCTTCATCCATAAACTTGACTTCTGACAAAGAATTACTTTGTCTTCAGTAGCCATGACAGACCTTTAGTGCTATAGGCAGAGCTGCCATTCTCTGTACCATTCAGACAACTGGAAAAAAAAAACCAGTGTGAGCACCTGAAGAAATTTGGGTTCAGACAGGATGGAAAAAGCAGGAGAGAAATGAATTGGGTAGACAACCCAATGGATCTACTGATGAATTCCTTCAGAACAGACTTTTATTGTGCAAGTAAAAAAGCCATGATGGAGAGACATATTAACATAGTTCTTTAAATAAGAGCCAAGATTGAGAAGAAGTCAAAACAAACCAGGACAAAGGAGGGATGAAAGCAACATGAGGGAGGAACTTGTCTTTCTATTTCTTTCCAGAGATGCTGGTGGCCTCCTTCAGAAGGAGGAGAAAAGAAGAATCCCCAAGAAGCTAGTGGAGACCTCTGATACCTTTTTCTTTTTTCCTTTCTACTTAAACTGTAGAAAGGAAAGGTGTACTGTGGAAGAACATGGCAGAAAGCTGTGAGAAGTTATTTCAGAATTAAGCTATAAAAGAGGGAAATCGTGATTTCCTAAATGGAAACAATTCCAGCTGGCAGTTGGGAAGAGCAATATAGGATTTTGACTCTAAGTTGGCTTAAAATTCAGAGCAATCCCTAGGAGGCTTTGACTCTAAAGTAATTATGATGCTGAGTGATTTGGAAAGCATTCTAAGAAAATCTTAGGAATAAAGCTAACTTGAAGAAAAAAAACCTAACAAGCTACAGTTGATAGGCATTATTTACTCTTTTTATACATGCTTAAATGTGCTTTGTGTAAAATCTTGTTCTATAAAAATCATTGACTTTGCTGGTTACTATTGTTTGGGTGGAGCACTAATGTTATGCTCTTCAACAGTTTGGTAGAAGAGTCTAGTTGTACGGGCGTCCAAGAGGGAAGCCACCCATCTGTCTGATGCTGCCATTGAAATTCTACAAATAGGGAGAGAAGCAGGCATTCCAGGATGGTGGTGTTGCAGGCTTTCTGGGTTCCTGTAGGCATTTCTAGCTCTGATTGGGCTGAGCAATGTCTGTGCTGCCTGAGTGCTGTGTTTCTATTTCCTAAGGTTGCTTCTCCATAAGCACTGCCCCCATGATGTCTGGCTATTGATAGACACCACCCTCAATGAAGATGTGATATCTTCTGTTTCCTTCAGCATACACTCCGAAAGTTCTTGGCAATCCCTAGGATCACTTGGCCGTGCATATGGCTTTCTAGAAAAGGTCATTTCTGTCCCAAAGGAGAGTTTCTGAGAACTGTTTCTGGTCATCCTGTTTTGTCCTAGTATCATAAGGTTCTGCACACGAAACTTCTGAGGAGCACAGTGGGGACAGTCAGATCCAGCTACGGCAGACAGAAGAGGTCGCCATTTTGATGGCAGAAGTCATTGGATTCCCAAAACTTTTGTGCTCCAATTGTCTCAAGTGATTCTTAGATAAAAACAAAAAAATTATTTTTTCATTTATCTGTATTTCTTGTTCTTTTTAAAAAATTTTTATTTTTGGAGAACTTCATACATGAACATTTCAGCTACATAACCCCTATGCTTTCTTCCTAACTCTACTCTAATTCTTCCTATTTCCCCTACTTGATCTCAAATTTCTGTCCTCTTCTTTCTAAACTACTTTTGACACACACACACACACACACACACACACACACACACACACACACAATATTTATCACCATCATCATCATCATCACCACCACCTTGTGATTGCATGACATGTATGCATGTGCCACAGCCTGTGTGTGGTGGTGAGGAGACAAGTTTGTACAGTTGGTTTTCTCTCTCCACTTTCATGTGGTTTCCAGGACTTGGGATCAGAGCATCAGGCCTGTGTACAGAGTGCTTTTACTCACAGAGTCACCTCACTTATCTGACTCCTAAATTGGAATTCAGCAGGAATAATTTCGGATTAATGCTAGCAGCCTCCCACCAGGGTCCCAGGGCTTTGGGATTAAGCACTGTGCTGGCTAGGGGCAGCTGGGAAGAAGGAATCTTAATTGAGAAGATGCTGCTATAGGATTAGCCTGTGATCAGGGCTGTAGGACATTTTCTTGATTGATGATTGATGTGGGAGGGTCCGGCTTCACTGCAGGCAGAGCCGCCACTGGGTAGTTGGTCCTGGGTGCTATAGAAAAGTAGGCTGAGCAATCCACAGGGAACAAGCCAATAAGCAGCATTCCTCCAGGCTCTCCCTCTCCATCAGCTCCTGCCTCCAGATTCCTGCCTTGAGTTCCTGCCCCAACTTTTCTGGATTGATGAACTACAAGCTGTAAAGTGAAATTAAAACTCTCTTTCTCAAGTTACTTTTAGCCATGGTATTTTATTAGAGCAATAGAAACCCTAAGATAGCCACTGAGTGCATTTCTAACAAACTTTTGACTGAAGTGAAGTCCCTTGGCAGGGTACAGCTTAAAAGCAGAGAGTACAATGGAGAAGATCAGAACTCAGGGTACCAGTCTGGGGTCCATGGCTGAGCTTGGACTAGCCAGATGATGGTACCATTGTAAGGGAGTGGAGAGGACAAATAACTTTCAGTAAAGTACCAAAAAGAAGATTGGGAGAATGCAGGCTTGACTTCTGATTCCATCAGAGTCATGCCATGCTCAGAGCAAAGCATCTCTGGAGCCATTTATCCAGGCTTGACAATGCACACTGCAGAGCCTCACTGCTTGTCTCCTCGTGCCAATAAAGGGACTTGGGGGTTGGTTTGGTTCCCTCTGACTCAGGAAGACTTCTGCTGGGATGATCCCAGAGATAGCCCTTGGCTCCAGAACAGGGAGCAAAAGATTATTGTGAAATTCCTGAGGGATGTCATTGATACCACAACCCATCCCTTCCCTGTGTCTGCCATTTCTCTACCAGATCTGTATGCTTTAGCTTTTTAAAATTAATTAATTAATTAATTAACTAATAATTAATCTTTTGTCTTTTGATAATGTCACTCATTGATTTTCTTTTACTTTGTGAGGAGTGTGCTTTATGTATTTCCAGTTATATCTCTTCAACCCTTACAAAGCTCTATAAGTAACCTATGATTGCTATAAAAAAAAAAAAACAACAAGGCTTAACAAACTGATGTGACAGTAAGTGACAAGGTGGGACATGAGCCTGACTTGTGATTCTCAAAAGCCCAAGACACTCAGTCCACAGTGTTACCCTCTTTGAGGCCTCCCTTTGTGGTGACTTAGAGACAAGTGGATGCTGACTATGCAAATTGGCCTCCAATAATTTAAAGATTCCCACGTAACTCCACAGATAGCTCACAAATTTTCTTTTGGTTCCTGGAGACAATAATGACTTTACCGTTAAAGGAGTCCACATTTTTCTATAAGAAATATTTCTATCTAAGCTTGATGGCTGAGAGAAATTCTGATCAACATATCCTACATTCTATTTTAAGTATCGATTGGAGTGAACCCTGCACAGAACAAAAGGAATTTGAGTTCAAGTTAAGATTGATGGCTACCACATGGCAGAGAAAGGAACAAAAAGGTAGTGACTTTCATCAGGAAAAGGCTAGAGTGTCATCCGAGGTGTGCAAAGAAAATGGTTAGTATTGCCAAAGGCTCTAATGCATAGTCCTCTCTTCCTCTTGTCCTGTACGTAGAGTCTCAGCTAAGAGAATTAAGGTGGGGTGTGGGAGAACTACCAATGTTGTAGAACAGATGGAAGTTGAGTGTAGTCCTTGTTGAGATTTAAGTGAATATTTGGTTTACAGTTTCTTCACCATCTTTGTGTTTCATTTTAGATCTCAGAATACTGGATCTCTCTCTCTCTCTCTCTCTCTCTCTCTCTCTCTCTCTCTCTCTCT
>NW_021621338.1:5481563-5482744 GCF_004785775.1 Grammomys surdaster
TCTCTCTCTCTCTCTCTCTCTCTCTCTCTCTCTCTCTCTCTCTCTCTCTGTGTGTGTGTGTGTGTGTGTGTGGTGTTAATGCATTTAACAGCATGATTGATTTAGCAGATTCTCAGTGAAACCTGCCAGAGAACTATTCTCTCAATGACAGTACATCAAGCTCTGGGAGTATGTTTCTTTAAGAGTCGCCAGTGTGCAAGATGACAACTTCTGTGGCCTGCTTCCTGCCCCTTTGGATTTGTTGATGAACTGTGTGTGATGCCTGGCAGTGGCGCCATTATGGCAGAGGCTGTCCAGGGAGAGGGCAACACCATTACCCTTGGTTCTTCAATGTAAGCACTGGAAATAGGAATAAAAGATTGTCATAGTTTTCTTGCTTTGGGAAGAAAAAAAAATCTTTTCAGCAGCCACGTTATTCCATTCAGCTCTAGCTTTCTTTGCCAACAGCTCATTGAGGAGACTGGGACTGGAAAGGGGGAAGGGTGGAAGTGGATCTGTATTCAACAACTGGAATCAGCTGCAGTCAGTATGTAAGGTCCACTACAGAAATCCTTGAGGCTTGCTGTGAATTATATACTGACCGTCACATGTACCTGGTGAAATGACATAAAGACCCAAGTCTCAGTTTGTATTTCCTATGCAAATGTGAGGCTTCTTTGACTGTTCTAACTCTTCACTCAGAAGTTAGACAATTGGCACAATTGAGCCAAATCTCCTGAAATCCCATATATATATGTGGTATATATACACACATACATATATATGGTATATGTATGTGTGTATATATACACACACATACGTATGCATGTATGTATGTATGGCAGAGGCTAGGCAAACCTGCATTCTTAGCCATCTTTGCTGGGCCACTTGGCTCTAAGCTGCTCTGAAGTATCCTGGGTAGCCTGGTGGAGGGTAGAAGCTGGGCTGTGACAGTGTGTTTAGTATCAGATTGGATGTTCCTGAAGGGTTGATGGTTCTTCGCGGCCTGAGCCAGCCTCTGCATTACCAGTCGGTGTGGGGGTTGAAATTCTTCATCCATGCTGCTGGCAGAGTTGTGCCCACTAGTAAATCTTGGTGTATGATCTAGGGCATATGAGATTAGAGAGTTTTTATCATTTTTTGAAGGAGAGAGAGAGAGAGAGAGAGAGAGAGAGAGAGAGAGAGAGAGAGAGAGAGAGAGA
>NW_021621338.1:5482754-5493232 GCF_004785775.1 Grammomys surdaster
AGAGAGAGAGAGAGAGAGAGAGAGAGAGAGAGAGAGAGAGAGAGAGACCACTGGTGCTTAGGAAAGATGAGAGACCAACATAAGAACACAGATGCCTTAGTTCAGCTCTCTGGTTCTCCTGTCTCAGTTTCTTGGTAATGTACATCACACCACCACAAATTCTGGGTCTCCCATGCAGCTTCTCCTAAAGCATCTGCTGAAGTGGCTCTGAAGAGTGATGAATCCTGCTCGTGTTGCAGCAGGATCTTGGTTGAATGTCCTTAGAAGATCCCCAGGAAGCAGTCATTTCCAGAGGTCTCTGTTTGAGCAGCAGACAGGTTTGTTTAGCACCTCCAGGAGGTCAAAGCAAACGGAGCCAATTACATGTCCAGAATTCGGGGGCCTTCCCTTCCTTTCTTGATTCTCCGCTCTCCCACGGTGTACGGAGCTCCTTTTTAAATTAATGTTTGCCTGTCTGGAGTGCCAGAGGGATAGACATTATAGGCCAATTAGAGATAAAAATCAAACCAACCAGAGCTGTCCTTTTAAAAATTAAAAGTGCTTTTTATGTGCTGTGGAGGTGTCGGCATTAACATAAAGACTAATTAGGACATTTTACAACATCCTGGTAACGGGAGAAACAATATTGTTGGTAACTTTAAAGATTATTAAGCATCTTTGGCACTTCAGGTCAGATATTTAAGACACATTCTACTCTCACCTGCTGTTATTGCGAGAAGTATTTTATTGTCTCATAAGAAGAAATGAGCATTTTGAAGGCCTAAGTGCCTAGCTGTAATGGACGGTCCTTCACTTTGCAAAGCCCTAAAGCAGGGTCTCCAGGAAGACTTGGCTGTGACTCCCCAGGAGATCTGTGGCATAGTGTTTATCAATCTGTGTGCAGGGCCATTTTCATCTCAGCTACCTGGAGAAATGCATCCCCCTCCAAGAAGCCAGCACTGGGAGGGTCTGTCTGGTACCAACGAAGAAAGCCAAAAGCTAGACAGTGCAGAATCCTATTGTAATGCTGCCACTGGGGCCAGGGGAGATGACATAAGGACACGCGTTTGGATCCCTGACAAGTAGTGTAAAAAGCCAAATGTACACATCTGTAATGCCAGCATCAGAGAGGTAGGGTGAGGACAATCACAGGCCTGATGAACCAGTCTGGCTGAGTTGTTGAGCAGACCAACTTTTCATATGGAGGCAGCTGTTCTCTTATGTTCTGGCAGATACTGGTCAGGTGAGGAAGGGCACGCGGTGCATTAGTTAGGTGAGAAAGGGGGATGTGGGTTCATTTTATGTTCTAGGGGAGATCTTGTGATTTTTTTTCCAGTTCTGAAAAAGCACTGTGAACTGGAGCTCACTCTTAGGAACTTAGTAGAAGACAAAAGGCTAGTGGCCCACTCAGGTCTGCTGCTCGAAATGCACACTGTTGTCATTTAAGGAACAGCACATTGTCTTAAAATCCAAATGTCCTTTAACAAATGTGGGGATCTCGTGGGGCTTTGACAAAGGAGGGTGCATTTAAATGTCTAAGATGCTTAGGATCTATGTGCAGAGACTTCCAGAAAGCTAAGGCACTATTAAACAGTTTCCAATCGAAGGCTGTGCATTTAGAGTGTCATTTATCTGGGAGAGCGTCGGAAAGCATCTCACAGTTCTCGCTATTTTAATTGAGACTACAACCACACCATTATCAGTGACAAAAGTAGCTATTTACATTAGAGTCTCAATAATAGAACAAGTACAAAGAAAACAAGGGAAAGAGGTAATCCTTAGTTCTCAGTTTTCTGCTCTGGGATTTTTTTGCCCTGTGACTTACTTTAATCAGGGTTTCCAACATCAGGTTTTCAAAATATAGATTTTGAAATGTTACCATTTCTTATTTGCTGGCTTGCCATACTCCAATTTCCTATGATGTTTTATTTATTTATTTAGTGTTCATGCATGCGTGTATGTATGGAAGTTCACGTTTGCCATGCTGTGTGTGTGGAGGTCAGAGGAGAACATGTGGAACATGGCTGATTCTCTCCTTTCATCATATGGGTCCTGGGAATTGAACTCAGGTTGGCAGCAAGCCCCTCTATCTGCTAAGCCATCTTGTCAGTCCCACATTCCAATTTCCAAATGAGGATTTTTATTCCAAAACCTATCTTTAAGAAAAAATATGTAAGTGTAGTACAATGATATTTATTCCATCAGTTTTTATTTATATGTATGTGTGTATGTGTGTGTGTATGTGTGTGTGTCTGTGTGCATGTGTATGTGTATATATGTACATGAGTGTGTATACTGGTGGAGGCCAGGAGAGGGCATTGGATCTCTGGGAACAGGAATCAGAGATAGTTGTGAGCTGCCATGTGGGTGCTGTAAACCTAACTTGAGTTCTCTCAGGAGCCGGAAGTGCTGTTACCACTGAGCCACCTCTCCAGACCTGTATAGCAGATCTTACTAAGCAGAATCTGAAACAAATCTACATGTAAGCACAAACACTGCTAATTTTCTGAGCGTTTTTCTTTACCTTTCCCACTCCTGAAGAGGTTGATTAAAGTTTCATGTAATTGAGTTTCAAGCATTCTCAACTTAGAATTTGTATAGCGTTCTCTCTCACCTTTCCATGTTACTTTCTGGTACTTGTGAGCATTGTATGCAAACATCTCATGACCTTTGACACAGGCTACAGCTTCCGTGCTCTCAGACCCAGTCCTTTGGGAATGTTGCTCAGTCAGTCAGACGATGTGACTGAAACCTTGTCTCATTCTTTGCTACTTTTCTGCCATCCATCCCAGACTACAAGCATCAACATTTGGACATGTGTGTGTTTCTGTATTTGCTGTTCAGCAGGGAGCCCTGTCAGACAGGAGACTCATTCCTGAATAGACAGATGAGCTATGCTATCATGGATTAACTTGGATTTTTTGATTACTACATAGCTTCCCTGTTTCCTGTGTTTTGCCAACCAGTTCGATGTCCTCAGCTATGCAAATGTGCTTCTCCATTTTCCTCTTTATGTCAGTTCCTTTATCTCTTTATTTATAGGTTTACAGTTTTTATGCAGTTAAGTCTGTGTAGCTTTACTTTGTGGCTTGTTCTAAGCTTTTAAGCTCCGAAATTCCTTTTCACTCCAGAGATTTGACAAACATTTGCTTCAGTTGCCGTTCAGTTTCTTCCTCTGGCTTAATTCTTCCACATTCTACCCTTTAGCGCATCTGGTATTTATTTCCGCCAGCGGCGTGAGATAGGGATATAAAATGTTTTTGTTTCCACATTCCAAAACCGTTGTTTTCTGATGAATTCCTTCTCCCTTTTGATTTGTGATGTCTTCTTCATCAAACATTAGTACGTGTGTGTGTTTTCTCTGGCCTGAGCTCTCTTACGGCCCTTTTTGTTCATGTATTTATTTTTGCACAATGCTGGGTTTCTGACTAGGGAATTAGTGGCTTTGTTTGGAGTCAGAGAAACGAGGTGACGATGGACAATTGACTGTGTTGGTTGGAGATTCCTCTGAAGACCAAGTAGAAACAAAATCTATAAAAATGAATTATGATATCCTAAAGTGTGCTTTATATATCTATCACTTAATTGTGTCCCCTAAAGATTCATGTGTTGAGAGGTACTGTTCTTCCAGTATAGTCATGTGATGGGGCCTTTAATGGGAGGGGTCTAGTGGGAGCTCATTAGGTCACGGAAGGGGCTAGGATAAGTCTCGTGGGACCCTGGTTAGTTTTACAAGAAGGTTGTACTTCTGTTTTCCTGTCTTGCTATATGATCTCTTCTGTTGGCACATATTCCTATGGTGTGCTTGCATTAGAGCTGGCTCTGTGCTGCTTGGACTTTTATTAGCTTCCAAGTTGAACTATACATACCCTTTTTCCTTTATAAAGTACCCAGCCTCTAGTATTTTGTTGTTGCCATGACAAGTGGATCAATACAGGAGGCTCATCAGAGTTACCAATGGAATCCAAGCTTACTTTTTATAAGTACAATCTTGGGTTCCTTCGGTAGCACTTTTCAAATGGTAGCTCTAACATGGGTCAGAGCATTTTTGCTTTAAAGATGTTTCACAGATGGTTCTGATCAACATCCCCTAATTGTTAATGGCCTTGAGCAGAGTCCAACTATAGAACATGCCAAGTCCCAGCCTGCTGCCTGGTTATGTATAGCTTATGGGGGTAAGAATGACATTTATTTTTCACTTTGAGCGTACATGTTATATGAGTGCGTATGTTTGTATCTGTGTGTGTGTGTGTGTTTCTGTGCATGTGTACCTGCACACATATGCAGGAGTGGAGGACAGAACTCAACATTGTTTATACGCAAAAAAATCTCTCTATTCTGTTTTTAAAGACAGGGTTCTTTGTTGAACTTGAAGCTCACCGATTGGGTAAGATGAGCTGGTAGGTGAGTTCCAGCAATCTTCCTGTCTGTCTTCTCAGCACTCAGACTGTAGCCATTCTCCACCATACCCAATTCCCACACCTGTGCAGGAGATCCAAACTCTGCCATGTTTATATGGCAGCCTCTTTATCCATCGAATTATCGCCATAGCCCCTAACTTTTACATTTTTAAATGGTTGAAAAAAAAAGAAAAACTTCAGGGGTGGAAAGATGGCTTAGCAGTTAAGAGCAGTGACTGTCATCACAAATGTCTGCAACTGCAACTTGAGGGGGAGCTAATGTTCTCTTCTGGCTTCTGCAGGTGTTTCACACTCAGAGTGCACAGACACAGTCATACATGCAGGTGAAACAGCCCCACACATAAAAATAAATCTCAAAAATATAAAGAAGAATATTTCATGATGTGAAAATTGCATAAAATTCAAATTTCAGCAATGTAAGAGTAAAATATTATTGGTCTACACTTGTACTCGTATGTTTATATAAGCTGATTGACTGCTTTGCTTATATCAGTAGTTGTGATAGAGGCTGGATCGTCTAAGGAGACCCCAGATATTTACTCTTTGGAATTTTAAGTAAAAACAAAACAAATCAAAACCAAAAAACCCCAAACAAATAAACAAAACCCCCAAAACAATAACAACAACAACAACAACAACAAAAACCTGACCCTCCTGCTCTGGAACAGTGCAGTGAGAACTTGAGTCCTTGGGCCAAGGGTGTACAGAAGTTCAATCCCCAAATGCTTTGCTGCTAATCTCTGTAGAAAAGATGACTATAACCAACCATAGCAAGGCACTCAGAGTAAGAGACACTGCTGAAAGACGCTGTCCATGACAGGTCTTCTGTTTTATGCGCTAGTGTGAATTTGACACCTTGAAATCCTATGTCAAAGCAGCTAGAAATGCTTCGTGAAATAGACACAAAATCTGTTTGGTGTGTGGCTAGATTGGGGAGAAAGGAAAGGCAACTGTCAGGGACATCAGACACAGTGAAAACAAAGAGAACAACCTAGAGGGCTGAGACAGTACTGAAGGAGTGGAAGGCAGTAGCTGACCAGATCTGATGTCAGTGACCACTGGTGGGGGTGGAGGGAGGGGACAAGAGACAACTGCAGAACCAGTAGGGAGCTGAGTTGTAGTGCCTCCCCTAAACCTCATGATGCCTGTAGGACACCATGCAAACTGAAAGGGTGAACAAGAAATAAAATCATCCAAATGGGGCAAAGGAATGTGCTATCCCAGCTTTGGCTACGGGGAAAAGCTCTTTCTTGAGAATTCTCTGTACAAACCAGGCCTTTGAAGATCCAGGGCATGGATCCACATACTGTGGAAGAGCTGAAGATCACAAGAATGAGGTTCCAAGTCATTTCAAGTCAGCAGTGCTCTGGGAAGACTGAAAGCAGAGAATATTTATCCTTGTGGGAGGAACAAACCACCCAGTATGCACATCCATGTGTCAATGTGTCACATGACTCTCACATGCAATGTTGCAGTGGAGGTGAACTTGACCACAAATAACGAGGCCTCTGAGGACAGAAGGCCAGTGAGAGCCGGGCAACAATAAATGGCAGATTCGGAACCACAAGAACTATGGATAGAGGAACTATTGAACACACCGTCTAGTTCACAGTGACAGAGGAATAAATCTAAAGTCTGAGGGAAAAAGAAGAGACTATTCAAAATGATGAACTGTCTTGGAAAAGAATAAAAAAGAAGTTCCAGAAACAAACTGTTTAAATAATATAATGTTAAGTCAGCCCACTACAGGTGGTGTAAGTGTCCATAAAATAGTTTGAAGATGAACTCAGCAAGCTCTGGAAGGAAGGCCAAGGAGCTTGGGACTTATTTGGGATACACTGAAGAAACACTAAACTCTTCTGAAACAGTGGAAGAGGTCAGAGGATTATTCATGGACCCATCTTGTCTGACTCTAAGCCTTCCAACCTTCCAAGAACACAGTGGGCACCTCTTCGAGAGGCCCAGGACTGTTAAAGATTGAACTCAAATATCAAGGTTGAAATAAGAGACAAAGGAGTACAATGGCCAATCTAATTTTGTCATCAGAGGATAGAGGGACAAAAATAACTGTTAGAGAATGCAGATCAGAAGCCCAAGGAAAAGAGAGAATATACATTTATGTCACACACACACACACACACACACACACACACAAGTATACAGGAAAACAGGGAAGAGAAAATATACCAAAAGATCAGCAGTTGTAATTTAACGTCAGAATATTTAATATCAGTATGTTGCAGCTGAAGAAAGTTTCTCCCAAAGTATTAAGTACTCAGTGAGGTAGTTTTACTTACTGAGTTGTGTCTTATGATTAGAGCCCTTCAAAGGAGCCTGCTGGCTATTTCTACCACACAAGGACATAGTAAGATGGTGACATCTTGGCAATGGAGAGCAAATCTTTACTAGATATTGAATTTTTTAAGACCTCAATTTTGAACTTTCCAATGTCCAGAACTATAAGCAACAAAATTCTTTTTTTCCCCCCCAGTGGTTCCAGGAATTGAAACCAGAAGCCTTGTTAGTTCTTTACCATTGAGCTACACTCTCAGCTCTTAAAAGTCTATTGTTTATAAAGTATCAAGGCCAAAACATTTTGTTATAGAAACTGAATGGATGAAGGCACAATACCCAGGAGTTGTCAGCAAACCAATACTGTACATGGGTTCCAGGACCCATGTGGCTTTGAAGAGAATCTTCTGTCATACTAAAATCAAAGCTCTGTCTTTATGATCATTCCTAAAATCTCTAGCTAGTAATGTTTTCCTAATGTCTTAGTTACTTTTCTAGTGCTGTGATAAAACACCATACCAAGAGAGCTTACTTATACAAGAACACATGTAACTCGGGCTTACAGTTACAAACGGTGAGTCCGTGACCATTATGCCAGGGATCATGAACCAGGAAGGGATGCTTTTGGAGCCATAGCTGAGAGCTTACATCTGATCTACATGAGACACACACACACACACACACACACACACACACACACACACACACACACACACAGAGAGAGAGAGAGAGAGAGAGAGAGAGAGAGAGAGAGAGAGAGAGAACAGAGAGAGAGAGAGAGAGAGCGCGCGCTAACTGGGAGTGGCATGGGCTTTTGAAACTTCAAAGCCTGTCCCAGTGACATACTTTCAACAAGGTCACACCTACTTCCCAAACATTTCCTAACCCATGGACAAAACATTCAGGTGAGCTTCTAGGGGTCATTCTCATTCAAACCACTATACCTATAATTATTTTTCAAAGTGACGCCAACACTTATCGTACATTTCTCGCTCTAATTGATGTTGTTACACTGTGATCTGACATGGTGTCTCCCTCACTTCCCCAAGTCCTACCCCTTCCTTTGTGAAGCTGAACTTTTTGAAAAATTGCCCAGCTGGTTCCAAAGCTATTCTCTGATTCTGCTTTATCCTATGCTTTCTGTCTGATCATAGGTTAATCTCATTGTGAGACAGCATGCAATTAACGACAGACTTATTATGTTAATGAGCATACAAGTTATTATTTAATAATTGTTAGTGATAAAACACTTATGGGTTAATTGTTACAATTATTATTAAAATAACAAGCTGAAGGTTGAATTTATGTCTACAGCTTAATTAAAAAGAAATTTAAACAGAATTGTGAGCAAATGACTGGTATACAGAAGTTATGGAATATTGCTCATGGATATGAAGTTTAACAGTTATCCACCTCAAACAACACATATGGTACAAGACATATTGTTTTTGGAGGCAGGAGCTTACTCTATAGTCCAGGCTGGCCTTGAACTTGTGATCCCCATGCTCCTTCTTCTCCCTTACTCATGGTGTATATACCATGACAGACAGAAAGGTTTTAATGCAAAGGCACTATGGCAAGGCCTTATACATCCTCTAAGCAAAGCTGGACTGGCAGTCAAATATTCCATTTTGAAAGAACACCAGTGGTGAAATACTGGACCTTATGACCAATTTGTCAAGGTCCAGAGGTCATCATCTCAGAACACAAATTGTGATCAGGTCAGATGACCTGCCTTCCTTTCCTGGTCGCTGAAAAGCCCTTGTTGTTAAGTAATTCATGAATGAGGCTTTAAAGATGATGGAAGTGAATGTTTGTGGAGGTGTTGCTTCAAATACATAAAGCACCCATGAACTTTGATATCTATGAGGATCAATCAGGTGATTAGGTGTGTGTGTGTGTGTCCATACGTGTCTATACACAGATACATGTATATGTGAGAATGTAGGCAGTTGGTAATCATTTAAGACTTCCTGCCTATAAATGATTTGTGTAAAATCTTGTTCTAAAAGCAGTGTATTGAAATTTATTTGTTAATGGAAAAGCAGAATATGAAAACATGTCTAGGTTTGAAGAAACAGTGTCATGATCAATAAAACATGTGGGTTTTTTTTTTGCATTTTCTTTATTATCTTAGAGTGTGGTCTTTTAGAAAAGCATGCACACGTTGCTTGAATAGTTTCCACCTCTGTGTTTAGCCTCTGGCTGCTCCTATGGGTGTGGACCAAGAGCTGCTCTGCTTCAACTCTTTCATTTCACAGCTGATGAGACAGGACCAAGCTGCAGAGGAGACTGTGCTTAATATGGAGCTAGAAATTCAGCCTGGGACGTCTTGATCTGTTCTTCACTTTCTATGAGTGATCTAAGATGCCTTTCTAATCTGCCTCATATGGCATGATCACTAGCTTTCATTGTCAACTTGACACAATCATTTGTTTAAAAAAAATCTCAGTGAAGGATTTTCTGTATCAGTTTGACTTGTGAGTGTACCTGTGGGGAATTGTCTTGGTTGCATTTATTCATGTGGGAAGAACCAGTCTACCATGAGTGGCACCATTCCCTGCGTTTAGGTCCTAGAGTGTATTTAATGAAAGTAAGCTAAGCACTAGCAGGCATGCATGCCTTCATTTCTCTCTGCTTTTGCCTGTAGCTATGACATGAGTAGCTGTTTTAAATTCCTGCTGCCTTGGCTTCCCTGCTATAATAGGATCTAAACTGGCATTGTGAGCTAAAGTAAATCTTCTCCCCCTTAGTCGCTTTTGTTAGAATATTTTATCACAGCAACAGAAAAATGCCACAAATAATACTGTTTCATATTTGTAATCATTTTTATAAATACTTCTAGAACACACACATACACTCACATATGCACATATACACATATACAGACATACAGATAGACACACACACAGAGAACTAGAGAGAGAGAGAGAGAGAGAGAGGGAGAGAGAGAGAGAGACAGAGAGAGACTGACTTAAAACAAGAAGAAAAGAAAGGAGATATCAACATCATATTGCAATACATGGGCAGAGTTGAGATTCTAACCAAAATACTTGTGATTCATCACCTTGCTGTGCAGGCAAATGACGAATAAATGTTGAATGATGCTGACTAGGAATGATTCCTTGTCCCCTTGAATGCTTTGAGCTTCTAGGCCTGCTGGTGTGTTTCCTATTCACGGGAGATCTTCTAGATCACTGAGGTGTGACTTCCAACAAGATGGTGGCAGCTGCTTGGTGGAGGCCAGGCAAGCCACAGCCCAATCAAGTGCCTCTTCACGTGACCTAGGAAATGTCTGTCTCAGCAGATGTCTGCTTGGGAGTATGGCTGTAGCCTTTCGCAAGGCCTTCTTCATCCCTGGAATCTGGGGACGCAGGGGATGACTTCTTTTCAAAGGCAGAGGAAGGTATGAGAAACCAGGTTAGTTCAGGATGAAAGGAAGGTGGGTTTAAGATCAGAACCGAGAGTAACTTTGTCTTTATTGATTGATTTCACTTTCTGGAATGTTCTAAGTGTTCCCACAAGGCCTCTCCTTTGGAACAGCTTTGTATTGTAAGAGGGAAGAGATTTGTTCGTTGGTGGCTGCAACTGAGTCCTACAGATTTGCAAGTGGATGTGGGTAAGAAGTAGAACAGCAGCTTCTGCCAAGGCAATTTTTCCCATCAGTTCAGTGGTCATGCAGGGAAGGACCCAGGCATGCTTAGAGGTGAAGAAGGAACCCCAGCCCTGAAATTCATCATATGATCATAGGAGTGCATGTGTGTGTGTATGTTGTGTGTGTTTGTG
>NW_021621338.1:5493242-5503355 GCF_004785775.1 Grammomys surdaster
GTTAAAACATTTGCTTCTGCATGGCTGTTACAAGGCAGTGCAGGGCTCTTGAATCCAATTAGACTAAACAATAGTTTTTAAAAGGAGAAGACAGATCCATATTCAGGGTTGGGACAAAGAAAAGAAACATTTCCTTTGTTCTTTTGGGATGGTTTGGCATCTTCTAGATTATAGCCTGTGATTCTGGGAGTGCTGTTTCAATCCACCTAGCTGCGTGTCGATCTTAGGAGACAGCTTAGGGGAAATGATCATACTTTTCAGTGAAGCGTTTCTTCATGGAGAAGCAACCAAGCAGACAAACAACTCAATAAACCAACATTTAAGGACTCTAAACATCTCTATCAGTACTTAAAAAAAAAATCAATTTGTGGGAGTATGTGTTTGGAAATACATGTTTTTCAAATTCAAAGGCAGTGTGTGTGTGTGTTTATCTGGAAATTTACAGAATTATTATTAGCTGTATGTATTCAGACACTTAAAATTCAACTAAATATAGCTATACATAAAAAGGGGAAGGCCCACTTCTGTGTCCCCAGTGGGCTTCCCCCTCAGGTCATGTTTATGAGTGACACTAGTGTGGGTCTAACTCTCTGCCATGCTTATGGGTGACTGGAAGGTTGAACTGACTTCTCACTCACGATAGCCTCTGTCTCTGGCCTTAAATGTTTCCCTGGAGGAAGTTCTAGATTACTGGCTCTCAACCTTCCTAATGCTGCTACCCTTTAATACAGTACCTCCTGTTGTGGTGACCTCTCCCCCCGACACCATAAAATTATTTTTGTTACTACTTTACAACTGTACTTTTGTTACTGTTATGAATTATAGTTATAATTAAACACGTTCTTTTCTGATTGTCTCAGGTGACCTTTGTGAAAGCATTGTTTGATGCCCCCCAAAAGGGTCACAACCCACAGATTGAGAGCTGCTGTTTTTGATAGAGCTATTTAACCATTGGTCTGAGCATAGGAACTTGGAAGGGGATGTGGCAATCTAAACATTTAAATGACAGTTATGTGATTAAAGTCAGTGGGAATACGCGTGACTCTGGACCGCTAGTTGGTGATGACTACTTGGACTCCAAGGTTAGATGCATATGTCGTTTGATGAAGTTGCCCACCCCATGTTAAAGGTAGATGTTGTCATTAGAGGCAGAGAAGAGTCTGCAAGGCAGTTACAAGATCAAGTACGTAGGCATGATGGGATAGAGTGCTTCCGTTCTGTCTTCTTCCTCTGTGGGGAGTGTCTGTGCAGAAAGATACACACCCAGTACTCTTGCACGCTGGAGGTGGAGGTGTTCCAGAACACCTGGTCACCAGGAAAGCTTTGTTCTGACAAGAACAGAACTATTCCTGGTGCTGAATTTAGTTTAAGAACTGAGAGAGGACCTGAGAGTCTCAGAAAGAAAACTTGTAAGATTGCTAGTGTCATGGAAATGTTAAGTCTGAGCAAACTGGACTGAGAATCTAGGTGGATGGAGACACTAGGCAGTCTGTATTTGGTTCTGGAATTCTTGCAGCACCTCTGGGGGGTGGTGTGCTTAATGCTGCATACATATGGTCTTCTCTTCTTGTTTCAGTGAGATGGTCTCATTACATAGTCCAGGCTGGTCTTCAGCTGGGGAGCTTTCTGCCTCTGCTTCCTAAATGCTGGAGTTTTAAGTCTGGTCATCCTTGGCTTCTGGTCACACCCAGCGTCACAAATAATATCCCCATTTTAACTCCAATGGTTATAATACGTGGGGGTAAAGGGAGAGAAGGCTCGAATTAAACCTAATACAGAAGCCAGGAAGATAGCTCAGAGGTACATTGTTTGCTGGGCATGTTTTAAACCATGGGTCCAAACTCCAACACACCTCCAACTAAATATAGAAACAAGGGCTACTATACTGTCTGCATTTTAAGTTCGACTAAGGTATTATATAATGATTAAACTCCAAATGAACCACATTAAAAAAATCTAATAAGTTAATTCCAGTCAGAACTAAGATAGTACTGTTTTTAACTTTTTATTTTGACAGAATTTCAGAGTTACAGCTAAGCGGCAAGAATGGCACAAAGTCTTTTCTTGTCCGTCTCATTGAGAGGCTCCAAATGTTAACATTTTACTGCTTTTGTTCTCGCACCTTCTCTGTTTGACTGCTTGAGAAAATGCTGCACACACAATGGCTCTGTTCCTGTACATTCTTCAGGATGTATTTCTTGAAATCAAGGACACCCTACTGCACAAGTGTGTTTTGGATCACTAATCTCAGAAAGGTATTGTTAACACAGAGTGATTATTCAATCCATAGGCCTGAGTCCTTTGGTCACAATTATTGCAATCAATGGAATTAGAATAGGGATACTATTTGCAAGACTGGGTATGAGGAGAAACCAAGGGTAGCCAGGCTTACCTGTAATTCCAGCATTCCTGGTGGAAGCAGAAACTCAGCCTTTTTAGGAAAATAAAATCCAAGACCTTACACTGTATTTGTTGTTGCCTCTCTGTGCTCCTTTAACTCTGTAGGGTTTGCCAGTCTGTCTTCAAACCAGTGCCTGTTTATAAGCCACAAGAAAAGATTAGAGGAGATAATCAAAATATGATGGAGGTCCCTAGTTTTCTTTTAATCTTTGTGATTAGAATTTCATACAAATATAACCTGTTCGAAGACTACATTTCCCAGACTATCTTTGGGCAATGGGAAGGAAGTAATGGAGGAAGTAACACCAAGGACTTCTAGATCAAGTCCTTAAGGGGAAAGAAAAGGCTTTCCTTTTATTCTTTTCACATATATGATATATGATATATGATATATATTTATATATGCATCACTTATATGTATATACATATATATTTGTATGTATCTTTGGATATATGGGCACATGTATATATGTGCAGGTGTGTGTGTGCGTGTGTGTGTGTGTGTGTGTGTGTGTGTGTGTGTATGCCTAAAGTTGACTTCTGTGTCTTCCTCCATTGCTCTCTGCCTTATATACTGAGGCAAAGTTTCTCCCTGAAGTGGTACCTTGTGGTTTCCACCAATCTGACTAAGCAACTTGCTCTAGGGACTCTGTCTCTGTCTCCTACGTGCTGGGATTACATGTGAGCCACAATGTCAGTTACATGACAAGTGCTTTATCCACTGGGCCATCTCCCTAGCCGTTAGTTCCTTAGCTTCATTGTAGGACAAGGATCTGACGGGTGGTAGCAACTTGGACCAAGGACTAGGTCTCTGATAATTGTCAAGCAGCCCCAGCAGCCCTTGGCTTCCTCACTCCGTCACTTCTCCACCTTCTCTAAAGTGGAACCACTTACCAAACCACAGTTACTCAACTGGTCTCACATCTAGAAAAAGGAACATGAATTAATTAATTTTTAGTAAATATGTGCATTTTTTAACATGAGGAAAAGAAATATATCAGATCTTGTGTGAGACAGTATAATCCTGGGTCTCTTCCATACAGTAGCTGTACAGTGACCTGACTCACGAAATTGTTCAAATCGTTATTTAAGGATTTGCTCACGTCTCTGGGAAACTGTCTGGCAAAGCAAAACAAGGGCCTAGCAACGTAACAGTGTAACAATGCAACATTGTAACAATATAGCAACGGAACAGTGTAACAATGCAACATTGTAACAATATAGCAACGCAACAATGCAACAATGAAGCTTACCTGGGGGGAATTTCATGCTGTTAATTTCATGAGCCTAGAAGATTCATCCCTTTTTTGCTCTTATTTGTGTTTTTTTGAAGTCGTTACATTTTCTCATTTGCATTAGTGTCAGTCAAAGTTTATTTTTTTCCAAAGTTACAAAACTGTCTTTGTTATGCAAATTTAGCCTTAGAGGAAATTTTTGGTTTAAAGATTTGCTCCTGCAATTTTAGCGTGATGGCATCAGGTGGCAGTATAGGTGTGATCTGAAAAGCTTCTCTGGTGACATTAGCATGGGTTCTTAAACTAACCTGTAATGAAAGGATCTGATCCCTTAAAAAGAATGCAAGACAAACCAAAGAAAACACACAGAAACTAGAAAAGAAACCTTACAAATGATCTTAAGCACACTGAAAATATGATGTGACTTTATATTAAAGGTATGTAGGGACTTCCCCTTCCTCCCTCCTCCCCTCCCTCCCTGCATTCTTCCCGCCCCCTTCAATACTGAGTGAGGCTCAAACCCAGGGCCTCTAGCATGCTAGGCAAACTCTATCCTTGACCCACACCTCCAGCCATATTCTCTGTTTTTTTTTTTTAAATTGGATATATTCTTTATTTACATTTCAAATGTTATCCCCTTTCCTGATTCTGTTCCCCTCCCCCCAACAAATCCCTTATCCCATCCCCCACTGCTCCTATGAGGGTGTTCTCCCACCCACCCACTCCCCTCTCCCCACCCTCGAATTCCCCTACACTGGGGCATCGAGTCTTCACAGGACCAAGGGTATCTTCTCCTATTGATGCCCAACAAGGCCATCCTCTGCTACATATGTGACTGGAGCCTTGGGTTACTCCATGTGGTTGGTAGTTTCTTATAGGACCACTCTTACTATTTTTTCTTAATTGCTTTCTTCAATCTGGCTGGATCTCTTCTCATAACCTGGAGATCATGAATAGTTTTTTTTGGTTAACTAAAAGAGCCTAACTTTAAACTCTCCTTAGCTGATTGTTAAATGTCTCTTTATTCCTAAAATCTCTATATGAGAGAAGAAATTATAAACCATAGCTCTTTAAGCCTATTAGCATTTCTACTCATCTTTGGTGAAAGTACAAGTGGTATTTTTTCATATAAATTCTTTCCCAAAGTTCCCTTCCTGTAATCTCACGCACAGTGAAAGACTACTACCGGACCTAACCTGCAAATGCCAGAGTTTCACAGAGTTCTTGCTAGACACCTGGGCTACCTGAATTAATGTTCAAAAGATGTTCATGCAGAGAAATCAAGGGCAGAGCTTTGGCAGATGTGTGGTGTGTAAGTGAAGACCATCATCTCTGTGAGAAGGAACTTTATGATTTGCCAGGGATGATGGGAATCGGCAGCGACAGTCTTGGCTCTAAGTGGGAGGGGAAATCTGGTGTGCTTATGCTGGTGCCCTCCTTCCTGTGCCTACACCAGTGTAAATGGGACTTGGGGGCACTTACTCTGTGGTGAGTTTTACTTAGACTTACCTGTGTCCCTTGGTCTAGAAACAAGCCGTGCCGATTTGAAGAGCACAGAACTTAGAATTCTGAAAGTGTGGCAGAGATTAGAATATAAAGCAGCAGCTCTTTGCCCTGCTCTGGAGCATCTGTATCCCTGAAAAGTGGCTTCCTATTACAGGTGGAGTAGGACTCAGTCTTATCTGACTTTGTTTGAAGCCACTATGTGGTCCTTTGCTCTCTCTATGGAGGTGATTTTAAAATGATATACATATTCATACACATACCAGCGTTATCCATAGCTTCCTTTCCAGTTTCGAGAAAATATGGGCTTGGAATGTAGCTCAGTGGTAGAGCTCTTACCTAGCATGTATAGAACCTAGATTTGATCTTCAGAGTCCAGGACAAAAGCTAGACTAGGGACCTCCAGATTGACTGAGCTATTTATTAATGTAATATTTATTGAGTACTCACCTTCTGCGTGATATTATTCCAGGAGTGTGTCACCACAGATATTAAAAAGCTGGGTTTCCACCTCCATGTGGTTCACAATCTATTCCATAAACACATGTTTAAAGGTCTGTAAAGTAGATTAAAGAGAGATGGGAGATACTAAGGGCTGGTGAGATGGCTTGGTGGGTAAAGGGACCTGATGCCAAACCTGGCAGTCTGGGTTCAATTTCTAGGACCTACATGGTCCTCTAACCTCCACACATATGTGCTGGCATGTGTATGTTCATGCCTATCCTACCCTACCCTACCCACCCCACACAAATGTAATTTAAAAAGGTAAAAGTATTAATACTGCCATTTTTCTTTTATTTTAATGATATTACTCACCCAGCTTTGCAATATACCCTTGGTCTTCATTAGAGTTTCTTTTTAATTAAAAACAAAACAAAACAAACCAACCAACCAACCAACCAACCAACCAACCAACCAAACAAACAAACAAAAAAACATTTGAAGCACGAGACTGATATTCAGCTCTACTGTGGTTCTGATCCCCAAATGGGAAACTCTGGAAATAGAAAACAGGACACTGTTTTTCAGTGACAATGACAGTGTAGCCTCTGGGTAGGACAAATCTCTCTACATCTTTTTAGTAAGTCAGTTTGTGTAGGCCTCACAGCAATGCTAGGAAGTATCATTTCAACTTCATTCTGCAAGTGAGAAAACTGATGCACAGGAAAGACTGACAACTGATCCCAAGGCCACACCAGCGAGAGACTAGCCAGGATCCACACCCAAAGGCTAAACTCCAGAATCTGTGCTTTTTACTATTCTCTATCCACTGGTGGGGTGTCTGTGACAGGAAACACGTCAGTCATTCTGGAATTCCACCTTAGTTCAACTTAAATTTTCTTCCATTGTTGGCAAATAATGCCTATGGGATAGCCAGGAAATTCACAAACTGGTGCTTTTTTTTTTTTTTAAATTCTTTAATCTTCTTTTCATAGTTCAGTTTTTATCTCCCTCCTAGTCTGCCCTCTGACTGTTCCACATCCCATATCTCCTTCCCCTTTCCCCCTCCATCACCAAGAGGATGTCCCTTCCCACCCTTCCCCACCCCACCAGACCTCCCCACTCTCTGGGACCTCAAGTCTGTTGAGAATTAAGTGTATCATTTCTCACTGAGTCAAGACCCAGCAGTCCTCTGCTGTATATGTGTTGGGGGGGGGCTCATATCAGTTGGTGAATGCTGCTTGGTTGGTGGATCAGTGCATGAGCAATCTCAGAGCGAGGTGTCCACGTTAGTTGAGACTGCTGTCTTCCTATAGGGTCGCCCTCTTCCTCAGCTTTTTCCAGCTTTTCCCGAATTCAACCACAGGGGTCACCAGCTTCTGTGTATTCATTGGATATAAATCTCTGCATGCTTATTTTAGTTCTTAACATCTTTATTCACCTCAGAGAGCTTCAGGAGCTGCACGATCTTATTATGACTTGTTTATGGTAGTTTGTTAGACTGGTGCGGTGTGAATTTGGGAGGCGGTTAGGGTGTGCATTTCAACTGTTCACTCTTGCCCTACTCTGGGGCCAGGCATTTACATAATAGGAAATACGTTCGTCTGCTCCTGTTCTTGTTTGCTATAGCACAATCCTCAATGTGAGACAATGACTAAAGAGAAGAGGCTTAGATATCTCAAAGGTCTAGAGGTCCAAGAACACGGCACTAACATTGACTCTATTCTGCTGGGTGCTGTCTAGTTGCATCATAGCATCCCAGATGACGTCATGACAAGAGCGTGTGCAAGAGGGACAGATTGCATGGGAGTCAGGAAACCGGGGTCATCAAATGCCAAGTTTGCTTTATTTTTAATCAAGTAGCCTTAGAATTCACTGTCACAGGGACTAGCAAGACTCTTGAGAGGACACCACTTGAAGATGGTGCCCACAGTCAGCTCTTTAGTTCCCATTATCCCTTACTCTCAAAGGCTCAACTACCTCTTTGTATAACTACACTGAGGTAAGCTTCCACGATGTGAATCTTTGGGGGACACACTTAAACCATATCCCGATCACAACAGGAACTAAAAAACCAATCACTTATGAAATGGATGTAACATGTATGATTGGGGGTCTGGGAATGAGGACTGCCTCCCCAGCCTCCTGTCTATCGTATCTCCCAGTCCTGTACATTTTGACATTCCATTCTTTTTTTTAGGAGGACGGAAGCTCCTCATTAAGTAAATTAACCATTAAGTCAAGAACACGAATGTCAATATAGATACAGGCTGGTAATTTGCCAGCCACTGAAGCATCCAGTGCTCAAAGGACCCAAGCTCTTGCATGTCATTTACACAGCAGGGGACTGAGACATGGCCGAGAGACTCTGGACCAACACCCAGCTCACAGGAGCCAACTCAATAGTCCCAAATGCCATTTCTCTTCCATCTTGAGAAATAGATGGTCCTTGGCTTCATACTCTGAACAGATCTGAGTGATTAGGTCCCTTTTGACTGCTTTATTTCCATTTTAAAACAGGTCGTACTATTTTTTACTTGTAACTTAGCCTAAAGTTGCCTTGAGACCGAGAGAGAGAGAGAGAGAGAGAGAGAGAGAGAGAGAGAGAGAGAGAGAGAGAGAGAGAGAGATCTTTGATCATTTGTCATGGTGTGGAAAATCTGACAGTGGCTTCAATTAACAGATGAGAACCCAGAGAATTTCTCAGCCTGATCTTCCCCGGGCGCTCTCTCTAATTGACTCAAGGAAAACAGCCTTAGCAGGGACCTTGGACGGCTGCCGAATGAAGCCATCGCCCTGTGAGCGAAGCTAAAATCTCTGCAGTGCTTGGAGATTCTTTTTTCCCCATGCTGTTCTCGCAGGCTGCTGAAGCATAGCAATCCAAGGCTGATGGCATTAGCGAGATGTGGCAGGGAAGGCACCGGCTGGAACCTCGGAGGTAGAAGCCTCAGCTGGCGCTTGCTTCAGCCACCTTTGAGGGCTTGGATGGGCTTTTTCCCATCAGGTTTTACTTTCTTCATCTGTGCATGTGTGAACCAGAGTCTCTTTCAGTTCGTGGCAATTCTGCCATGAAAAAAAGGATAAAGGTACCTGAAGGGGACAGGCTTGGAGAATCCTTGCTTGTTTAAAGTACACATAGCTAATATATATTTTTTTTTGGCAAAAATAATTACTTCATTCTTTTTTAATTTTTTTATTGGATATTTAATTTACATTTCAAATGTTATTCCTCTTCTAAGTTTCCCCTCTGCAAACCCCTATCCCACTCCCCTTTCCCCTGCTTCTATGAGGGTGCTCCCCGACCCACCTATCCACCCCTGCCTCACCACCCTAGGTGAGGTGAAGGCATCGAGCCTTCACAGGACCAAGGGCCTCCCTTCCCACTGATGCCAGATAAGGCCATCCTCTGCTACATATGTAGCTGGAGCCATGTGTATTCTTTGATTGGTGTTTTAGTCCCTGGAAGCTCTTGGGGGTCTGGTTGGTTGATATTGTTGTTTTTCCTCTGGGGTTGCAAACCCCTTTAGCTCCTTCAGTCCTTTCCCTAACTCTTCCATTGGGGTTCCTGTGCTCAGTCTGATGGTTGGCTGCAAGCATCCGCATCTGTATCAGTAAAGCTCTGACTGAGCCTCTCAGGAGACAGCTATATCAGGCTTCTGTCAGCAAGCACTTCTTGACATCAGCAATAGCGTCTGGGTTTGGTGTCTGCAGATGGGATGGATCCCCATTGGGGCAGTCTCTGGATGGCCTTTCCTTCAGTCTCTGCTCCACTCTTTGTCCCTGTATTTCCTTAGGGATAGAATTTTTTTTTTTTTTGTCTTTGGTACATAAGGAGGCAGGGAGGTCAATGAGGACTACGGAGAGCAAGATGACTTTGGAAACGTTTCTGAGGCTCTTCATTGGCCTTTTCCCTGGTTCCTCTCCATCCCAGCTAAAGACATCCCCTCTAAAGGTGACGTCAGGATCTCCTCAAGTCAGGATTGTATTTCCGATTCTGGATCAGAAAGCAACAAAGACAGAGACTTTGTTTTGTCCCTGGTTGTGTCTTTCTAGTGCTGCACAGCCTTGTCTCAGGCGGGCACTCCAGTAATGTCTGTTGAATAGATGAGGTTATACATGCTTAAAATGCTTAATAATGGATTCCTTTAAAAATATTTGATTATTGTTTTATTTGTATGAGTGTTTTGTCCCATGTATGGGTATCATTTTCATGCACATAAAACAGGAGTTACAGATTGCTCTGAGCTGCCATGTGTGTGCCAGGAATCAAACCCAGAGCGTCTGGAAGAACAGTCAGTGCTCTTAACGCTCCATCTCTACAGCTCCCGGCGACGGAGTTCTAATGACTAATGTAATATCCAATGCTTGAGCTGAGCATAGTGGCTCACATCTGTAATCAGTACCCAGAAGGATGAGACAGGAGAGTTGCTGCAAATTTGAGTCCAACATGGCCTTTGTAGCGAGTTCCAGACTTACACAGCTATTATACACACACACACACACACACACACACACACACACACACACACACACA
>NW_021621338.1:5503365-5551920 GCF_004785775.1 Grammomys surdaster
ACACACACACACACACACACACACACACACACACACACACACACACAAACACTAGGCCCTAATGGTTTTGTCTCAGTGTCGACTTCATCCACATCTCCTGGTCTGTCACAATGTTTTAACACTCTCTTTTTTTTTTTGGTTGCTATTCTGCAGGGTTTTTTTTTTTGCCAGGAAAATGTTACTTCCCATTTTCTTTTTTAATTAACTAGTTTCAACGTTTGACTGAAGGGGGAGGCACAGACATTCACAATTAGTCCCTCCAAGACTATAGCAGAAATTGATACAGTACTCAGAAACTGCAGAAATTGACACACCACTTGGAAACTGGGTGAGACCCAATCATCCAGCAGTGGAGATTTAGCCTCCAGGTTTTGGTTGAGGGTGTCTCGTGAGCATCACATGGTTACTGGCAGTCTCAGTTCTTCTGAGGTTCCTGGCTATTGATTGCAGACATCTCTTGGTCCCTTGTTGCCTTGGGGGCCTCCTCATGGGGAAATGTGTCACTTGTTAGCACTTCTGTTGGTTATATAAATCAGGGCCCTGTACAGTTTGTATGGGGAACTATAAGGGTGTGAACACCCAGAGGTATGGATCTCCGTGAGCCATTTCAAAAAGAGGCTATGTTAGGTAGGACACAACTTTATATCTTAAATGGAAAGTAGCTTTGAAAAGAACTTTCTAGGCTAATGTAGCTGTTCTTTGCTGTATTAGGGAATGCTTCCCTTTGTGCATTTTCTATGGCTTGGATATTTATGCCCCTCCTCAGATTCATATGCTGAAATCTAATCCCCAGTGTGGTAATATAACCAGGTTAGGCCTCTAAGAAGTGATTGGGTCATGAGGGCAAAGGCCTCCCCAGCAAGATTAATGCCCTTATAGAAGAGCCTGAGTGGGCTGATTTAGCCCCTTGGCAAGTGAGGACCCAACAGGGAAATACCAAGTGGGGAGCTGGGGAGATAATTCAGTCAGTTAGTAAATTGCTTGCTTTACAAAGACCTGAGTTGGATCCCTGGAACCCATGCAAAAAGAAAAAAAGAAAAAGCCAATCTTTGGTGGCATGCAAGTATAATCCCAGTGCTGAGGAAGCTGATACAGGAAAATCACTGGGGCTTGCAGGCCTGCTAGACTAGCGTGCTAATGAGTATCAGGCCGGTGGGAAACCCTGTCTCAAGTAAAAGGTGTGTGGTGCCTGAGGAATGACAGACACCCTGTGGTTACTCCTGACTTTTACATGCAGGAATACACATGTACACTACTACTACAACACACACACACACACACACACACACCACATATGAGGAACAAGTTCCCGTCAGACACCAGATCTGTCCCTGTCTAAATCTTGAACTTCTCTGGGACCTTCAGCAGTACATCCAGTTGTTTAGCAGTGTGAGGCATTTGGTTATAGCACGCTCTATCTAATATAGTAAGACACAAATTCCTTTATTGATGCTTTGGAATCTTAATTCAAATGCTTTTTGCAATTTTACGTACACAGTGTTTGGCTAGCATAACTTCTGACTATTTGCAAGAAAGATGAGCCTTGTGTACAATTAGGAGCGTAGAATGCGATCTTGGCCTTAAGCCATCGAATTTTCTAGGCTTCGAGTAGCAAATTAGAATCAAAGTTTCTAATTTTTGCTTTATAAGCATGCATTATTTTCAGCACACTGAAGGTGGGTGTCAGGAGGGCAGGGGAGTGCCTAAGGCATGCTGAAATGAGAGATTTTAAAAAATCTACCTGCTTTGTGGTTACTTCTCTGCTTATAAATTATACTGGCATGTTGTTCACATAACTGATTTTCTAATTAGTTAGAACAGAATTCATCAAGGAATGACAGTTAATGTGGTTATTCCCCAGAACCTGGGAAATAAGTTGACACAGGAAATCCATTTCTAAGAGATGTTCTGGAGTCAGATGGTCACACTTGGGCTGCCTTGACTTAAATGCATCAGTACAACAGCGTGTTGACTCTAGTCTCTGAAGGAATCAGTCTATCTTAGCTACTCTTTTTAATTTAATTTATTTGTGTGATTGTGTATGTGTATGTATGTATATGTGTATGAATGTGTGTGTGTGCGTGTGTGTAGGCAGAGGTCAAACTTGAGTCCAAATGTTTTATAAGACAGTATATCTCACTGGGTCCTGGGGCTTGCTGATTTGACTAGACTAGCTGACCAGTGAGCCCCAGGGATCCCCCTGTCTCCAACTCCCCAGTTCTGGGATTTTAACTTCATACCACCATACCTGGCTCTTTCCATGGGTAACGAGAATCAAACTCAGGTCCTCAGGCTTGTGCGGCAAGTGTCTCACTCAGCAATCCAGCCTTCTCCCCAAACCCTTTTCTTTTCTTTCTGCACATGGCACAGCTCTGCAAATTTTTTGTTAATATTAGATTTCACATAATCACACTTTCATTTGGAGAAAAGATTTAATGGCTTCTAAAAGAAAAAAAGAAAACCCGTAGCCTGGGAACAATGCTATTGCACGCTCAGAGGGCTGAGCATACACTACAGGTTTGGAAGCCAACAGAGTGAGCAGAGACAGGGAATGGATGGTCCCTCCTGAGTGTTCTCCTTTGAGGAAACGGAATGCTTTTTCTAATAAATTTGCTTTGGGTTGAAATGCTGCTAACTGCCGGAATTACTCAGAATATTCTTCCTAAGAACTTGTCAGTCTTCCAGCAGAGAATTCTTCATCCTAAATTGGCTTGACGCTTACCCTGGTGGAGGATTTCTCCTTGGTGTCTGGATTGGTCCTTGCCCTGAGCATAGTGGGATTCTCATGGTGATGAAGCCTCCTACTGTCATTTCATCATAAAGGACACCTTGATTCTTACCCAACTCTCTTAACTAGTTTGCATTTTCCCTCCTGCGTGCCTTCAGGCATGATAAGAGCAACTGGCCCCAGCAACAGCCAAAAGGCTTCATTTGAAAGGATGTCCTTAATCTATCACAGCTGTGACATATGACACTCTAAATTAAGAAGCCTGGGCTTTGGCTGTTCCCACATGAACAGGCCACGTGCTGACCTTATGATCAGACACTTTGAGGTCACTGTGGGTCAAGGGGCATCTGTTTGTCATTTCCTGTTAGAAGAGTGCTATTTTCAGGAATGGCCAGGAAACATGCAAGAATTGGGTTGGTGCTCTTTCTCAGTTGCCTCCTTTGGTAGTTTTTGGGGAAAGGAGTCTAGGAAAAGACAGTGACTAGTTGCATTGAACTAAAAATGAAGACTCCAAGGCTGGTCTGTTGCCCAGTTGGTACAGTGCTTGCTTCAACTATGCAAGGCCCTGTGTTCAATCCCCAGTATTTTGTAAACTGGGCATAGTGATACTTGCCTGTGATCCTAGCATTTGGGAGGTAGAGACAAGAGGATCAGACACTCAAGGTTATGCTTGACATAATGAATTTGAGGAAAGCCTGGGCTAAATAAGTGTTAGGATCTGTCTGCCCACAACCTGACGTCAGGGCCTCAGCAGCAGCGGCCACATCATCGCCAGCTGCCAAATGCAACATGCATACCCTTTAAAAGGTTCTTGCCATTACAGCTCACTCTCTGTCTCTGTCTGCCTCACTCTTGTCCCCGACTCAGAGGTCCTCTTTCACTTCTTCCTCATGATAAATCTCTTGTGTGAGATCTGTTGTACAGTGTCATCTCTGTGGCATTCCTTGGTCCCAATTGATTTGCCAAGGTACTCTTCCACTGCCAAACCCCTAACAATGACATCTTATCTTAAAAAAAAAAGTCTCAACCTCTGAGAGGCTGAGGTTGGACAGTTGTGGCTTGGAGGACAATATAAAAGCAAGCCAAACCAAACAAATGAAGACATCTAAATTACCTGTGGTTCTGTGACCAAGCTGGGGAGAAGCTCGGGTGTTTCCTCAGTGTGAACAGAGGATAAGAACAGGAAGTTCATCAGCAAAGTGCAGAACAGGAGACTGACTACATCCTCTAGCCGTCATGGCATGAAAAACAAATGTGTAGAAAAGTAGAATTTGATGCTTTTATTGGGAAGAACCGTAAATACTGAGAGGAAGAAGATGAGTTTATTTCCAGCTTACCCTTTCTTACAACCCAACATCTTCAAAGGGTTCAGTTGATAATGTCAGGATAATCTGGGGTAATTGATGCAACCAGAGCTTAGCATCTTTTAGACAGCGGTTGAAAATGGTGCTGGTAATGACCGTCATTATAACAAGTAGCACCAGACGGTTGCAGAGCTCACATGTATCCAATGTAAAGAAGAGAACTAAGGTAAATATGAAGTTGGTTTAGGTTTGCAAGCTCACAGCAGCAGGGCAACCTATTTCAGTTAAGCTGCTAATTATCTGGATAATTCTCTTTGCCCTCATATTAGTTTCCCAGGGCTGCTGTAATAAACTTAGGTGGCTGGAACATGAGGAAGTTATTCTCTCATAGGGCCAGAGTTTGAAGTCATATTGTTGAGGTGTAAAGCTACTTCCTCCTGTGTACCTTCAGGGCTCAGCCTGTCCCTGAGACTGGCCTCCTCAAAACAGGGAGAGTAGGATTATGTTGGGGGCCCATGGAAGCTTGGGTTCAGGAGCTGACGCTGAACAGCGTATCTTCCCAGCAGCTTTTTGCTTATTTATGCTAAAAATCACCCTCCTCTGTGGAAGGGAAGGTGAATCAAGAGTGGAGATGACAGGGCTTGGTCACAGATTGCACATGGGGGTTGAAGGTCAGAGAGTGGCCAATGATGACTGATTTCTTGTTTCAGAGACTGGCAGAGTTACTGACAGATGAGAGGAAGTTGGGAAGGTGACCCTTGCTGCGAGGGCAGCTGGCCACATTTAAAGGTGGATTCTGGTATCAGGAGTGTAGAAAGCTCTTGTCTTACTCATATAGTTACGGTGGCTAACCATCCTGAGCCTAATTTCTCTCTCTCTCTCTCTCTCTCTCTCTCTCTCTCTCTCTCTCTCTCTCTCCCTTTCTCTCTCTCTGTTTGTACATGTTTGCAGGTAGGGGTCTGTTCTCTGGATGTCAGTAGTTTTAAAAAAAAAAAAAACCAAAAAGCTCCTTGGAGCTTCAGTTTGTAATAGGTCTGCAGAGCAATTTCTGTCTACTATTTGTAAATGGTGTATGTGGCTTTCAGTGACTTCTTATTGCTGGGGCTGGCAAAATATACAACTTCTTCTGCTTATTCAATAATTAGCGGGTAATAAACTCCACCAAAGCTCTTCTGTCATTTCTCAAGTACCAAATGTTTGACTTCTCAAATATCTGTTTCTCTCAGTCTTTGACTGCTATCCAACCATTTAACTGGTTAATACTAGCACCAAGATAAATACATAGAGACCTTTTAACCCAGAGACTTTGAGTGACAGCTTGAACTAAACCACCAGGCTTCTACCAAAAGAAAACATAAAGGCAAGCCCTTAACGAAGTTAGACGCAGACATGTTTTGAAGGTCAGGTAATTTATTTTTTTGAGGGAAGGAAAGAGTGAAGAATTAAATTTTATTAATTACATGTATATTTTCAGTCCCAGGAAGAAATACCCACCTAGAATTTCTGTACTGAAAGTCCAAACGGAATGACATGAAACTTTATAAATCACCAAAGAGGTCTAGACGGTGTGAGTTTTGCAAATTAAGGTTGTTTCTCTCCTTCCCGGGCCTTTGTGGTTTGTCACAGAAATGATCTCCACCACAATAATTTTGTACAGTGTCAGTATTTCTGATCAGACACAAACACCTGAAAAAATATATATCACACTCTCAGTATGTATTAGTCTGGACATCAAAACACTGTCAGGAATTCTTGATCTGTACCTTCTAGCAAAATAGCATCCTGGAGTATGGTAGAACTCTGAAACCATAGTTCCTGCAAACAGGCACACTCGTGCATGCATGCTTGTGGATATTTGCACACGTGTGCAGAGTTACAGTGCCTGAAAGAAAATGTCCAGCAGGAAGGCTGAGGAGCAGAAAAACAAGAAGCAGAGACAGTCCCAGGGGCAGACTGAGTCATCAGTGAGATCTTTCTTGTCACTTGCTCAGCTCAACATTGAGTTGCTTCAGTGCTCTCGGGAGAGCACTATATTAATTTAATAGACACTTTTGCTGGAAATATTTCTCCCCCACTCATGCAGATTTTATGTCTCTGCCCCATCATTCCCTCTTTTCCAAACTGAAGCATGGGGTGGGAGCCCACGCTTGGCTGTATGAAAGTCAGCTAGCAATTGCTGTGGCAGACTTGGGGTCCAGAAGGGACATTTGTGACCAGGTGGGTAAGGAGGCTGGGTTAAGTTGGGGGTTTTCTCTTCATCTTCAAGTTTGTTCCCTGGCATTCCCTGAAGAAATGATTCTCACTTGGAACAGTCCAATCAATGGATAGACCTTCTGGGGAATTGTTTAGAGTGCTTAAGATATCAGGGGAGAATTTGGAAAGAGGGTGCTAGTGTCCAGGAGTCCGCAGAATCCTCAAATGGAGATTCAAAATGAATTCCCTTCTCCAGTGCCTTCCCCAACCCATTGTGTGAATACTGGGTGCTGAGTCATTGGTGAAGCCATTGATTGTTAGGCTTTGTGGTGTACCCACATGCTAAGAGATCACTCAGTGGTTAGGGATTTTCAGCTTGATCACTCACTTCTCTGACCATTGTGCTCACAGGCTATAATAACCCAAGGATGCCCAGAGCATAGACTGGACAGAGGATCGTGCAAATTAATTCTTAACTCTAACCCTGCATCCCACAAACATAAAAAGTGCATCTGAAGTCATTTCCCATGGAATAGCAGTGACTAATGTCATTATTTCTTCTGATTTCTTTCTTTGCCTTTGATAGATGGCCACAGTTTGGTGCCTTGTAACGGCAGGCAGTCTCTGTCCATTAGTGCTGGCTTTCTGGAACTTCCATTTCTCGTCTGTTACTCTAATCTTCCCATGCTTCCATCTTGGCCATCCTGTCAGGCTCTCTCCCTTCCACTTCCCCCTCTTCAGTGACCAGAGTTCCCCTTCCATGTGGACATTTAGAAGATCTATGCTGGGTCATCGACAAAGAGTTAATAGAGCAGAAACCATAGTTTTAGATTTTTGTTCACCGGGTTGGGACTTCTATGGCATTTTTTTCCAGATTATGAAAAATCTTTCACCTTAAGAGATACTTAGAAAGAAATAGTCTCAAATTAGTCACAACAAACATGAAAAGAAAGTAAGATACCTTATGTACGATTATAGAATATCTGGTGAGTAATAGGTCCATTTAGCCAGTTTCGGGGAATATGAAAGGGCCTTCCATCCACTGAGTGAAAGGGGGCTGTCTTTATTATCAGATGGTCAACTTCCTTGGCTTCGAGTTCTAGTTCAAGTTACTTTTACTGGGAGACGCACAGAAATGCCTGTTCGCTCCAGATAGGAAGCCATCAAACCAAAGAAATATTCCATCCAAATCAAGGCTAGGGAACCTAAGAGTTAATTAATTGGCCTTCCTTGCAAGGATCTGACCTAGGCAGCTTCATCCCTGACAAGCCTCACCCCTGCCACAATGTAGTGATAAGCCACACGATTTAAACTCCTGGAGTCCCTACACCAGTCAGCTTTTCACCTTCCATGTACTCTAGCAGCCCCCAAGGCCACATGCATCTGGGGTACAGAAGGGAATGCTAGCTGGAATCTCAGATGAGGGTCTGCTGACATCCCCCAACCCCCACTTTTATGAGGAAATGGAAGCGGTCATTGTGAAGGTCTCCTGTGGGTAATCATAGGTTTTCAATCAAGCAAACCAAACACTGGATGTCAGATCACAGATCAGAAGCCTCTCAAAACTGGTGCTTGATAATAAGCTTCTGGGGGCTAGCACCAACCTGTTGTTTAAATATTCCTAGAACACTTTGCATCTGAAGGAAAAATATTCCATTTTCAGGTGCATAGCAGGCTCATAAGAGGAAAAGAGTTAACCATTATTGAGCTATTGTGACTTTGATGTTTAATATATAATTACTTTGTTTAATTGTTTGCAAAATCTATATGGATAAGTATTAGGATTAAAAGAAAGCTGGCATAATGAACACCCATATTTTGGTGACTTAATACACAGATTATTATTTTTTCCTAAACAGACAGTTCAGTCCAGCTCTTGGACTATGGTTTCAAGGATGGGGTGGGTGACTGGGTGGTATCTCCACCTCATCCAGTTATTCAAGGACTCAGAGAGATGGAAGATCTGTTGTTTAGAACACATATCTACCAACACCAAATCAGAGGGATGAAGAAAGAATGGAGAGAAATGGGTGTGGGAGGTTTGTATGATTGTAGATTAACAGTTACACAGTATTGTGTCTGTGCCCATAAATACCCGTATTTACTCATAAATACCCGTATCTTCAAATGTGTAACCTTGTTAAATACTCAGAAGACAAAATAAGACATTTGATGGTAATGGTTACTGTCACAGAGAGTAAATGGTAGGAATTATTCTCATTGTGTAGTTAAGGAAGGTACTTGTTCTCTGTCTTTTGAGCAGCTGTGGATCTCTGTAGTAGCCTCTGTCTCTACAATAGGAAGCTTCTTGGGTATGAGAGTGAGATCTGTACTTATCTATTGATCAGGGATAGATGTTTTCCTCCTCCTCCTCCTCCTCCTCCTCCTCCTCCTCCTCCTCCTCCTTCTTCTTCTTCTTGACATATAGATTGCTCCAGGAGCCCCTAGGCCAGTGGTTCTCAACCTTTCCATCACTGTGACCCTTTCATATAACTCCTCATGTTGTGGTGACCCCCCCACCATATGATTATTTTCATTGCTACTTTCTAACTGTAATTTTGCTACTGTTATGAATCATAATGTAAATATTTTTGAAGATAGAGGTTTTGCCAAAAGGGGCCACTATCTCCAGGTTAACGACCACTGTCCTGGAAGTTCCTGATCAAAATGCTGTGATGTTTTTAATTGCCATTTATTCAGCACTGCCCCTTTTATAATGTGAGCAGATGTATATTGCATTATCCCACAAGGGCCACATAAAGAAACTGAGGCCCAGAGTTCTGTAACATGCCTAACAAGAAGGAGACTGGAGGAGTTTGCAAACTCATGTCTTCATACTTAGATGTTTCAACACACTGTAATGCTGCCCACCTTGCCTCCCTGGAGGAGAGCTAGCCCCGTGTTCATAAAAGACAACTGGGTAGAGACTGGAGGAGGGTCAGAGCAACAGGCTAGAAACGTTGCTAGAGTACATGTTTTCATTTATTAAGCACAGCCATCTTCTGGAAAATCAATTCTCTCTTCTATTTGGAAAGCTTGACTGGAAGTGTCTCAGTGGTAGAGCAAGCCTTTAACTCACAGAATACTTGCTGTGGCCCCGAACACATTCTGAGATATTCTTCAAGTCAGGGTTGGGGGAGTTGGGTAGTATCTCTGTAAACACATGTTGGTTGGGAACCTTCCTACAGAGGAACTCATTATTTTGGGAAGTGGGAAAGGGTACCATGGGATCTCGTCCTCCTCAGGCTGTTGGATGGGTTGGGGAAATGGAAAATAGATACGTAAAAGACAACAATGCAGGTTGAGTTTGCTGGGAGCCCAAGGACCTTTGCCAATAATAAGTGTTAGTGGATGGCTGGGAGATAGATAGGTTTTGAGTAGTTGCTAATATCCTGGCCCCAGTCCTGGGTGATTTTATATGTTATCACATCCATCCTAAAGGAATTCGACAGTGGGAGTAATTGCCGAGGATTGGGATGGCCAACAAGTCAGAGAGGAGGTAAGGCTTGAGCTGGGTTGAGTTATGAGGTGATATTTTTCAACAGTAATGAAAGCTGGCTGGGCTGAAACCTGGAGCGTAATTTCTTACTGGCTGGCTGCTCCAGATAGCAATAGCTTCAGTGCCCTTCAGAATGGAATTTTTCTCAGCCAGTGAAGATGTGTGAGGTGTGCCTGGCAGGTAAGGAGCCTTCCATTTGCTTCCATCCTTCGCTCTAATTAAGCACACTATGCTTTCCTTCTGAGCTCTTCCAAGTCTCCAGAAGTTCCGAGACATTACCATAGCAGCTTAAATGACAGTTTTCGGAGTGGAAATTATGCAGGCACGGGGAGCAGATCTTTGAAGTCCCTTTTCACAATGGGGATGAGGAGGGAGGTAAGGAATGGGGTTGGGCTGAAGCATTGAAGAAAGCATTTTGAGACATATTTCATTTTTAAATTTTTATTGTGTGTGTATGATGTATATATACAATGTTTGTATGCTGTGTATGACATTTGTATGATATGTGTATTGTGTGTCTACACACATGCATAATGTATGTATTTGTGTGGTATGTATGCTTGCTCATGTACATGCATGTGTATACTTGCCACTGAGTGTATGTGGAGGTCAAGGATGCTCTTGAGTGTTAGTCCTTGCCTTCTACTTCCTTTGAATCAGGATGTCCCCCTTTTGTTGTTTGTCATTGTACATAGCAGGCTAGCCTCCTCTAAAGCTTTGGGGGATTCTCCTGTTTCATCTCCTTATCTCCACAAAGGAGCACTGAGATTACAGGTATGTGCTGCTACCGTGTTGTCTTTTCCATGGGTTCTGGGCATTCACACCCTGGTCATCATACTCACATGGGTGTCCGGGATTTGTTTCCATTTCTGTGACAAACTACAAAGACAAAATGCAGTTTACAGAAGAAAGGGTTTATTTTAGCTTACAATTCCAGGTTCTAGTCCACCATAGCAGTTGAAGTTAGGGCAGCAGGAACTTGAAACAGCTGGTCATATCACACTCAGAGCTAAGAGCAGAGAAGATGAATCATGAGCACTTGTGTTCAGTTCACGTTCTCCATTCCTTTGTAGGGCAGGACTCAAACTCAAGGGATGACACCACTAGTAGTGGTCTGCTTCTTCCCACCTCAGGTAACGCAATCAAGACAATCCCTCAGAGGCATGCTCACATGCCAAACTGATCCGGGCAGTTCTTCATTGAGCCTTTCTTCCGTGCTGACTTTGAGTTAATCAAGTTGTCAATTAAAGCTCATCATTACACAGGACAAGTTTTCTGCTCACTGAGGCATTACTCCAACCTTCTTCTTATTTGAAACATCTTCTGTAGAGCAACTCTTTTGTGCAATGTGTGGATGCTTCCCCTGTCAATAAAAGGCTGTTGGTCTATGAGGTTGGGCAAGAAATACAGAGGTGGAAATTCTGGTATGGAGAAAAGATTTCTGGGATAGAGTGAGAGGCATGGGTGGATTCTACTCAGAACTGTGAGGAGAGGTAACAAGCCATGTAGCGCTCATAGAATAGAACAAATGGGTAATGGAGTTATGAGCTAGTTAGCAGACAGGCCCAAGCTTTTGTCCTAAGCATTTATTTATGTATAACTCAGTCTCAGAGTTGTTATTTTGAGAACTTGGGGATCAGTGAAAAGGCCCATGGTTAACTCTTCCCTGTGTAGTTACTGTTGCTTGAGTTCCCTTACAGCAGAAGGCTCCTGGTCTAGTATTCTTCCAGGAGTTAGAGAATAACAGAAAATGTAGATAGATTTAAATCACCCATGTAGATCATTTTATTTAGTCATTAAAATGATGCAAGCACCTTTTTTTCTGACAAAGAAGCTGAGGTCTGAAGAACCTGCTGCCACCACTGTTACTGCTTTTAAGAAGAGAGGATGAAGGGTTGGGGATATCAATCTTTTAATTTTGTAAAAAGTATTTTGGTAGCAGTTTTATTGAGATATAACTCATACACCTTAAAATTCACTTATTTATAATGGGTCAGTGGTTTGTAGTATATTCAGGTGTTCAACCATCAGAGGGATTGGGGACATCTTCACCTGTCCCAAAGCAGCTCTGTGCCCTTTGGTAACCACTCCCCTGTCCACTCAACCTGTCCCTTCCTCTCATCCCTAGAAAACTGAATCTACTTTCTGCCCATGGCAATTTGCTATGTCATGTGAATGGAATTATAAAATATATAGTCTTCTGTGAGTAGCCTCTTTCCCTCACCATGTTTTCAGGGTTCATGTGTGTTGTAGTGTATGTTCCTAGTCACGACTAAATATTCCATTTTATGGATGAATTGGATTTTATTTATCCATTCATCTGCCAACAGACATTTGTTTGCATTGTTACCACATTTTGTATCTATTGTGAATGAAGTTTTATGAACATATATATGTTTTGTGTGGGCATATGTTTTCATGTCTCTCAGCTACATATGCAAGAGGGGACTTACTGGATCCTCTAGTAGTTTTGTGTTCCAAAGTGGCTATACCATTGGACATTTCTGTCAGCATGGAAACATGTCTATATCAATCCTTTACAAGATAGTTTATATGTTGGCTGCACACACACACACACACACACACACACACATACACACACAAAACCACACGTGCATACACAGGCACATAAGCAGTGCACACATGCACACAGACACAGACCATACACACACACACACACACACACACACACACACACACACACACACAAACACACACACAAATCATACAGTTTTGAAAGGCTCTAATAAAACCCATTAGAAAGTGGAGAGTCTTCTAATGAGAAATCTTAAACCTAAACCTCAGGTTCAGAAGCTCAGCCACTTACCAGCTTGAAGACACCAATGGAGCTAAGTGCTACAGCGCTAATAAAGGAGCTGCCATGTGTGTATGTGTGCCACTTTATTCCCCGAGGCACTAGGGGGATTTTCCGCTTATTTCTAGCTCCAAGTGGCTGCTAGCAGGACACGTGCAGGTGTGCCAGTCACCCAGGATTGTCTATTATTCTGAAAAGCCATTGACATTTGCAGAGAGACAGCACATAGAAGGAGACACATATAATATCTATGCATATGTCATGCTGATCTCTTGAAAAGTTATGTATTCTGGGCATCAAGTTTGTTGCCACTTGATTGCAAGTGACATAAACCTCAAGGCCATTCTTTCAAAATGAAATAGGAGAAGGAAACATAGAGAGTAATTCTTTCTTTCCCCACTTGCAACACATTGCTGAAAGAGGCCTAAAAGGTGATTTTGAAGGAGGTGCACTTGAATAAGCCTTGAGGCTTTCTGTCTGGGTAGAAGAGCTTTTGCTGCGTGCTTATTCTAAGCTCACTGGGAAGATATAAGAGCATAAGTCATGGTCTCTGCCCTCTGGGAGAGTCTATCCTGTGCTGTTAAAGAATAACTCAGTGCTAACCTGTGGGCACACAGGGGTCAAGAGAAGGCTGAAGTGGAGTGTGCTGGAGTGTGGCTAAGTAAGCTTACACAGGAAGTGAGGCCTACATTAAAGCCAACTGTGGAACTGAGTTAAGCCAAAATATTTCTGATTGTTATTTTAGGCAGGACCAGTGACATCAACATGGTAAAATACCTATAGGTATTAGGGCATCCAGGGACAGGTGGATCATTGATAAAATAGTGATAGGCAGAAAGCATATTCAAAAACTGTAATGATGAAAGGTTGGGAAGCTGGACAGATACTATCCTGGAGTGAGGGACAGAGAATTTGCAGTTCTCAAGCATGAACTTTGTAGACAACAACGTTATGTTGTTGTGTCAGAAGGTTGGGCATACCTGGGTAAGGTCTAGGAATCCTGGCCTCTCGGATGCCTGTTGGAATCATCTGGGAGAAACTTTCAGACTAATGATTTGTAAATTTCATCCCAGAGATGCAACTGTGTTAATTGGTTCAAATCTGAAATGTCCCCCAAATGCTTATCCCCAACTTGTTGCACTATCTTGAAAACCATGGATGCTTTGGGGACATGGGGACTAGCTGGAGAAATAGGCCATTAAGAGGAGGCCTTTGTAGGTTTACAGCCCCTTGTCATGGCTGTCTCTTTTTATATCCTAGTTGGCCATCTGGTGCACAACTTCTCCCTCATGCTTCCTCAGCCATGAACAGCAATATGCCTTCCCTGTCATGTTGGACTGCAACCTCCGGAGCCCAGGAACCAAAACAGAGCTTTGTTCCTTTAAGCTGTTTCTTGTGTGTATTTTGGTCACAGTAATAAGAAAGTAACTAACACGTGTGGGTATTAGATGCTGTTGCCTTTGGTGTTCCTAACGCTTCCCAGGTCATCCAGATGGAAAATTGCCTGTCTCTGGAGAGCATGGCATTGTGGGTTGATTAGGAGGTTCTAGAAATATTAGCTTTGGAGGCTGAAAGGATTGAAATGGTCTCTGTAACTGTGACTTTCAGGCTTCATGTCTGTGAAAGGCACGCTGAGATCAGATAGAGGTACATCTTCCATGCTGCACTTCACAATTTATAAGCAGCAGGACAGAAGGTGTCTGAGCACAGAAGTCGTTTAAGGCATGTCACCTGTGTACATTTCATTGTTTTGAAGCATGAGGCCCGCTATCAAGGAAATAAAGCTTGCTGTCAGCTCGGAAAGGGTGACTGCTGCCAGTTCCTCTGTGTGACAGGACCTCACTTCTATGTCCAGTAAAGACATAGGAGGTCAATGGGGAGAGATCACAACAGCCTAGAGGTGGCAGGAGAGTGTGACATAGCCTTCACCTGTATAGTTGTTAGTAACTGAAGGAGGGCCCTACTGGTGGTCAGAATTGTACCAGTGAGGTGGACATTAGATTATATTTTAAATGGCATCCATTTTCAAGTATCCTTTAATTCTCTGATAACTCTAGGTGTATCTCTATTGATCAATGGATAGATCCAACAGCCCTCTAACACTTACTGATATACCTTTTGACAAGAAGGGAGGAAACTCTGGTTTAGAATCCCAGAAATGGACTGATTCTGTTGCTAAAATATAGTCATGGGGTGTCCTGATTATTAAGTCTGTCTGGTTCCTAATTTCCAGAGGTCTACTAAGAGACAGCAGAGACCTTCTATTTCCAACAATTGGTGTTGGCTCTTCCACTCACAAGGCTGACTCAGAGTTTGCTTCTTCAGTGAATTTGGCTAGAACTCTGAGCTTGTTTATAGAGAGAGGTTAATAATAGCACAGATGGGAAAAGGAGGCAGAAAGGAAATTACATTTTGAAGGGGTATATAAATAAATGACCTTCAGGAAACACTAGTGGGCCCTTCCAAAAGCTAGAGCAGGAGTTAGAAGCCCCACTCCAGGTTCTCACCTCTGTAGGCCCTCCTGTCTCTCACATACAGACAATTGGTTCTCCACCAGATAATCCAGGGCTGAAAATTTAAGTTTGTCCATAATAGCACCACTAAAACACAGGTCTTCCTCAGGAGTTTGATTGTATCTTATTACATACCAGCAGTGATGTCCAAACCCGTCTTCCATAGGCTGGGAGAGCTTATGGGTAGCTCCCTGAACAAACCCTGGCACCATTCCTGTGGGAGTACTAGCCTTAGAGTTTCCAAAAAGGAAGTACAGGCTAAGAAAGTTGTAAAAAAATCTGGGCCTTGAAGAATCTTTCAAGGGGAAACAAAACAAACTAAAAACAAACCCAAAATCCTCAACCCAAACCTCACCCCCCCCCAAAAAAAAACCACAACCAAAAACCAAACCAAACCAAACCAAACCAAACCAAACCAAACCAAACCGAACCCAAACTCACTAAAGTAAAAAGAAACCAAGTGGCTTAGTAGTTAGCTGAGTTACCTTGTATTTATTTATTTATTTATTTATTTATTTGGGAACTGGTATTGTTTTTTGTCTTTGTCCTTCTTAAAAATGTTTTATAAGGAAAGAAATAATGAGTCTTCCTTGAGGAGCATTCATTACTCCTGAATCAATGTGTCATAGGTCGAGCACTGAAAAATACCTCTCAATACCTCCCTACCACTAAAACAGAAAATGATCCTAAAGTAAAAAATATAAACAAATAAGAACAATAACTTAGTATTAGGAAATCTTGCTTTCTAGGTCAGTTTGAATATATATGTGTATGTGGTTTGTGTGTGTGTGTGTGTGTGTGTGTGTGTGTGTATGTTCTTGTGCGTGTGAAGGTCAGAGGTTAATGTGGATGTTTTTCTCTATTGGTACACACCTTAGATTTTAAGGCAGAATCTCTCACAGAATCTATAGCACATTATTTTGGCCAGACCAGCTTGCCAATAAGCCCCCAAGATCTGCTGGATTCTGTTTGATCTCCTCCTCAACTGGAGCTGGGGTTACTAAACCCATGCCGCCATGCCTGGCTTGTGTCTGGGTGCTGGGGATCTGGAGTCAGGTTCTCAAGCTTTGGAGAGAAGTTTTGATCCAATATGTGATTTTCAGAAAATGACATGTAACTGTAACCTGGGAGCTTAATAAAAATGGAGATCCTTGGGCCACTCCAGTTTCTGCAGCAAGATTGGTTTATAGGTTACAACCAGGCACATGACTTTAAGCAAGCCTACCAGACTGGCCTGAGGACAGAGCCATCCAGAGTTCCTGTGCTTAGGGAAGGTGGGTGATGTAGGCTCTTGGCTTAGCATCCTGGCACAGACAACCTCCCCATTCCTCCCCTCAGCCTGTCACTCAGGATTCCAATGAATAAAAGTCATGGGCAGTCGTGATGTCATCTATGACTTGGACTGCCCTTAGTTACCTAAGGACAAGGGTTGGAGTAGCTTAAAAAAAATCTGTCTTAGGATCTAGATGTTCCCACTTTGTAGAATTGAACAGGTTGCTAACCTCCAGTGTCAATATCCTCACCATTAAAAACTGGCAGTGGACGTAACAGGTTAGCCCTGATGTTACCCATAACAATCTCTGGGCTGAGCTAAGCCTTGAATGAAAATGAGCTCTCGTCGGTATGATAGCCATTGAGATGAAGGAGAGGAGAGATGGAGGAGATGTGTTTACACAGAGCTTGAAGAAGGAAAATAGCAAGTGTTTATGATGCCGTCCAGGTGTTAGAGGCCTGTGCACTGTTTGCACGACTGTCAAAGGGCGAAGCTGCTGTGGAGAACACTTTTATTTTAAATGCATGGCTAAGGAGAAAAGCTTTCCCATGATAACTTTCATAATTCCCTGATTCCCTGTGTGGCAACGACAGTGCGGTGTCCTGTGGAGTGGGGCTCAAACATGGAGTCTCACTGACAGAGAAGAGCAATCCTTACTACCACACCGCAGAGATAACTCAGCATCAAGTTTCTGGGCTCCTGGTAATGTTGTGGACCACAGAGTTGAACTTTCTATCCAGTGGCATGGGTCCCTGGTAGTTCTCAATGCGCCTTCTACTGGGCGGCCCCAGGGTTTGGAGGTGTTGGCTGTTGCCTCATGGAAATGGTTTCTCGGGGATGATTGACACACAGGGACCATTGCTTCTAGAAGGCTAGTTCTCTATGCCAGAACTTCACTTGGGGGTTATTTATTTATTTTTCTGACGCTTACTAAAGTTTGTGCGTAAATAATGCAGGCACGAAGTATATGAAACAAACCTTCCTTTCTCCTGTATGCAAGGCTCTGAAGGCTGGCTTTCAGAGGTGATGGCCTTCCTCTCGAGGGCCGCGTCTGAGTCTCTGGGCCTGAATCGAGTCTTTTTGAGTGCTTAACAATGTTTTGTTTCAGTGGTAACCTGTTGACCAGGAAATACGGGTTAAACTTAAAGAGTAAAGTAAGCAAGGTTTTCCTCTATAGAGGAAGAAAATTCGAGGCAGCCAGGCTAGCGGCTGAGAGCTCTTGGCATCGTGCCAGAGGAGGGAGCCCACGGCAGTCTTAACTTTGCCTCCTACCTGTCTCTTGCCCTGCATTTTTTTTCTTCTTGAACTTTCTGCTTCTAGAAAAGGATGATGAGGAGGAAAGGGAACAACTATAAATGCCAGCCAGTAATTGTCTTTTTAAAAATAAAATTCCTGGGGCTGGAGAGCTTGGAGAGATGGCTCAGTGGGCAAGTGTACGTGTGTTTGTGTGTGTGTGTGTGTGTGTGTGTGTACACTGTTATTATAGAGAACTTGAGTTCAGTTCTTAGCATCTATACTAAGTGCCTTACAACCTCCTGTCATTCTAGTTCTAGGGGATCTGACACCATCAGCTGAACAGCTGTGAGCATCTCTGCTCACGTGTGCCCAGACCTACCTTTTGCCTCACACACTTATACAAAGATGAGAGAGAGAGAGAGAGAGACAGAGAGAGAGAGAGAGAGAGAGAGAGAGAGAGAGAGAGAGACCTTAAAATTAAAATCTCTGATTTTTAAAAATCACATTTGGATTTTGAAAAGCTTTTTTTCAGCCTTAGACTTCAACTTCATGAATATCTCCCAACCAGGAGGAGGGTGACTAAACACCAGGAAGGGTGGTGTTCCCTTGAGGATACAAGTTGTGACAATGCACAGACAAGACAGGTGACAGCTTCTAAAGCAATGAGGCAACCCCTCACCCCTGTGTTGCTTAGCCCTCTGGCCACCACAGTACACTTCCTCTGCTTTTTCGGGCTGCAATCCTTTCTTTTAGCTCACTGCTCCCCCAACATGAATCTACAAAGACGTCCCCACTCTGTGTTATCAAATAAACCCAACCTCCGATGCAGGGAACTGATTTGGAGCTCTGGCCGAAGCCAATAATAACAATGTTCTAACATGCTCTAGCTTTGCCTCATAGGCTCCTGGCTTGCTCTCCCCACCTGCCTTTAATTTTTTCCCTTACCACAAACCAATAGAGATATGCATCAAAGACTTATCAGATAAGTGTGCCGAACAGAACTGAAATGTTCAGTCCATCCAATTTAGCAAATTCTAAATAGCTACCTTCAACTGAGTTCAAAGAATATCATTGTTCCTAAGTTCCTTTTAAAAAAAACAAGTTCCCTTGGTTTAACTGAATCAAGACAGCTACTCCAAGAGAATGTAACAAAGTATTTTTTTTCTAAACATGAAAAATGCAAGAAAATCGAAAGCTAACAGAACATTTTTAAGTGGTAATTTCAGTTTTCACAAAGGCTTACGGTTGGTCCATATGGTGATGTCATTGAAATAACCTGGGTTTAAACGTAAGTACTTTAATGACTAGCTAGGGAAAGAAATACTTTCATTCCCAAGCAGGCAGCCGTGGGGAGTCTTCTGTTCTATACCCTTGATTACAATGCTTCTTTGTTAACGGATTGTAAATTTGCCCCCAGGACAGGAGATACACTTAAAAGGTGAGAAGATTGTCCTGGGCAATGGAGGTTGCTCACCTCCAAGAAAGACTGAAAAGAAAACACAAAACCAGCCCGAAACTTTATTATTTGTCTTTCTGTGTCTCTTTGCCTTGAGAAGTCTGACAAAAATCAACATTCGTGTGGAGATCCTGTCAACCCAAGCTCTCCTCTAGCATGACTGGATTTTCCACTCCACTGGAAAAGATTATTCACCCTTGTTGCTTGGAAACATTTCTCATATGAGAAAATACCATTGTCTTTGGATGTGTCCCTGCCTGCTTTAAGCAGAAGATGGGTAGTTATGAGCTTCACTGGACGTCAAGTGGGAGATCAAGAGAAAAAAATCTACTTTGGGATATCTAAATGATGTAGTCTGGTGTTACAGTGTTGACATCAGACAAGTGATCAAATCAGTCCTTCTCATGGAAGAGTGTGATTAGTGACATCTGGGCCTCCACTACACCGGAGAATGAAGTGTGATATACGACAGAATAAAATAGAATATAAAGCATTATTGTATTGTATGAGTTGGTGATGACCTACCTAGTCAGTGGAGGCACTAGTTAGTTTTTTCATTGTGGTGTGACAAAATACCAGAGAGAACAGCTCTAAGGAAGGAAGGGTTACCTTGGCTCATGCTTTCAAAGTTCTCGTCCGTTGTGGTTTTGGAAGGCGTGGTGGTGGTTGTAGCAGCTGAAGCGTGTGCTGAGGGTTCTCCAACATACTCAAGCAGGAATCTGAGAATCAGTGGGAGATCCAGGGGCAGACAGAACTGTTAAAACCCTACTGACCTAATTTTGCCAGTCTCATACTGGTTAAAGTCTCCAAAACTATAAGAGCCAGAAACTAAGAGATCAAAACCTGAACCTCGTGGTGGACATTTCAGATTCAAACTGTAACTACTGGGACTGGAATCCAGAGCTGTTTCCATACCAGTAGATTCTCTTTCCTTTCCTAATACCTGTTGTTTCATGAGTAGGGGCTTTCTAAATTTGTTGTGATTCATCATAAGGCACCTTGACTCCATGGACTCAGTTTCCCTTTCTCCTGGTATATAGTTCAATGTCCCCTTCTAAACTGTCATTGGAGTTAGAAGGGGCAAAGAACGTAATGGAACAGTAGTGGAAAGTGTTGGCTTAAGAAGTGGTTGAAGGGCTGAGGGGGTAGCTCAGTGGTTAAGGTCCTATCTTTGTAGTCACAAAGACAGACATTTGCTTTGTAGTTGTAGCTCAAGATGCAACTTACTCGAGAAAAGCCAGCATGGTAGGCTAAGCTTGTAATCCCAGCTCTAAGAAACAGAGACCAGGCACTGCCTGAGGCTCTATGGCTTGCTAACCTCGCATACTTGGCATGTTCACTTATAGTCCAGTGAAAGACCCTGTCTCAAAATAAAGTGCTGGTCATTACCACAGAAGGATTCCCGAGGGACCTCCAGCCTCCAAATGTATATGTACACATATGCATGTACCTCCCGCTCCCTGTGAAAACACACTCACGTACACCAAAGGAGTTGGATAAAAAAAAAAGCCAGAGGAGTCTGGGAAGTAGCTGACCCAGATAGGACAGATTTAACTCTATCCAAATGGGGACGGAGAAAGAATCTAGTCACTATTCTCTCCCTGACCCGACCCACGTCAGCACTGCTTGCCAAATGTTTCTGCCAGACTTTATCTCCATTTTCCCCATCGTGGATGGATGTTTTAATTCCCGTTATACCGGAGAAAATTCCAGAAAAGTACATTTCCAGAAAGTATACAGAGCAAGTTGGGTTAAACAGTATCTAGATTGGCCCCAGAACAGAAATTCTCATTGGCGGGTCTTATTTAATGATGTCACCCTAGGGAAGAGTATAGGACTTTAATCATCAGACAGATACGAGCTGAATCCTTCCTTGACAGCTGTTTAGCCAAGGAAAAATTTCTAAATCAGCCTTGGCTTCACTTTTCTCACCGGCAACAGGAGTAATAGCAGTGTATGCTTCTTGGGGTTAATGAGGTATAAATAAGATAGCGGAGATATTGGAATTACTATAGTGCATGGCACAGAATCAGGGCTCCCCAAGTTATCGGCAGCATCACCATTAAGCGGTGGTGTGTGTCAGGGCTGGACATGTGATTCTTACAATGGTATAGAGTAGCCCAGGGTGGTCCCTGAATTTATTGAGAGCCTAGTTGTAAGTATTAGGGGAAATTTTATTTACTTAGATGACTTGATTTTGAAGGATAGAAGGATATTCTATCTGGATAGAAGCAGAGTCCAGGACATGCCGGATTTGTACCTGTGAGCCTGGCCTCAGGATGCCAGTTGATATTGGTGTTCAGAAGGGCTCCAGGTTCTAGTGTTGCTTAACAATGAATTGAGCCGAAGCATGGTTTCAGGAGATACAGAGACACTTCATTAGGGAAAGCTACACTTCCGAGGCCAGAAGTGAGCTGGAGGAAGAGACGGTAGTCCAATCAGGGTTCAGGCTTTCATGTCTCATTGGTTGGGCATCTCCACGCATGCTCTATTACATGCCGTTCCACCTACGTCATGAGTCATATGTCTCTTTAGCATCTTAACTTTCTGTGAGTGTGCACCTTAGAATTATAATGAGCCACAGGCTGCCACTATGGAACATAGCTATACCTGAACCCGTGTCACCAGCCATTTTTAGTCATCCTAAGGATCGGGTAAGGTGGGGTGTTGGGAGGTGGTTCCAACCTCCTCCTTTGCTAATTTTTCATATGCTGACTTTGTTAGCACGACTGGAAATCACTCTCCTTTGTGTTCATCGGCCTCAGTGGCTTCAGATGTAATTCATAGTATCAAAGTCTGGGCAGTATAGGCCTGGGAAGGGAGTGATCAGCGGCTGGTTTACACAAAGATTCTGAATCCGTTCTGGGGAAAACAAGGACTAGGAGGTCTTTGTGGAAACTGGACCTCTATCACCATGCTAGAGACCATTCCAAATACAGAACTGCTTATGCCTAGGGATCTTAGATGAGTCCCTGATGATCCACCTTCTGTACAATGAGAAGCTTCACTGGACGCTTTTCTGAGTCCAGTGTGTTGTTCATACAGAATGTTACTTCCTCAATGATGGTATCAGGGATTAATGGGTCTCGCCATCTCTCTCTCTGCTGTGATTTGGATCTTGCTAGGTTTCTCCATCTGCTTAAGTGCCAGTGAGAACGTGACCTCCGGAGGTGACTTTACCATGCTTTTTACCCATATAAAGGCTGGCTCCAGGGGAGGAGGGCACAATCAGATACTTTGATGGACATGCCCTAGCCTTGAAAATGGGTAGTCAGCAGAAATGAGACAGACAGGAGAGGAGAAGGAGCCAAAAGAAGAAAAGGATGGGGGTGACAAATAGCTTAGCCTTGATCACAATTCTGTCCTGATCCTATGTGTGGATATGTCAAGATTGTGAATTACAAGAAATGCTTAGGTTTTCTCATTTTACAAAAGGCAGGCTTTCTAGTGGCTTTTCAAAACAGTGAAAAGGAGGCTTTAATGCAGGTACACTATGTAAGGCCTTGTGGGAGAGATGATACCCTACAGAGAGACCCTTGTGTCTGTCTCTACTGTTCTGTCCTCTAGCATCTTTTTTCACATGCAGAGTGAACTGAACCTGACCTTCAAAGACATAATAAACTTACACTGTCCACCCTGCCAAGGAATAGATTTAGGGACAAAGAAGTCTGCCAAGCCTGGAATGGGTGGAGAACTTACAACTCACTAAACTTTTGGTTTCTTTTCTCTTTCAAAAATGGGTTATTTTTAAGACTTCATTTTTCTCAGCTCAGACCTGAATACAAAGCTGTCTCTGTAACAGAGAATGAAGGTAGTGAAAGCAGCCTGGGGCCCAGGTTCCCTTCCTTTCCCTTAACCTTATTCACAGCTTAATTTGCATATATCCTAGCCTTTGTCTCATGGCTTTCTAGAGTTTGAAAGACTGCCACAGGTGGGATGGGAGGAAATTAGGTCCACACTTTTGTCCAAACTGCAAATCTCTTTTCCATCACTAGTTTCTAGTTCCTGATTTCTATGGAATAGGGAAACTGAGGCAGTAGGTTTATGGACCCAAGTGCCTAATAACAACAGAACAAATTTTTTGAACTCTCTGATCAAAAATATTCTTTTTGTATAAATTGAGGACAGCAAACTCTCACTGGAATCTCACAGGAGACTCAAGGTCATTTGTGTGACAGTGCTTTGGAAAATTGCTGTGAAAGTGAAAATTGTAGTCACAGTTTTTGTTTAACACAGGAGACACCAGAACCAGTCCATATATCCCTTCCTCTGACTATTCTTTTGAAGGCTCCTCCGTTCATACTTCTCAGCACCACATACTTAAGAAGGAGACACTGTACTCCTAAGTGCTACTAAGAACTTCATTCAGATGGTACTTTCTGCTGAGGATTCAGCTTCAAAAGGAAGTTCCTGTGTGGATGATGTACAGATAGCAAATGAGCAATTAAACGTTCTATTTGATACTAGTATCAAATATTCTAATATCAAGTATTCTTTCTCCTAACGTTCTGCAGAAACACTTGATAAAACTTAGGTGACTGGATGGGTCATAAGGCAGATTTGGAGTGCTGAGAGAGACTTGCAGTTGAAAAGTCAACCAGAGGAGATTAAAGTCTGGAAAATGCCTATAGAACTATTGAATTCTGCAGGAGAAATTTCCATATCAGAGCAGACCACTTGACCATATGCATTACGGCTCTGCCTGCCCCTCTTTGTAACTTTTATTAGGTTATTCCATCTGGCTCCTGGTCGCAATTAGAAAGCATCATATGTGAGGAATCTTTGCAGTCTGAGGTTTTGGTTCACAGAGACTTTTTTTTTTTTTTTAAATTTCCACTTATCTTTATTCGGCTGCTTGTAAAAGAATGAAGCTCTTTAACCAGACATTGTCTCTGTGCCATGTAGAGAGAAGATGGTGAGCAGGCGATTATATTGTAGGATGGAAAAAAAATGTAGACTTGGTTTAAGTGGTTAGAGAGAAAACATCAGATGACACGCTGAGCTATTAGGCTGTTTGCCTGGGTTGCTTAATGAGTATGGGGTCTGTGTGTGCCTGAGCATGTGTTGATGTGTGTGTGTGTGTGTGTGTGTGTCTGCATGCTCCCACACTAGGACACAATTGTGACCAAGACTAAGCTGTTTCTTGTCATGCTGCCTTGCTCTTTCTTTGCTTCACTCTCCTCCCCTCTCTCTACTGCCCTCCCCACCTTTTTCCCTTCTCTCTCTCCTCTTTAACCTTTCTCTTCAAAGTCTGCTGCAGGCACTCTGCTTTCTTGCAAACCTAGGGTAATTGATCATTAACAGCTTAGAGAGGTATTAGCAGGGAGTAAAAGAGGCATTGCTTTTTCAAGTTTGTGCTTCAAAGAAACTCTCTGGCTAAAAAGGATGAAAATGTTGACCAGGATATGGGGGCAGGAATTTAGTGCTTGCAAATATCACTTCAGTCAAGGACTCTTGGACTTTTTCCTTCCAGAAGAACTTGTATAAGCTAACGAACTAATAATCAATTCACCAACTAAAATGATTCAACACTATCAGAGACAAGAGAGATGAAAGTGTTGGTTTGCTGCAGTTGACATAAAGGTACTGATTCTAAGAAAAGAGATATCATCCTAGCTTATGAGAGGTAAGAGTCTCCAGGAAATGAGTTATAAGGCCCTGGAAAAGATCTGCAGGGTGGAACACACCCAGTCTCTACCTCACCCCTAAGTTCTCTACTTAAGACATTGTCTGCTGGACTCAAAGTGAAGTTATATGACTTTCCCTCCGTTCTTCAGGGTTGAGAAAGCAGGATTAGGCTTTTAGGCAAGTTCAGGCTGTGCCTGTTTCTTGCCCGATGCTATTGTTTGCGTCTCCCTCCACACTTTGCTCTGAATTCTTCTCAAATGGTACTCTGAGTAACTTGGATTTGCTAAGTTAGACATTCACAATTTCCTAGCAACTGAATACTTTCCTGCCTTGCAGTTTTTAACTGCAAGGTCACTCAGATGACACAAGATGTAGTGGAAAATGGTGTCCTCATTTCCAATAAACAAACCTCTCATTAGTATTCATTTAAGATAGTAGGAGTACTGCAAGTAAATACAAAAGTTTATTCCCTGGTCTAAATGGACATTAGCTTAAGGAATGGTCCCTCTGTTTTGCCATCATCCATAAATCACCAGCTTGTAAAAACCAAAGGCTGACAATATTTGGTTACCTGTGGCAATGATGGACTTTCTCCTAATAACATTTGTTTTCCTGTCCTCGATTCTCAGTAAGGACTGGATCCTTTCTCCCTTCACCTCTGACCTGGACTTCCTGTCTCAGCGTAAACATCTCTCCATCATTCCCACAGATGCCTACAGAAGAGCAGTGAATGGGCCTAAGACCGAGGCCTGTTTATGTTTATTTGGTTTCTTCTGCAAAGTGCTTTAGCTGGACAGTCACTACTGTCCTGATGCCTTTGTGGCAGCTTCGAGTAATGGTGTGCAGATGTCAACTGTGACGTGTTTGGGCACCAGGTAGTTTAATTCTAGTCTCATTTGCAGAGATGACTGGATTGTCCTCAGGGTGTTTGTCTCCAAGAAGTCAGCTGACCTAGAAAAGTAAGCCACTCAACAGTGAAGCTGCATGCTATAAAAATACTGGAACATTTACATAGTCGTTGGCTCCTAGTAGGAATGCTTAAGAACTGGGCAAAATTGTGGCTTCTTTTCTCTCCTTTTCTCCTTCATTCAAACATGACAGTTATGAGTCTCTTTCTCAGTTCACACCATCTGACATAGAAAGCTAAGGAGGTTGTGTCAATAGAGTGGACTATTCCAAAGAGTCTGGAGGCTGGCAGCTTGGACTGGTGGTCCCAAGCTGGAAATAATATCCTGCCTATGGGGTCTAGTATATGGGTTATGCTGATTTCTTGGTAACTGCCTAGAATTAAGTGTTGTTAGTTACAAGAAAAGAGTCCTCTATTGTCTTTACATGTCTAACAGTGGATTTCAGTCCCAATGGAATTATTTTTATTAATCACTGTGTTTATTATCCTGGCATAATATACTTAACATAAATTTACAATTTCAATCATTTTATATGTCTTTTTACTGCTTTAATTTCTAATATGTGTTTAAAAATGGCTTACAAAGCAATAGGGTTTTTCGTACATATTTCTTCTTGCTATCTTCACATAGTGTATCATACACAGATGCTTTTTTTCCTAAAGATTCATTTTACCTTTAATTATGCATATGTACATATATCTGTGCTAGGGTATATACATCTGAATACAGAGGCCAGAAGAGGACATCAGATCTCCTGGAGCTGGAAGTACAGGCAGTTGTGAGTTGATAGATGTGAGTGATGGGAACCACTCAGGTCCTCTAGAAAAGCACAAGTGCTCTTAACTGCTGACCCACCTCTCCTGCCACAATATTTGAATGTTTATAGTAATTCATTTCAACCATTTTAAGGGGACATTGCAGTGTCATTAAATATATTCACAAAGGTCAGACGTCATCACCACCATATATTTCACAGAACTTTTAAGCATCCCACAAAGAGATCTCTATACATGAACTCACTAAACATGAACTCCCCGTTACTTACCCCCTGGTCATCACCACTTCTTTGTGATTCTGACTAGTCTAAGGACCTCAGATACCTAGACATGTGGATATTCTCCGTTCACCCCCTAACATCCCTGCTTCTTTCTTTATTAACATTAACCATCAACAGTGTAGAACATCCTTCCAGCTTAATTATACATACGGAATGCTATGAGTCTCCCATTAAATTTAAAAAAACGAAAAAACCTGTGAGTAGATGTAACATGCTCTGGAAGCCATTTAGGTTTACCTAAATATATGTTTGTTTTGTATGTGTGTGTGCATGTGTATATATATGAGTGAACGTGAGAGTTCGTATATATGTCCTTACATGTCAATATTTATTAATTCTATTTCCTTGAGATAAGGTCTTTCACTCAAGCAGTAGCTAGACTGACAGCCAGCAGGCCCCAGAGATCCTCCTGTCTCCCCATAGCCTTGTATGCCCTTCCAACCACTGGAATTACAGTCATGAGCATCACCACATCTGGCTTTGTATGGTGTTGAGGATTGGAGTTCACATCTTTGTGGGTCTTTGAAGGACATATTCTTATCCACTGAGCCATCTTTGCAGCTCTTGTCATTTAGGCTTAATTCTGTGTTCACTGGCTTTATTACATTCCAGAAGATGGGTATAATACAATTCACTCAAATTCCTATCCAGTAAGAGGACATGCCTCCAGTTTTGTGTTATTATCTATGGTAAATAGGCATGAATAACCTTAATACATCCGTTTGTGCACATACGCAAATTCCCTGTAATCGTAATTCCTGGGAGAGGAACTGCTCAGTCAAAAGTCTTAACATCAAAATGTACTTAACATTTTGATAGTTGCTGCCAAATTGTTTTTCAAAGAGGCATCATCGAGTTACACATTCTCTAAATAAACAGTGATGCTGTATTTCCCAGCATCCACCCCAGCACTTGATTTTATTAGTCTTCTAAACTTCTGGTGTTCTGACAAGAGCTTCATAAAATTTACAATTTCCAGTTACTTTCTGTTGTAGGAAGAGAATCTAAGAAGGAAAAAAAAGAAATAGAGGGAAGGGAAGCTGAATTGTTCCACAAGTGTTGGTGACCTCCAAGTGATAGCGAGATCTGGACCAAGGCCATTAAGTTCAGACACTTCTGAAAGGCATTTGATGGCTCATTTCTCCAGTATCCACAAGCTATGTGGGTCCTGCTGTGTGGGCAGGAGTGCCCAAGCTTGTCCGTTCTTGTGAGTTGACTGTGGGAACCTTTTGTACAGCAGAGGTCTTGTCTTTAGAAGCAACAGTGGTCTTAACTGTCTTGTGGCCTGTCTTGGATCAGTTTTCTTCTTCTCACCAATGATCTTTATGCACTCCATTGGAATTAACTGCTCATGCTTCTTGAAGAGAAATGTGATTTTGGCTGGAGACTGAAGCAAACACTAATTGGACCCCAATAGGCTGTGACCAGTTTGTCCAGGCTGATTTCTTTCACTATGAAAGGCCAGTCATTTTTTTTCTGGAAACACATAGTATTTATTATAGTCTAGGGAAGTGGAACCAAAGTATAGTCCTTCCCTGAGATCAAGGATTACTTTGGCCACTAGGTATTTCAGCTGCTCACAAAGAGGGAAAAGGGAGACACAAGTGCTATCTTGATGGTTTGTCTTAATTATTAAATTTGTACAATTTAAAATCATCTGGAAAGAGAGTCTCAATGAGGGCTATCCAGATTATGTTGGCCTGTGAGAGTATCAGTGGAAGACTTTCTTGGTTAAATTAATTGAGGTAGGAGACACCCCTTATGTCCATTGTGGGCAGTGTCTTTCCCTAGGCCAGGGGATCTTGGACTATATTGATTATAGAGAGAGGACTGAGCATAAGTAAGTAAGCATACATTCATTCTCTTTCTGTTCTTGACTTTGCATATATCTAGCTCCTTCAGTTATCGGCCTTGACTCCACTGGGATGAAGGGACCATATTTCCTACTGATTCTACTTCTAGAACAGTTTCCAATTATGTCTTCTTCTCATCCATACTTCTATCTAGTACCATTTCTTCCCTGGGTGACCTAAGCCTGATTTTAACAACCCCTTGAGTTATAAAGTGATTCATATTGCCTATACTTCCTATTTCTTGCAAGATGACCATCAGATCCCTGAGTATGACCTGAGTTCTGCTTATACCTGAACATGACCCTGCTCCTTCTTTTCTACTGATGACATCTCCGCTGGTCTTCTCCAGCGTACTCCAGATGTGCTTAGCCTCTCGGGCTTCAGGGCTTCACCTAAACTGATCTTTGGCAGAGGCTTGCTTTCCTCAGCTCCTTGTACGTCTAACTCCTCATCTTCAAGTTTCTTGGAATGTCATTTTCTTAGAAAGACTTGCTTGTGGCCCCACTAGGTCTGGACCCTTACCTTGAAAGCACTCTACCAATGCTAGCCAAAATTTGGTGGTCTTTGTCCATAATTGTTAATAAATCTTACTTGTCCCTTACACTTCGAGGTCAATAAATGTTGGAGATGAGTGTCTTATAGCTTTACATGCTGCCTGTCAAGTAGTGGATACTCAGTAAGTACTTGCTGGGTATATCAGGGGAAGCCAGGTGTTTCCAGTTTAGAGCACTGTTCCCCTCTCTTTTAGAAATCTGATAACTAAGGTCCATAGTTTCCAGAATTCCCACATGTTGAGGGATCCCTGTGTACCAGGTGTGGCTTCTGGCATTCTCTTTAGTGTGCAAAACAGGGTCTGGTGCTTGCTTGATTCATTTCACCTCAAAGCAATTTTGCAAGGTTATTATATTCTCTTTATCCCCATTTTACAGTTAGGAATGTCAAAACAACTCTGACTGAGAATGACAGGAAGAAAATTTACTTGTGTTACAGCCGGGGTTGGTTCCTGGTGACTTTGTAATAAAGGGAAAGCCTGTTGCACCCTGAACTTGCTTATTTTGCGTTGTATCCTTTAACTATTGATAGATGATTGACTAACTGCTTTCAAATGAACTAAAGAAGCTGAGAATCTTAGGATTGGTTGTCCTTCTAGGGTCCTATGTATTTTAAAGAAAGAATCCTTGGGGAAAAATAGTAATTCTCCCTGATGAGTATCCTAGAGTCTGCCTACTGGGAGAAAGCCTGACCCCTGTAGTGTGACCTCACCTTGTCATTCATTTTCCTGATTCCACATGGAAGAGAGGCCATTCCCTAGGTCTTCTGGTGAAGGCAATCCAGCCTTGCATAATCCTACCTTTGCATCCCTTTCTGCCTAAACTAATGTGGCATCTTCCAGGGCAGAAATGGTATGCATTGCTTTGTAAAAGTGAATGAAAGGCCAGAGGGGCTGCACTTTTTCTCCCTGGCCTTTGGGAGGCATTTAGGATCACACTGACAGTGTCAAAAATATAGACACAAACCTCCTTTTATTCACTTAATTTACTTATTTTTATCCCAGACTTTCCACAAAGGAAGTCAGCCAGCACGTATTCCTGTCTGCTTAGAGGCATCCTGGGACAAAGATCACAAGCAGGCAGCAGGTCAGATAGGCTGTGGTTTGACTCCCAGGTTCAATGTCTTACAGAGTGTGCTGGAAACTTTTTGATTTGAATTCTTGCTTCCTGTGGGATAAGGATGATGGTTTGTACTCTCACTCCTTGGCTGGAGATTAAGCGTCATCTGTAAACCATCTAGCAGGCAACCCACTCAGGTAAACATCACACAATAGCTTCAATTTCCAAACATAAAGGAAGAACATATAAAACCAAGTTTTAGGGCTAGTAACAGTGTCCCCTACCATTCCCTGACCCAGTCTAATACATTTTGCTAGATCTTAGGCACTCGGTGTGTGTGTGTGTGTGTGTGTTGCACTTTATACCTATTTCTCTTGATTCATCTTACATGAATTTCATGTTTTGAAAGAATGTGTGATTCATGTGCTAATTAGTCCCATTGGTTCTGGAGAGTGATTTTTAGAATTAGTATGTATCTTTCAAATATTTTCATGTTTTAGGATTCTTACCTATTCTCTATTTACTCTCTTGAGCTACTGTAACACCATAAAGAACTTACTGAAAGACATTTTTTCTGGGACCATAATTAGGACATCTCTTGGAAAGTATGATAATTGTCGTTTAAACTGTTAATGGTGTGGAATTTTTTTTTATTTTTAACATTGAGGTTTCAAATGAACATATGTGTGGTAAATGTCAATGCTATTAAAGTATTGCATAGCCTTAAAAAATATCTCAGTGGCTGTTTATATATAGGTCAAAGTAGATTGAAGGCTGAATATAGAGGAACCGTAGAACATGTGGTTCAATAAGACCAATAAGCCTGTGGAGGGGTTGGTGTGACCTTTGCCTTTCATTTATAACTGTGTTCTCTGGATGGGATGTAGAACATGTTCTTTATATCAAGAGCAGATAAATAAATGGGAATCATGGATCTATCTCCTAGATTTGTTTGACCTAGGTAATTTAAATCACTCTCAAGTTTGTTACTATATTTTTAACTCCTTTTGCAAACTGTGGTCAGAGCCTAAGGTGTGCTAAACTGATAAACTGATGAATGAAAGCAGACGTAATCTTTGACATCTTAGAGCTTTGAGGTGAGGATGCCACCTGGGTGAGGAGACTGAGGCAGTCCAAGAAACAGAACAAAGAGAATGGGAGCAGGGAGGAGGGCACTGACTGGTTAGTGACACCCACTTGTCTACAGAGGTGTGTATGTGTGTAGGTGCCTGGAGAGGCTGGAAGAGGGTGTCTGATTTTCTCGGAACCCGAGTTACAGGTACTTGTGGGTTCTAGGACATGAATCCTAGTGTTCTGAAAGAGTAGAACATGCTGTTAACTGCTGAGCCATCTCTCCAGTCCCTAGAGCTTGGTCTCCAACAAAGGAAATTTAGATAAGGTGGATTCTTAGAAGAATGGTCATGTAAGATAACAATGACCCACGATTTGGCCACTGTGTGGGAGTACTATTTCCAGAGATCTATTTCTTGACTCTGTCGAATTGAAATTTACCAAAATACACTCTGCAGAAAGTAGGGGGCACTGCTGAGATTCTGGTTCATCTGCTGCCTCCTTTCTCTTGGCCTTGGAGGTTAATCTTGGTCAACACTACAGACCAATGAAAGGATGGGAGGCAAGCTAGTTGACTTCTGCTGGATCCTTCCTTCTCCAGCCTCTTATGTACTTCCAAATGAGCTCAGTGTTTGTTTTTCAGACCAACATTTCTGGGTCAGCTTTGTCAAAAGCAAGAATATTTGCAAAAATATTATAACCATTAAGCAAAATAAAGCAGAAATGAAAGGAGAAAGTTTAGACAATCATTTATTTATTTCGTTGAAATAGGGTCTTGTCAGGTAACTCAGGCTGGGCTCAAACTCAAAATTTTTCCTCTGATTCCAGAGTACCACCAATCCCCACTATAAGCAGTTAAATTAAACTGAAACTTGTTTTGTGTTTTTTCTAAGCTTCTGCACACTGGCAGTTTGATCTGGAATCCACTGTGTGGCTCTCCTGGTCTGGACATCAGGCTTCAAGTGACCTGGTCTGGAGCACAAGTCACATGTCTAGAGTTGGCAGCTGGTCGGCTTAGGGGGTTGACCACTGGCTGTTGGCCTCTGGTCTGCATCATGTGGTCTCTTGAGGCTCTCAGCAGGACAGCCTAGACAAAAGGGCAGGCCCTAATGAGCAGGCACTTTTTAAGTGGCTGCTGACTGCAGGCTTGCTAATTTGGCCAAAGGAAACCTCAAAGTCAACCAGAATAAAGGGTGAAAAATTAGACTCCCCATCTTCTCTGGAACTATTGCTAAGCCACATGGTAAAGGAGTGTGGAGATGGTGGAAGGAGTCACACACTCAGCTTTCTAATATTGCCCTTCCTCCAGCTTCAGTTATTCTCTCTACAATGTTGATAAATGTTGACACATTCACATCCTGTCTTTAGTAGAGCTTTAAAAGCAGTTTCAGTTGAAAAACAAAACGATTTTAGCTTCATCCAGAGGACGACTGTCTGGGAAGTCACAGATTTAATGTGGTAATTATTGTGGACCAATTATGTCCTCTCAAAATTTACTTGACTTTATTAAGAAGTGGGGTCATTGCTGTTAGTTAAGCTGAGGTCATATTGAAGTAGGATGCACCCCGGATCCAGTAAGACTGGGGTTCTTATAAGAAGATGGTCATATGAGGACAGAGATGTGGAGAACATTGTGTGATGACAAGAGATGCCTGCAGTGATACAGCTGTACTTAGGAGCACTGGCTGACACAGGGAAAGATGGTGAATCAACCAAGCATATTCCCCTGGGGTCCTGGGACAAGCATTGCTCTGTTGCTTTACAGACACTGTGATGTCAAACTCTACACATCAGAACTATGACATTGGTACACATCTTCTCCTAAAATGTGTGGTATTTTGTTATGGCAACCAGAGGAAATACTTTTTTAAAAAAAAATACATAAAAGGTAAGTGTTAGGAAATGTAGCTCAATGGTTAGTCATATGGTCGACATATGCAAAGTCCTGGGCTCAGTCCCCAGTACTTACATAAAGACAGAATTAAATACATATGATACAAGGTAAACCACATTACGTTGCTTCATTTACCTTTGAGATCATTCTTACTATGTAGCCTTGACTGTCCTGGAATTCAGTTTGTGAACATGACTGGTCTCAAACTCACAGAGATCTATCTGCCTCTATAAGAATTGAAGACATGTACCAAAATGTCCTGCCTGCTACCTTTTGAAGACTGGAGGCTAGGGCAATGACTATGGGTAAAGTACTCACTGTGCGTGCAGGAGGACCAGAGTTGGGATCCTTAGAACCCACATGAAAAGCCAGGTGGGTGTGGTAGAAAGTCTGTAATCTTAGCAGGCTGGAGGAAGAGAGGAGGGATCAGTCACGAAAACTGGCCAGCCAGATGAGCTGAAGCAGTGAGCTTGGGGTTCAGCAGGAGACCCTGACTCAATATACTAGGTGAGAAGCGATCAAGGAAGGCAGACTGATATGAGTCTCAGGCTTGACATGTGTACCTACCTCACACACTCAAACATATATACACATATATGTATACATTAAAGAAAGATTGTCAACCACATTACCACACTAAAATAAGCACTTTGTTATTAAAATCTCTGTATAATCTCAACTGTCAGTGTTCTATCATTACATGTTCAAAGACGGTGATTTCACAGATTCTGTTTAATAAGTCATTAAAATTTTCCCTGAAGTATTGTCTTTTCTGGGTTTATATTCTTGAGGAAGCCATTGGAATGAAAGCTTCCCAGTTCATTTGAAAATGCTCTACCCCTAAAATGTTTCTTAGCACTGAACTTGATTTAAAGATATACATATCTGATCTTAGAATATTAGAAAATCAAGGAGTAGACTTTTTAGGCTAGGCAGAATGTGCTATTTGACTTCTAAATAAGATAAGCGAACTGAATCACCCCCCCCCCCACACACACACCTTCATAGAGGTAGTTTAAATTAACTTGTAACTACTTTGGTGGAATCAAATTCTAGTTATTTTTTCTTTTTGCATGAAAATAATGAAAATGAGGGTAATGAAATCTAAAGTTTCTGAATCTGGCGAATGCCAGCTAATCAAGAGACTTCATCTGTCGTGACTATTTTGAGCAACTGATCATTTCCATCAATCAACTGAGCAACCCTGATAAGCCAATCACCTTTTAATCGATGTTGAGCCCCTGAAAAGTTGCCATAGATACCAGAGTCTACAGCCATCACAACAGAAGGGAAGGTTAGAATTGGAAGTGACAGGTGTATTCATCACATAGTTAACAAGCCTTTGAAGGGAAAGAGAGAGTTTGTCAGAGTCCTTAGGCTGGGTATAAAAGATTGCAAAGAACACTCAAACAATTCCCAAAGAGCACTTCAAAAGCAGAGGGGGAAAGATCCGTTTTTCATTAGAAATGCAGGAAGATGTTTGCCTGAAATTCTAGCTTCAGGTCCCCAGTCCCTTGAAGTTGTGCTTGGCTGTCAGTTACCAGGGGTCACCAACGAGTTATCTTAAGGAGTGCGTTTCCTTTTATCTTCCTTTCCGGTTTGCATTAAAAGTAATAAACGTAGCTGGGACCATGGGACACTGGTTACTGGAACATGCGATACTGATTGCACTGTCTATAATAAAAAATTTGTGTGTGGGGGGAAAACACCAACAATATAAGAAATGTAACCAGTTGCTAGTTTTGGAAAAAAAAGAAGGTGGAATCAAGAGATTGTATTTTGAGAGCCACTGTACATAAGCCAGTGTGTGGAACCAATACACATATTGAATGCTCTCAGTGTTTGCAAATGGTTGAAAGTGAAGGTTGAAAGTGAAGGAGCAGATCCACTTCAGATGAGGAGGATTACTATATTGAAATTGAATAGCGTGTTGTTGAGCATTCTTTGCCAGCTGGGTCAAGTAGGCCTCATCTCCTCCATAGACAGTCAGCAATGGCACTGTGCATAAACAGAGACCTCATCCATCCTCAAGAGAGCACACTGGAGGAGGAGTCAGGAGACCAGTATCCCGGTTCTGGCACTGCATGCCATGCCCTCGTTGTAGAGATGTGTTCACCTAGAGGGTGCAAAATGTGAGGATGTCTATTTACCAAGATTGTCATCGCTCTCTGATGTTCTTTGAGTCTAACATGATTCATACATAAGTATACAGCCAGCGCATGGGCCTCCATGTCTGTGTGTGTGCATCTTGTCTCATTTTCAGCTATGCTCAGCTATGTTACATGTGTCTCAGGAAGCCCTGCACACTGCTATGATTCCTGCTTCTAAAGTGCGTCTTAAGGTATGAGAACCATAGAAGCAAACTGATTGAAACAGGTTGATTAGTGAGAAAGTGCATTGGACATGTAGTGCCCTGTGTATGGATGTGCAGGTGACATGGGTCCCAAGAGGAACTATCTGTTGCATAAGGAGTAAGTGGAGTTTCCTTGGCTTGCTTGGTCTGGGCAGAAGAATCCTGGCCTCGGTGGCCATTTGGCCAAGCTTTGTGTTTCTCCCCTTTTTTAGTCCCTACAGGGGGATCTTTATTTGGAACTTCGCTATGGAAAGATGAGCTGAAAGAGTCAATGTTAGGGAATAAACCATTTACCAAACAGTTAATTTGATCTCATAGTTTATATGTATAAGCCATATGTAAGTTAATAACTCAGTATGGGCCTTTTCCTAAGTACTTCTGATTTCTTCTCTTCTGGCTCAGATCATGGCTATGGTGGCTTATCACTCATTTTCGTAGTTCTAAGTATGGCTTCTATTGTTCCACCACTTCAACTCTTCCCACCCTCCGCACAGCTAATAATCTTAATGCCTTGAAAAAAATGTTTTAATGCCTCTCCAGCCTACATTTCTAATCTACTTTAATGGAATTGTGTTATAAATCTTATTCTGTTACTTGCATTCTTTTGTATTCAACAAGTAATTATAGTTCTGTCTTTATGTTACATGTCTTCATCTCTCTCATTTGATATTCATTTAGCGAAATAGTTGTTGGTAACATAGCATATGACAGGTGCTGTTCTTAGCTAGAACAGGCAGTGGTGAACTCCCCCAAAACAAGTTCTCTATTCTCATAGAAACTATATTCTACTTAAACTAAATAGACAATAAATGAATAAACACATAGTCACGTGACATATGATAGTGTTTTGGTCAATAATGAATGACCTGCATATACATCAGTAGTTGCACAACAGTGACAAAGAGCTGAAAAGTTCCCACTGGCTAATGGTGCTGTGGCCATTACAATGTCATAGCATATCGTATTATTTGTGCATGTGGTGATGCTTGTATAAGCAAACCTACCGTTCTTCCAGTCATGGAAAAGCATAGCAATGTAATTAGTTTCAGTACACAATACTTGGTGATGAATAGTTCTGTTACTGGCTTTTGTTTTCCTGTTCTACAGTTTCAATCACTGTTACAGCATGGACACTTTGTACTTATATAACAAAAGTCTGCTGTAAGGCAGTCTGTTGGGTTTTCCTGGCAACAGCTCTTCCATCTTGTGTTTACAGTTTCTTCTGCTGGCCATCAAGAGGCCACATGGAGTGATTGACCTGCACTGTCTAGGCTTTTATAAGTACTCCACTATGTTTGCATAATAGTGAAGTAGCCTAGGGACAGAAGCAGTTCTCAGGACAGATCGGGTTGTTAAGCAATGCCAATTGTCAACAAGGAGGTCTGGGAGAGTGATCAAAGTTCTATGCAGAATAAAAGTTAAAGAAATGCTGATTTCTGGAGGTCTTGTAGCTTTTGAGGTTGGCTTGGCCAGGTCCTTAGAGGCAGGTCACATTTGAGCTTTGTCCTAGGGAAGAGAAATGTTCTAGGAAGAGGGTACAGAATATAGGACTAATTTAAGAAATTATATGCATTTAGAAACAAAAGAACGACCTGAGCAATTGGTGAATGCCTTCAGCGAGAGATACTGAGGACATTCTGATGGACTGTAAGCATCTTCCATCCTTATTCTCTGTCTACCTTGTTCTTTTCCCAGAGCAAAGGTGACGATATGAATGGACAGAGGGCACCAGCCATGAGACAGAGCCACTGAGTCTGTAAGTGTTCTTTCTCAACAACAGTGACTCCTTTTCCTTCCCTCCCAACAGACACTAATGATATTGATGTGCCAGGCACAGCCCTGAGCACCAGGGGCAAACTGCTCAGCAATGTCCTTACCCCTCTGTAGCTTGGAATCCCAGCTTTCCTCCTTTGCATTTCAGATGAGGGTGACCCATCTCCTGTGTCCCTCCCAATCCTTCCAGAAGTTTCCTGGCCATGGGAGAAGCACTGGACTCCCTTCTCTGGGTTCCCAACATGACACCACCTGCCCTTTACTATCCCGCTTTTTACTGGTCACTGATCAGACTTTCAATCTGCCAAAGGCTATTCTGAAGGATTTTATTTTATTTAGTCTTTTATTAGGGCAATAAGAAATGCACAAATTAATAAGATGATATTTGCTAAAAAACAAAATTAGAAATCCAGCTGAGTTTCACAACATTAAGATGTGCTAATCACGGTTCCCCAAACCAAGAGTACACTGGATGGAATCTGTTTATATTTTGCTGGCACTGAGGCAGTAACCTGATAAAAGTAAGCAGTGTCCTGCTTAGGGACAGGCTGTGCCTAGATGTTCATTTATGAGAGGGTTGTTTAGAAGACTCCGTACTTTCTCATGGATTCAAATCTGTAACTTTAAACAGAAACCACTTGCGAGGCCACAGTTTACCTGATATGCTGCCCAAGTTGCCTCTTGGTACTGTAAAACCTTGCCAAACCTCACAGTATCTCCATTCCCAGCTCTGTTCCCCCAGCAATTAATTTGATTCATTGTCAGATCTCTTCCTGCTTAAGCAAGCCACCTTGATACCCACTGTCCCCTCCACGGTATGATCACCTAGATGAGATTGCTGTTTGCTAATGGGATTGACTGTAGCTCTCTCCTGTCACTCAACAATGGTTCCTGGGGCCAGAATGAGTGCAGAGTCTTAACGCAGGATCTGATGTACGTGAGGCTTCTCTCTCAAGTTCTAAGCATCCTTGTCTGTCACCTTGTTCTTGACCACTTCTCTGCGGTCTTCCCTCCTCTCCTTGTCTGCCCGAAAATTGTCTCTTCCTTTTCAGCATTTACATGAGGTATTCTAGATCCCCCAATAATTCTTCCCACGGCAGGGAGTCCTTTGTTTCTTCGGTAATTTTGTCACGGTGTTCTGAGTATATTTGTTTATGTGTTTTTCCAGTTGGATGTTGAGCTTCTTGGCATCATCTTCCTATCTTTCCATCTTCCTCCTTTTTGTTTCCAGGTGCACATTGAAGCCAGGTAGCCTGCATTTGCATAGATGTGTGTTTACGGCCATGGTGCTGGGACCAGACTGAGAATGAGGATGACCTTGCCTTCTAACATGAGGATCTACATGTGTATCTGAAGGGGCAAGACCTGAGGTGGGGGCTTGGGATTGAAAGTATTGGTAACTCTTTAGATAGGTTGGTCTCTAAGTGGTTGTGTGCGTTTGTGTGTGTATGTATGTGTATATCTCTTTGTATATGTATATATATGTGTGTGTCTTTGTGTGTATGTGTTTGTGTATATATGTGTATATGTGTCTGTATGTGTCTCTGTGTGTGTATTTGTCTGTATGTGTATATGTGTATGTGTTTGTGTATGTGTGTATATGTGTGTTTTTTAATTTGTGTGTATCTGTGTATCTGTGTCTATGTGTTTACAGGTTGTGTCCTAGGATTTGTGTTGGGGATACTAAGGGAAATAAGTCTGCAAAGTCAAGCCAAAGTCTCAAATGCCAAACTAAAGCATTTTTATTACTCTCAGTCCCACAGGGAATGCCAAGTGATATTTGAACCTGGAAATGACATAATCCTAGAGCTAGTCCAATGGGATTGACTCAGTCCAAAAGGTGCTTTGCAGCACTAATTGGCCCGTTGTATCTGTGTTGATGTGGGAGAGAGCGCAGGCAGGAGGAGAGACTGAGAATGACAGGGAGAGCCCTGGAATGAATAGGTAGGAAGTTAGCATGCTGCAGTGCCAGAAAGATGTGAGTAACAAAGTTTGCCCTGACTCTCGGGCTCTGTTAAGCAGCAGACATGCCTTGAGGTATCTTCTCAGTGGTTGTGTCTTTGGGTCAATCAGAGTTCTGCTAGGGTGAGTCCGATGCTGTGGGATCTACAAAGAAATCAAGAGGAGGGAGGATTGAGCTAAGATTTCCAGCAGTGAGAGAAGCTGGACCCTCCAGTCCGCCATGGGTGACTCCTCTTCCTGAGGTAGAATGGAGATTTGATTTTTCTATTGATGCTAACAAAGTCATGATCAGCAGAGCTCCTCTACTCAAACTCATCTCCTAAGCATGAGCACAACAGCCTAATTAGGTTCAAAGTATATGTTTCAACTACTCAGAAGTAAATAATGGAAGCTGAATGGTTCTTGGGACTTTACCTTGTGGATTATATAGCCTTGGCGACAAATATACATATCTATACACAGAGGCCAAGCAGGGCAACCTGACATCCAGGGTTTAGAGAGGTATCCTTACCTGTTATTAAATTATCCAAGAACTAATTGCTGATAGATAGATTGCTATCACTGATTTTGTGTGTGTGAGTGTGTGCGTGGCGCGCACACACACACACACACACACACACGTACATATGCACACATGTGTATAGAAGCCAGAGGTTGACATTTGTGTCTTCCTTAGTCACAATCCATCTAATTTCTTTGGGAGAAGGTTTCTCACTGAACCTGGAATTTGTCTTCTAATGTTGGGGTCACAGGCATACACTGCTATACCCACATTTTTACACAACTTCCCAGGATCTGAACTCAGGCCCTAATGCTTGTGTGTTAGGCACTTCACTGATTAAGCCATTCCCCAGTTCCTGATAACACACATGCACACACACACACACACACACACACACACACACCACATGTTTTGAAGAGTCATCACATTGGCTTCCTATTTCCATTGAGCTATGAGGAACAGTATTAGATACTCTTACATCCTGAACCTTTCTATCACTCTTCTTGTGCCTTTTTGGTACCAGTTTCATGTAGATGTCCTGACAGGGTCTTTCTCAGTGACAACACTTACTATTGTTTCTCTGGCAGTGAGGTTTGAGATACTTCAGGAGGCCACTTGACACTCAAGCATGTGTTGCCTGAGAGTAGAATGAATTATTGTCCTTCCCCTACTCTCCCCTAATTCCCCCATTCACTCTCCTCCCTCATCTCTTTCATTCTTTTTCCTTTTTGAGACAGGGTCTCATTCTATAGCTCAGGCTGTCTCAGATTTTACTAAGTCCTAGACTAAGCTGGTCTGGACTTTGTGATAATCTTTCTATCTCTGCCTCCTGAGTGCTGGGATTGCAAACATGAACCACCATGTCCAAGATGTAATGTCCACGCCTATGAGATCCAGTGTCTTCAACCACCCAAGGCCTCTCTACCCTCTGCCCGAGGGCCATGCTTCTGGCTCCAGGCTTTCTTTCCATGCTATCTCCTGTTTTGATAAAGCATAGCATACAATGTTCATGGAACATGATGCTCTCTGAAGGGTAAAGATTTTCCCTTTGGCTTGTGTAAGTGTGGAAAAAGTGGCTAACAGAAGCCAAGCCAGGCGTTTTTCTGTTGTTCCATAGTTGTACTTGAGTCCTGGGTTCTGATCAGTTGTGTATGGTAACAGGCCTGCTGTGGCCATAGCTCAGTGGATTGGAGAAAGATCGAGGCTGGAGAAGATGGATTGTCTGAGAGGACCTATCATCAATGAACCAAAGTGGCCGGTTAGAACACTCATTTCTAAAGTGTGGGCTCTGGACTGTGTCCAAGTGTCACTATGGCTCAGGTCAAGAATACACTTGGGGGCCTCATCCTGTAGAAGTCACAGACTCAGAAACTCGGAGGGCAAGATTCAAAAACCATGTTTTGATAACTCCTCTAGTGGATACCAGGAGAAGTTGGAGGACTCTGTGGTTTGTATGACTGGACTAGTGACTCAAAGTTGGTTACTCAATTGTAACATCTAGGGAGTTTTTAGGAACCCTGGCATTCGGTGTTTAAGTGACACCCCAGTACAACTGAACTGAAACCTTAGAAGGTGAGCTCTAGACCACAATTTTAAAAGAATTATTGTTGTTATGTGGGGTAGGAGTACCTACATAAAATAAGTATGGAGGCTACACCATAACTTGTGGTATTGGTTCTATCTTTAAGCTGGTTCTGAGGCAAGTGTCTTCAGTTACCTTTCTACCTCGACAACCCCTGAATGGTTTTGTTTGTTTGTTTTTGTGTTTGTTTTTGTTTTAAGCTTCTCATGTAATTTCAGTGTGCTGTAGAAGCTGACGATCCCTGGGCAAGCTCATGTGCACAGAGAACATCCCTGGTCTCAAATGATTTATACCAGACTCCATCTTCACCTCCCCTCCTTCCTCTTCCTCTCTCTAAAATCGGGCAGCAGGATACTTCCACAAACTTTACACTGCCAATGTAGAGTCCCGCATTTCTCGTATATATGTTTTAATGTGAATATGTTAATAACTTGTCCACTTCCCCCTTTTTCTGAAGTATGTAGGTCACTCTATATAATTTTCACCGGACTTGGACCAAGCTTTTAGGAGCTGAGCAAGAACACTGGGATATTTGGAAGTTGACCCAATGGCCAACTAGAGAACTCCCCAAATCGTCTCCATAGAAACTTTTCTGCAAGTACTATGGCTTTCATCTGAGGTAGTCCTGGGAATTACTATATAAAGCTGATTTTGACCCAGAGGGTAGAAATATCATTGTATTCCTTGGCCTTCTGCATCCCTCTCTAGTCTATAATGGGTTGTAAAAGACAAAACAAAGCAAGATAAAACAATGAATAAAGAAAGAATCAGAAAACCAAAAGAGGTTTCTGTGTCTAAAATTGAAAATGTGTGGGTACTGCGGCCACGCTCTGAAATGGACCTGCCCTGGACGGCTTTTGAAATCTCAGATTGTTCGTGAATCATGGGGTTTAACAGTGCCTCTTCCAGATCTGGCAAGCCAGGCCCAGTGAGGGTTAACTGAGCCCCAAATCACACAGCAAATTAGCTGCAGAATCCATTCCAGAAACCCAATATCCTAACACCCGCTTGGGGGCCCCGCCTCCACCATCATGCTTCCTCTTATATTTAATACTCTTTTTTGCCAACATGGGATTTATTCCATCCTCCCCTCCCCCAAGGTCTTTATTTTTATTAAGGAAATGTCTGTTTTATTTTTTAAGTGGCTGATAGCCCTCATCAATTAGGAAATCGAGATGGGTTCGAGGACGCATTAAGTCGCTTTTATATATGCTGGAAAATGAGTCCGTAAAAGTCTAATGCGGGGTAATGAGATGTCAGAAGTCATGGAAAGGAGAGGATCGGTGTATAATCACAGAGCCTCTGATGCATGCTCTGGAATTTTCCAGGATTTTTGGAGTGCTTTCATTGTTTATGTTTTATTGGTTGTATCAAAATTGACATGTAAAACCCAAATAGCCATATTTTTCCATTTGGGTCCGTGACTCAGAACACTGAGAATCTTTCTAGAGCCTTTTAACCATTTACCATACCTTTAATGGGAAAAAAGGTTCAAACTCGTTTTATTTACTTTTTTCACATGTTTTATATTTTCTGGGCTTCTCAGTGGCAGCTGTAAAAAGGGCTTTTCATGTGCTCATTTACTTCAGTAATTTGTCTAAACTGAGGCCGTTTCTCTCTTTTCTAATGCCTGCCCAGCTGTCACTGTTGCCTGCTAAAGTGATTTTTCTCTATTATGTTGTCACCTTACACTCCCAGAGGGTCTTATCCTGCAGGCCTCACGTGCATGGAACTTGCATTAAAGTCATTGGAAGCTTTAAGTTGTAAGAATGTGGGTTTGGGGCCCAGGGAAAGGGGCTTGACTGTTTTTGAAACGGTGGGCTCAGGAGTGGTGACCTGTACTGTGGTCAGCATGTCGGATTCTGGCTTATCTCTCATCTCCCCAGGGACCTTACGGCTCTGATATGACCCATGGCTGGAGGACTTTGGTGGCTGACTTTTCATCCATCCCAAGGGTAGCTTGCCACAGTATCATATTCCAAAGCCTATTCCTTCTACCATGATGGTGCCAGTCAAAGATACTATCAAAAGCTGGAGAATAGAGGGGCATGGGGGAGAGGGGACACATTGTATCCGATTCAATGTTTGCTTTGTGTTTGGATCCAACACATGTGAAGACTCCTGGCTTGGTCTGTGTACAGAGGGCCTAGATTTTGCAATTGTGTGACTTTTTTTTTTCTCCTGGTGGCTAGGTTCTATTTGCTTAAGCCTTCAAAGTGTGTGTTTAATTGATCTCCTGTGAACAGATCAGGACAAAGAGGTCCTTGGGCTTCAATATTCCGTCTTTTATCATTTCATTAGATTTCTTATTCATTAGGTATTGAAAATGCTACATCCTTCAGATGGCCTCCAGCAACAGCCAAGGCCTCTTTGAGACCATTCTCAGACCTCAGAGAGAAGGCATAGCAAGGTGGTCAGCATCACCTGGCCAAGGATGCCTGGGGACCTAGGGGGCCAGTAACTCAGGATTGGCTAAAAGGGGAAAAAGACTTTTCACAGAGTAGGGTTCTCTGAGCCATGAGAATGTGGGCTACCTCTGTATACAAGCTGAAATTTGGCAGAAAGAGTGAGCTTTGTTCCTTATGATTTTAGGGGACCCCGAGTAGACTCAGTGTGTCAGTTTATGGCCCAGGCAATATTTCCACCTCCTCCATATGTCTTTGCTTCCAGGGGTCCCCTGTGGTAGAAGGTAGCTCAAGGAATGTCATTGAGCCAGGCACAACCTCCATGTAAATACTGGCTCCACAGAGGTCTACAGGTGGCCCAGGAGGCTGAAGGAAATGTTCAGAAGACTTGTTAAGAGGTGTGGTGGTTTGAATGAGAATGACCCCTATAGGTTCATATATTTGAATGGTTAGTCACCAGGGAATATCACTATTTGAAAGGATAAGGAGGTGTGGTTTTGTTAGAAGAAGTATGCCACTTGGGGTGGGCTCTGAGTTTTTCAAAAGCCCAAGCTAGCCGGCCCTGGTGTCTCTTTCCCTTCCCCCTGCCTGCAGATCGGGATGGAAAACTCTTAGCTATGTCTACAGCAGCATGTCTTCCCGCCTGCCACCATGCCATGCTCCTCACCATGACGACAATAGATAAGCAAACTGTAAGCAAGCTTCAGTTAAATGCTTTCCTTTATAAGAGCTGCTGTGGTGGAGGTGTCTCTTCACAGCAATAGAACACTGACTAGGGCAAGAGGTATTGAGATACCACATGACTTTTATAAAATAACCAAGGGATATTTTAAAGAAAGGCTGCCATGGTGCTAGAGCAAATGAGGTTTCTGGCTTTAAAACGTGGACTTCACTGTGGAGTGACAGTGTTTACACTAAGACCCATTTTTGGGTACTTTGCAGGAAAGGGATTTCCCAAGAAGGAAGGATGCTGGTGGAGGGAAAACCCAAGAAGCCCCAAGTATGTCTAATTACCAACCCTCGTTTCCTCCACTGACCCTATGCTTAAGCCGCTGCTGAGGCCAGACCCGGTACAAGGCTTGGACCCTATCTCTACATGCTCACAGGTGCCTAACTACTCTTCAAACCAAATGCCTTCCAAGAGGCAAACTTGATTTGTTGGTTAGATATTTAGTTGTGTTTCCAGAGCTACTGACCCTGAACTTGCTGTTCCCAAAGGAATCTATACCACTATGGGTTTTGTTTATGTGCTGATTTACTGTAGATGTGGAGGTATAGACATCTCGGTGACATCATAGGACACCACCAATACACTTATGTTCCTGTGAGTCTTTGAGAGTTACAGGATGATTCTTGATGGAATTTGTAAGAAATTAAATGTTGTATAACAGACAATACTAGTTTCAAAATCAGAAGAAAAAAAACCCACAACAAAACAAATCCACAAACAAGTGGACTGCTTCTTATTTTGAACTTTACATCATGGAGTAAGTCATTCACACTGTGGATCTAGTTTATCTATATACTTTTAGAGATGATATGAGGGTCAAATAGTTTATACACATGTGATATATTTTAACATTATATAACTCATGCCTTGATGTATACTTGTGTTAGATGTGTATATAGCATGTAGATGCATATAAAAATCTTGCCCATTGAAGCTGGAGAGATGGCTTAGTGGGTAAGAGCACGGGCTGCTTCCAGAGGACCCGGGTTTAATTATGAGCACCCACACAGTGGCTCACAACTGTCTGTAAGTCCAGTTCCAGAGAACCTTTCTGGCCTCCTTAGGTATCAAATACTCATATGGTATGCATACATACATGTAGGGAAAACATTCATACACATAAAATAAGAAAAATAAATAAAACCTTGTTTTATAAATATTTTTAAAATTGGAGTATATGTGTATTTGAGATAATTACTTTTTAAAGATTTATTAATTTTGTATTTTCTGTGTTTGTATGTGTGACTGAGTGTATGTATGTGTCCTATGTATATACAGATGCCCACAAAGTCCAGAAGAGGGCACAGGAACCCTGGAACTGGATTTCTAGGAGGTTGAGAGCCACCTGATATGGGTTCTAGAAACTGAACCAAGGTCCTCTACAAGAGCAGCAAGTGCTCTTAACCTCTGTGCCATCTCTCCAGCACTGGGGTTATTATTTTTGAACTAATGTGTTTCCTAAGATCCCTGGTAGGTCTCGACTCTGTTCACATATGTTTCCAATGGTGTTTAAATTTTGAGCAAGAAGCACTAGGGCAGAACAGCTTCATTTGAATAGAACATCCTTTCTCATCCTGAGCCAAACGAAAGCAACAGCAGACAACCATATAGTAAGCTCTGCTGTTTCTGACTGCAAGAGAAAGGTAAGGCATCAACTGGAAAGGGGACAGTGACCTTCAGTTTTACTCCCTCTCTCCCTATTTCCTTTTGTGACCAAGAAACAACAATAATAAATTCTCTCCCCTTGTCTATTTTGAGGCAGAGATTTGAAGTGTGTTTTATGACTTCGGCTTGTCCCGGGCCAATCCGCTCCACTGGTAGTGATGAATGAACCCTTGATGCCCATTAGCATAAGTGAATGTTACTGTGCAAACTGATGGGGTCCTAATCAGTGCCGATTCTCCCCTTGGCTTTGCATTTTAGCAGGTGCATCCAGGTGCTCTCCCAGATGTGCAAGGGAGAGAATACTGCACTCCCACCCCCTCCCCCCACACCCACCTCAGCTGCAGACTGGTTCATGCCTGACTGAGAACCACTCAAGTGTTCTCTGAGCCATGCACCCTGCTGCATCTAATAAGCCCCTCTCTCCACAAGCCGTGCTCTAGGGAAGCAGACCCAAGTGTATCGTGGGAGAGCCCTCTACAGAAGCCATGTACAGAAAAGGCAGAAACTTGCAGTCTAGCATTTCTAAGACAGAGCATATCTGCAGGCCAGGCAGGTACCATAGACAAAGCTCCATTGTTTAACCTTCTTTTTTCCTACAGAGGGGGTCCTTGCACCATGTAGCTTAGCTCCTTCTCTGGCAGTGGGTGGGCTTGTGGATGAGTGGGTTTGCAGGCATGTCTGTATATGTTGGGTGGAGAGAGTAAGAGAAACAAAGACTCCACATGTTAAAGCAGAAAGGGATTGAAATTACCCAAGGTTTGTAAATGTCTTCAGGGCGTAAAGTGCAGGTTGGCAGGACAGCATCCAGACCTCAGGATATCTGGGGCTAAATGGGATGAGAACCCCAGTGAATTTCTAGTGTCTTTTGGGAATGACTTGAAGTTTCTGGGTCTCAGGGTCTCGAGTTGTAGAAGGTAATGTTTCTTCTACAGACTGTTGTCAACAGTTTGAAGCTTCCAGCATCAACTTTCAGTCGGTGGTTTACAAAATGCACTGCAAAGTAGTGAGGTGAGCTGTGGTCTCTCTCACAGTGTAGGCTGTGGATCCTCTGGGGATTAATTCTGTGTCAGAATTAGCTTTGGGGTTCATTTGAACAGCTTCTGAAAGACCCCTAAGCTTCAGCAATATCCCAGGTTTTTTTTTTTAACAGTTTGTGAGCCATGCAGTACAGATTGTAGTGAAAGTCAGTCATCATTTTGGAATGTCCACCCAAGACTGTCTTCAAGCTTGTTCACTGTGTCCCTTGAGCACTCCAGCTCCTCTTGAGATCTGTAGGTCTGTCTTCCTTTAGTTCTAAAGGTCTCTCAATGTTTTCCCAGCAATTCTTCTTTTGGGTTTAAGTCAGTCCCAAATCCCAGTGGGTAGAATGTTTAAGTTTTGGCTTAGGACCCCTGGGGTTTAGTTAAACTTGACTTTAGTTAGCAATCATGCTCCTACTTTGAGCAAAAGACAGGAGACCCAGTGGAGTCTCTGTGGCAGTTCTTCCTAATGGAGTGTAGCTTTCCTGGGATGCTGGGGAAGTTGTCAGAGAACTGCCAGTTCTCTTCGTGTACACTTGGGCAGGCAGAGTTGTAAGCTGAGGCCACAAGTTCTGGAACCATTTCACCAGCTTTTCTTCCTGGTTTTGCTGCTTTCTAGCTGTGTGATCTCTGAGGCCACTCTGAGCTTCAGTTTCTTCTTATGTCAAATGGGAATATTGTAAGTATGCTTTTGTGTGACATTATAGAGATTAAATAAGATATATAATATGCTAAAAATGATACTTGGAATATAGTAGATATTCAATAAATTTTATCATCTATCTATCTATCTATCTATCATCTATCTAACATCTATCTATCTATCTATCATCTATCTATCTATCTATCTATCTATCTATCTATCTATCTATCTATCTAATGCTTTTCCATCCATCATCCATCCATTCATCCATTCGTCATTACTTTTAATCACCATTCTGGTACTAAACACCCTTCTATAATCACCAAGTCAGAAAACTCAGATGAAAATTCTAAGGTTTGTTTGGCAAGAAAGTATAAAACCTTTCAATACACAATCAAAGAATGAGCTACCATTTACTGGTGGCCCATGGAGATGTATGAATGGCAGACTTCTCTGCTGGAGGAAACATTTCTTCTTACTATAGACTCCAAATTAGACTTTCCTTCCAATGGAAGTTGGGTTTCCAGCCAAGATATCTCTTCACAGTTAGGGTAGAAACTACAGCAGAGCAAACATAGCCAAGAAGAGACATTGTATCATATAACATGATATCAATTTCTGTGTGTAAGCATTCATGTGCACATTCATGTGTGTGTGACTGTAGGGGGTGTGTGCACATATGTGCATGTGTCTCTCCAGAGGACTACCTTATGTGTCCTTTAAAAATTATTATCATTTTGTTAGATATGATCTCTCACTGGCCTAGAACTCACTAAGTAGGCTAAGCTCTCCACAGTGTCCCACAGGTTCCTTGTGCTGGGAGCATGTTTGTGTACCACCAAATCCAGTCAGTTTATATATATATATATATATATAAACTGAC